>NC_086333.1:35217669-35542502 GCF_032445375.1 Bacillus rossius redtenbacheri | reverse complement strand
TGTAAATTGCTTGCGACACATAATACAACCAAACATTTTACGATAAGGGTTCTTGGCACATTCTCTCTTCTCGTGTCGACGAGCATTGCTGATGTTTGAGAAAATCTTGTCACAGTAACGACATCGATGTTCGTTAGTTGACGATTCGCCATCCATTGAAGTCTCCATCGAGGGCGAAACAGCATTCGTCGAGGTTTCCTGTACAGTCAGCACTACCGGCATTAAAGTCTCTTCTGCTGGTGGTATCACATCTGTTGAAATCCCCTCCAATGTTGACGTCATCGTTACCAACGGGATCTGCTCCTTCTCCGTCGTAGCTGTCGATAAGGTTCCCGTAGTCGATGGTACAACCTCCGAGTTCAACGTTAAAGACGGTAAAGATGCCATCGAGTTCGCAAGATCAGGTAATTACGCGATTTATGCACCAGATTAAACAATCTAGGTGATCCTTACACCGCCGTCGTCAGAAACAAACTGAGCGTCCTGCTGTCTAGGACTCGCTTATATACATGCACCGGATGGAATAATACGCTAGTCAAATCAAGAACAATTTATTATAATACTAGAGTCAAAACAACATTAAAAAAATAGAAGCACCATCAAAAAAAAGGAAGCACACTTGGAAGCACCGACAACGAAAAGGCAGCACATTTGGAAGCACCGACAACGAAAAAGGCAGCACCATCATCGAAAAGGCCGCACATTTGTCATTGGCTCCAATATTCATTGGCTCCAATATTCATTGGCTCCAATATTCATTGGTTCCATCAGTCTATTGATTCTATCAGTCTAGTGACTCCAACAGTCATTGACACCAACGGTCTTTTTCTTCATCAGCTCCAATGATATTTGGCTAGAATGCTACGAGTCTAAGAGACCATGAGACTACAATTCTACGAGTGTACAAGACTCCTCCAACTACCTTCAAGTGTATAAAGCTCCAAATGCTCCAACAGCTCCAACACGCAATGTACGCGCAATACATGCAATTTACACGCAATAAATGTAATGATTACACAGTACACACACACAGGAAACGGAACGTACACACAGTACACACAGGAAACGGAACGTACACACAGTACACACAGGAAATGGAACGTACACACAGTACACACAGGGAACGGAACGTACACACAGTACACACAGGGAACGGAACGTACACACAGTACACACAGGAAACGGAACGTACACACAGTACACACAGGAAACGGAACGTACACAAAGTACACACAGGAAACGGAACGAACACGTAATATTCACGCAATTGACACACAGTACACGCAGAGTACACGCAATTTACGCAAAGTACACCCAATGTACGCAATGTACGCAATATATATGTAATGTACACACAATGACTACGCTTCGTTCGCGCAGGACAAGCATTTAATGAAAACGAAGCACGTTTGGACGGAAATTCTATAAAACGAAAGCTCATTTAACGAAAAGGAGGCGCATTCTCTCGTTCATTCAACTTGGTAGGATACGATCTTCAATGATAAGTTAGGATATAATCTCTCCAACAGTCTATGAATCCAACAGTTTATATTTCCATTAGCCATCGACTCCAACAGTCATTGACTCCAACAGTCATTGGCTCCAACAGTCATTGCCTCCAACAGACATTGTCTCCAACGGCCTTTTGGTTCATCAGCTCCAATGATATTTGGTTAGAATGCTACGACTCTAAGAGACTATGAGACTACAATTCTACGAGTGTACAAGACTCCTCCAACTACCTTCAAGCGTACAAAGCTCCAACTACTTCAGCAGCATTATGTTATAATAGTACAAGGCTACTTGACTACGAAGCTACAAGTCTACATGGCTCCAATTGCGGCATCTGTCTTCGTCTGAATTTTCTCTTTGACTCCAACTCCGCCCGCCAGCATCTCTTCGATCTGCACCTCGATTATGTTATAATAGTACAAGGCTACTTGACTACGAAGCTACAAGTCTACATGGCTCCAATTACGGCATCTGTCTTCGGCTGAATTTTCTCTTTGGCTCCAACTGCTACAGCAGCATTATGTTATAATAGTACAAGGCTACTTGACTACGAAGCTACACATCTACAAGGCTCCAATTATCACATCTGTCTTCGTCAGCATTTTCTCTTTTGCTCCCACTGCTCCAACAGCATTATGTTATATGATTCCATGGATACTTTGTTACATAGCTACAGGTCTACGAGGTTCCAATGCATCATGTTTACGAAGCTTCCAGAACACAGGGTTACGAGACTGCGAGGCTACAGGACTACGAAGCTTCCAGGACACGAGGCTACATGGCTACGAGACTACATGACTCTAACTGATTACAATAGCACCACTCAGTGGTGAGAGTTAGGTTATCTCATGCAAAAGTACTTTATGCATGTAGTTCTGCTTTTCAACAACAGATGTCGCCACATGTTGCTTGCAGGTAAATAATATTTAGTTCTTTTATGCGGGATGCGGGATGCTCACTAACGATCGCAAAAGAAGGATGGCTTCGCTAGACTCCAAGGAAAAGGAAGTTCGTCTTACATGTTGGTGCTCCACAGATGTCTCATGGCGTAATATTAATTTGACTGAGTAATGATATTTGTCAATTCCACCTGATAAAAATATTGCAAGTTTTGATTTAGTAGCAGAAATTATCGAATTAAATGTAACTCCAATTAAAATGACATGTCTCAATAGACAAAAAAAAATCCATGCAGAGAGTGGTTCCTCAGAATAGTCAGAAACACTTGAAGAAACCACAGGAATGATTGCAAGAACACGGGAAAAACCATCAAATTATTGACATTAATAATCAGGAGCACACGGAGAAAACCATCATAATATTGGCAAGAATAATCAGGAGCACACGGAGAAAACCATCATAATATTGACCAGATTAATCAGAAGTACTCGGAGAAAACCACCACATGTTTTCCTTGATATCATAAAATTACAGGAAAAAAATATTTAAAAAAAATAAAAATAAATTAATAAAAAAATAAAATAAATAAAAAAATGCATAAACAGTTTCTGCTAGCTTGTAAACTTATCATTGTTGAGCAAAGATAGAGTTCTTGTACAAGCCAGAAATTTATGCATTTTTTTATTTATTTTATTTTTTTATTAATTTATTTTTATTTTTTTTAAATATTTTTTTCCTGTAATTTTATGATATCAAGGAAAACATGTGGTGGTTTTCTCCGAGTACTTCTGATTAATCTGGTCAATATTATGATGGTTTTCTCCGTGTGCTCCTGATTATTCTTGCCAATATTATGATGGTTTTCTCCGTGTGCTCCTGATTATTAATGTCAATAATTTGATGGTTTTTCCCGTGTTCTTGCAATCATTCCTGTGGTTTCTTCAAGTGTTTCTGACTATTCTGAGGAACCACTCTCTGCATGGATTTTTTTTTGTCTATTGAGACATGTCATTTTAATTGGAGTTACATTTAATTCGATAATTTCTGCTACTAAATCAAAACTTGCAATATTTTTATCAGGTGGAATTGACAAATATCATTACTCAGTCAAATTAATATTACGCCATGAGACATCTGTGGAGCACCAACATGTAAGACGAACTTCCTTTTCCTTGGAGTCTAGCGAAGCCATCCTTCTTTTGCGATCGTTAGTGAGCATCCCGCATCCCGCATAAAAGAACTAAATATTATTTACCTGCAAGCAACATGTGGCGACATCTGTTGTTGAAAAGCAGAACTACATGCATAAAGTACTTTTGCATGAGATAACCTAACTCTCACCACTGAGTGGTGCTATTGTAATCAGTTAGAGTCATGTAGTCTCGTAGCCATGTAGCCTCGTGTCCTGGAAGCTTCGTAGTCCTGTAGCCTCGCAGTCTCGTAACCCTGTGTTCTGGAAGCTTCGTAAACATGATGCATTGGAACCTCGTAGACCTGTAGCTATGTAACAAAGTATCCATGGAATCATATAACATAATGCTGTTGGAGCAGTGGGAGCAAAAGAGAAAATGCTGACGAAGACAGATGTGATAATTGGAGCCTTGTAGATGTGTAGCTTCGTAGTCAAGTAGCCTTGTACTATTATAACATAATGCTGCTGTAGCAGTTGGAGCCAAAGAGAAAATTCAGCCGAAGACAGATGCCGTAATTGGAGCCATGTAGACTTGTAGCTTCGTAGTCAAGTAGCCTTGTACTATTATAACATAATCGAGGTGCAGATCGAAGAGATGCTGGCGGGCGGAGTTGGAGTCAAAGAGAAAATTCAGACGAAGACAGATGCCGCAATTGGAGCCATGTAGACTTGTAGCTTCGTAGTCAAGTAGCCTTGTACTATTATAACATAATGCTGCTGAAGTAGTTGGAGCTTTGTACGCTTGAAGGTAGTTGGAGGAGTCTTGTACACTCGTAGAATTGTAGTCTCATAGTCTCTTAGAGTCGTAGCATTCTAACCAAATATCATTGGAGCTGATGAACCAAAAGGCCGTTGGAGACAATGTCTGTTGGAGGCAATGACTGTTGGAGCCAATGACTGTTGGAGTCAATGACTGTTGGAGTCGATGGCTAATGGAAATATAAACTGTTGGATTCATAGACTGTTGGAGAGATTATATCCTAACTTATCATTGAAGATCGTATCCTACCAAGTTGAATGAACGAGAGAATGCGCCTCCTTTTCGTTAAATGAGCTTTCGTTTTATAGAATTTCCGTCCAAAC
This sequence comes from Bacillus rossius redtenbacheri, assembly GCF_032445375.1. Lineage (NCBI taxonomy): Eukaryota > Metazoa > Arthropoda > Insecta > Phasmatodea > Bacillidae > Bacillus > Bacillus rossius. Next base: position 35,537,815 of record NC_086333.1, on the reverse strand, counting down.
GTGCTTCGTTTTCATTAAATGCTTGTCCTGCGCGAACGAAGCGTAGTCATTGTGTGTACATTACATATATATTGCGTACATTGCGTACATTGGGTGTACTTTGCGTAAATTGCGTGTACTCTGCGTGTACTGTGTGTCAATTGCGTGAATATTACGTGTTCGTTCCGTTTCCTGTGTGTACTTTGTGTACGTTCCGTTTCCTGTGTGTACTGTGTGTACGTTCCGTTTCCTGTGTGTACTGTGTGTACGTTCCGTTCCCTGTGTGTACTGTGTGTACGTTCCGTTCCCTGTGTGTACTGTGTGTACGTTCCATTTCCTGTGTGTACTGTGTGTACGTTCCGTTTCCTGTGTGTACTGTGTGTACGTTCCGTTTCCTGTGTGTGTGTACTGTGTAATCATTACATTTATTGCGTGTAAATTGCATGTATTGCGCGTACATTGCGTGTTGGAGCTGTTGGAGCATTTGGAGCTTTATACACTTGAAGGTAGTTGGAGGAGTCTTGTACACTCGTAGAATTGTAGTCTCATGGTCTCTTAGACTCGTAGCATTCTAGCCAAATATCATTGGAGCTGATGAAGAAAAAGACCGTTGGTGTCAATGACTGTTGGAGTCACTAGACTGATAGAATCAATAGACTGATGGAACCAATGAATATTGGAGCCAATGAATATTGGAGCCAATGAATATTGGAGCCAATGACAAATGTGCGGCCTTTTCGATGATGGTGCTGCCTTTTTCGTTGTCGGTGCTTCCAAATGTGCTGCCTTTTCGTTGTCGGTGCTTCCAAGTGTGCTTCCTTTTTTTTTTGATGGTGCTTCTATTTTTTTAATGTTGTTTTGACTCTAGTATTATAATAAATTGTTCTTGATTTGACTAGCGTATTATTCCATCCGGTGCATGTATATAAGCGAGTCCTAGACAGCAGGACGCTCAGTTTGTTTCTGACGACGGCGGTGTAAGGATCACCTAGATTGTTTAATCTGGTGCATAAATCGCGTAATTACCTGATCTTGCGAACTCGATGGCATCTTTACCGTCTTTAACGTTGAACTCGGAGGTTGTACCATCGACTACGGGAACCTTATCGACAGCTACGACGGAGAAGGAGCAGATCCCGTTGGTAACGATGACGTCAACATTGGAGGGGATTTCAACAGATGTGATACCACCAGCAGAAGAGACTTTAATGCCGGTAGTGCTGACTGTACAGGAAACCTCGACGAACGCTGTTTCGCCCTCGATGGAGACTTCAATGGATGGCGAATCGTCAACTAACGAACATCGATGTCGTTACTGTGACAAGATTTTCTCAAACATCAGCAATGCTCGTCGACACGAGAAGAGAGAATGTGCCAAGAACCCTTATCGTAAAATGTTTGGTTGTATTAAGTGTCGCAAGCAATTTACAAGAAATGCTAATTTGAAGCATCACTTGGAGACATGTAAAGGACCTGCAGTGCGGCAGAAAGTAAAGGTTTCTATACAACAACGATGCATTGATGTGCATAAGAGTATGCCTGGAAATGATTCAGTTGCAGTAACAGCGACATCTGGTTCGGGTTTGTCTTCAACTAGGCATCCTTGTGGCTACTGCGACATGACGTTTGCATTTGCACATGATGTACGGAGACATGAGAGGAGTAAATGTACGAAGAATCCTTCTCGCATGAAGTTTCGCTGTGACGAGTGTCATAAATGGTTTACTCGAATTGATAATTTGCGCCAACATTCGATAAACTGTAAAGGTGAAGTCAGTGCGCCTACTGCTGAACTACCTGCAGCAATTACGACTCCTGAGTTTAGATTGGTGACTCGTGAGCGTACAAGTAAAATAACTGATGTGCAGCAACCGATTGCTGTGGCATCTGAACATGAAAATAAACATAAGACTGTGATCGGAGCATTACAAGTGAACGATAATGGCTTCTACTTGGTGCAGTCTGCATTTCGTGGAACATTGAAAGACTACTATTATCCAAGTACGTTAAGTGAGTCAAAGGACATTTGTAATTTTCTTGATGATATCAGACAGGACATAATCAATCAGCTTACTGATGACGTAGCAACAAACGGACCTTTGAAATATAACTTGTGGTTGGACTGTATATATGGAAAGCCTTATCGGTTCGATGACAAAGTGAAGAAGTGTGCATTCAAGACATCGGCTGCAGTAATTTACAGTTCTAACGATATCAAGCAAACTGTTAAACAAGGTATCCAGAAACTCTGTCAAGAAGAGGAGGACTATGTCTGTAAAGGATCTGGCTGGACTCTGTCTTGTATAAACCGATTGGAGCTAAGAATTAGTCATTTCACGCCTATGCGGACCTAAATGTTTGTAAGATTGCTAACCTTCGCAGGTGATCCTGTAGTAAAATAGAAATTATGTAATAAATATTATGTTTGTAAAAGAACTTGCGGTGTTTTTATTTTCGAACCTGTTACTATTATGTTAAATTGATGTTATATTTCCTTTTTTTTTGCATCGTCCTAGATCGTACCAAGGACCTTAGTCGACCTAATCAATCAGGATATAGATTACAAATTTATTTAATGAATTTTGGAATTTTTCCCGAATTTCTAGCTAAATAATTACGGATTTTCAAGATGGCGGCCAAATGACAAGATGTCGGGTGTCACAGTAATAAATGATTACTGCACTCTAGCGGGTAAGAATTAAACTAACATGGCGTCAGCGCACTCTAGCCGACGATACATTGATGATGGCTTCCAGCATCTAAGACAAGATGGCGGACATGACGTCATACTAGATGACGATATATATGCTTTTGAAAAAAAGTGTTGGGAGTCAGTATGTCAGCAGCCACCACGGGGGAAGGATCGGTCGCCATTTTTTTTTTGCCCTCACCGGGTTTGAACCGAGGACTCCGAGGTCCGTGTCGTACATGTTTGTTTTTTATAAATATTTTATTGAAATTTTATTAAATGAATATTTTTATAATTTTAAAAAAAATTTCATTAAAATCGGATAATAAATAAAAAAGTTAAAGATGGCGGCCGTAACGGAAATTACAACGGTGACGTCATAATCCATGATGACGTCAGAGGCTTATCGTAGGCTGTAGACATGGATGCTTAAGCCTACATATGGACATTTCTAGCCGCTGGGATTTTTAAGGACTAAAAACGGGAAATTTTCCCTCGAAACGGGACTTTTTCTCTCGAAAACGGGAATTTTTGAATTGTGGAATTTTTTGAGATGTTTTGGCGGAATTTTTTTTCACAGAAATTGAAATTTTGGCGATTTTTGAGGAATTTTGGGCAAATTTTGCCCAATTTTGGCGGATTTTGACACATTTTGAGGATCAAATTCAAGGTCAAGGTCAAAGGTCAAGGTCACATCCATCCAAGATGGCCGCCGTGACGTCACAATACAATATGGCGGAGCCGGCTCTCGGCTCCACACCCAGAACCCAGTCCTCGGACCGGCTATCCTATACTACTATTCTCATTTTATAGTCTTATATATGCAATATTTTAGAGTATAGGACATTATTACAAACACCATAATTAGCAGTAAAATTTTAGGTTTTAAAAAATTACTTCAGGGTACTCAGAGAGCCTAAAAATGTGTTTTCATGCCTTTTTTTTAGATTCCCGGGCAGGGGGGGGGGGGGTTGGGGGGTTGACCCGAGGCGTGCCTGAGGGTATTTCATGCCATCAGAACCTTAAAAACTCTTATCTGAAACAATTTTGCTTAAGTTTCCTTCTCCTCTCCTCTCACCCATGAATACTGGTTTCGCCTATGTGTACGGTTGTAAAGTCACGCCCTGTTTAAAAGCTTATACTTAATATGAAATTTTAATAATATGTAATGTTAATAATACGTAATTTAAAAAATATTTTTCTCCCTTCATTTTGAATACATTTTTCATTTCATGTACAAATCCATCTACGCTCTACTATAGATTTTAATGATACGTTACTTCTTTAGCCAAATATGTAAAACTTTTAATGATATCATTATTTTTAAAAAAATCCTTTCAAAATTACATATGAAGTTTTTTTAACTTTTAACCTGGTGTGAATTTCCTACCGCGTCCATAGGCAAAGCCAGTATTCATTGGTGAAGAAAGAGGCGAAGGGAACTATAGCAAAATGGTTTCAGATAAGCCTCTTGAGGGTTCTGAGGGCATTGATTGCTCCCCAGACAAGCCCATGGTCTCTACCTCCCCCCCCCCCCCCAAACCCGGAAAACTTAAAAAAAATTATTAAAGAAAACTCATATTAAGATTATCTGAGTACCCTTAAGTTCTTTTTCAAAACCTAAATTTTTTTTAAGTGCAATGTGCTAATTATGTTCTAATACGTGAATAAAGTAAAGGCTATTCTTAAGTACTCTATAGTCTAAGGCTATAAAATGAGCCCCACTCTAGTTGTTACAAGCTGGTTCTTGAGGTATATTAATATTGTAAACAAATTACATCGTTCAGACGGGAGGACCTATTACCACCTTGCCTCTCCATGAATAATTATTGACCGTAAGTGTGATATTTTAGGGCGTAAAGAAAACTTACTTTGTTTACAATATAACTAGTTAAACAACCTCCCCCCCCCCTTCAACTCTTCCTACTCAAGAACTCCAGCGTCTTCGCACTGATGCTAACTACTTATACGGGGCGTTATTTAGATTTTACATGTAAGTACTTATTAAGTAACAAGTTCTTCCAAGTGTCCTCTTTTTAAAAAAAATATACTAACACATACTGCCCTTTGCTAAAGAAAAAAAAAGCTCAAACTTATTCATTTCTAAAGTACGGTCATATGAGGCCAAAGCGTAATGAGTCTGGATCTAAATAATAAAAATCGTGGTTAGTTATTTTAATTTCTTGTCGCACTACTTCATTGGTTTTACTTTATTAACTAAATAAAGGCCATTGAAGTAGCAAAGAAAATTTTTTAGACATTATTCTGGATATTTCAGCCACGAGAAAGATTTAAATTATATTTGCAAATTTATAAAATATGTAAAGTCTATTATTTTCAAAACAAGAAAAAATGTTAATAGTACTTTCTTTACCACACATATTCAAATTATTCTGCAAGTAGAGAATATATTGACGACAGTCGTCGTACCCTCCCAGATACAGAGGCCGTACCTGGCCACCGACGCGGGCCTGAGGGGGTCTGTTTTCCCCCCCCAGTGAACCCCAGTGAACCCCAGTGTGTGCATCGGCTAGGGACGCACCCGCGTGCGCCCAAGCACGCCAGTGTTTTTATGTAAATATTTCCGTGTATATATGTTTCTTTCTAAATGACAGTGACTTTGTTTAAGGGTGTAAATAGTGTAACTGTTATGTATGTATTAACTATCGGCAACTATCGTGTAATTCTTGTAAACGTATCGCAGTGTCTGTATGTAAGCGCGGCCTGGGGCTCATCCGCGTCGCGAGGGGTGGCGCTCTCCCACGCCGGCCGATTTCCCCTCCACTCCCCCGCCGCCCGCGCGCGACGGTCCGCGGACGAGCGGGGGAGAGCAGTAGTTGAACTCAGGACTCGAGCAGCGGCGGACGTGCGCTCCGCTCCGCGCTAATCGCGAGACGGGTGTCGAGCTCACGGTCCGGCGACTCAGCCGTAGGACGAGCATCTTTAGCAGCAGCCGTGCTGCCTACGTCGTGCCGCCCAAGCGATTGGGTGCCCGAGCTGCGAGTACGTAAGTTACGTCACGGGCCGGTCATTACGGGACGCGTAAACTTCGTTACGCGTCGCAGAACTATCGCCGACGTTACGAGTCAGTACGTAGGAACAACCGCACACGCATCAGGTGTCTTTGTGAGGGACATAGTTACCCTCTGCCGAACCATCGCCGACGTTACGAGTCAGTACGTAGGAACTGCGCACGCGTCACGTGCCATCACGAACTAGTGGACTATCAGGAACTTTGTTACGTAGGAGATCTGCCAGTACGCGTCGGGACGAGAGAGCCGTACGAGACGGTTACCGGGAGTCCGGGTCATCGTGGGAGAGGCGCGCAACCCGCGACGGATCCGCCAGGCCACGGCAAGCTCTCTGAACGCAATAAAAGAGCTCGTGAACCGATTAACAGCGAGTGGTCCTTTCGATCTACCTGTCACTCTACCTCACCATCCCTCCAGGTCCCACATTTCCAGGTCCCGGCCACGTCGGCCTGGACCCACACCTCTCCGACGAGAGCAGTACGGGCATAACGGACATTTCTAGCAAACAGGGAAATAGGGACCAGAAGCCGAGGGACGTCATTTGGCGCCCAACTAGTGTGGCCGTAAGCATACGCAAGCGCACGCAAGCACACGCAAGCGCACGCAAGCGCGCAGGTGCAGGACAGGACGGAAGCAGGTGCGGCCGCGCGGCGTGGGAGCGGCCCGAATTCGATACGGCGCGCCGGCGCGCCGGCGGGAGATAACGCGGCGCGGGAACGGCGCGAATACGAGACGTTTCGGCGAGAGATAACGCGTCGTGAGGGCGACAGAAATACAAGACGGCGGCGCAGCGGTATCCCGGACTGAAGATAACGCGCCGGGTAGGATCGTATTGTATTACTGGGAGAGATTGTGTTCACGATCCGCGCGTCAGTAGCTCCGAGAGGACAGAATGGCGTGGAAACAGGCGGGACAAGGGAGAGACGATCTAATAAGTTTCGAAACAGACTTGCATGAGGAAGGAGGCTCCGCGAAAATGGACGTAAAAGACGAAGTGTGCGGGTCCGGCGGCGCGGCCGAAGGCGCGAAGAGCACGGACAGCACGGACAAGGACTGTAAAAGGGAACAGGGGGGCAGGCCCGCGGACATGGAGGGGCCAGTCGTGCGATACGTGAACACGCAGTTCGAGTTGCCAGTGTTTGCGGGGAGAGACAACGAGGACCCGCGGGAGTTTTTGCGGGAGTGTGAACACCTCTTAAAACTGTACGAAGCGCGACGGGCGGAGTGGGCGTCGCGAGTGGCGGGACAGCTCCGCGGCGAGGCAAGGAACTGGTGGTCAATGGCTGGGAGTTTCGATACCGAGTGGGGACATTTTGTACGCCAAGTCAGGACCAGGTTTGATAACGATCAGGCGCGGGCAATGTGTTTGCGGACATTTTACTGCCGAAACCAGGAGGAGGACGAGAGTGCGGAGCAGTTCATTTACGAGAAGTTACGCATGTTCCGCCGATTGGGAATGAGTGAGGACGTGAGTGTGGCGTTGCCAACTATTGTCGAACAATTGCTACCAGAGTTCCGTCCCTTCATGAGAACGGCGACTGGTCGTGACACGGAGGAGTTCTTGGCCCTCGCCCGCGTGATCGAACGTGACATGTCGCAGTGGAGGACGGCGCTCAGGGGCGCGAGAACCCCCCGTGCCCGCTCGGGGCCGCGGGGGGTGACCGTCACAGAGGTCACGGACAGTGACTTGGCCGTGGTGAGCTACGCCGGCGGCGCGGGACCGCGCAAGACAACAGACCGGGGTGGCACCAGGGATCGTCCGGAATCAGCTGCAGCAGGAGGGGGACGCCACGAGCGGACAGCTACGAGAGAGAGGGATGAACGTCCGCCGCGATGCCGATTTTGCCCGGAGGCGTACCATTGGCATCGCCTCTGCCCCACTAGAGCCGCGTGGGAGGAGGCGCGCGAAGGCAGCACGTCGCAAGCGGGAAACGCAGGACCGGGGGCGGAGGGACAACTGGGTGCCGCTCCCCGGTTCGCCAGTCACCGGCAGACCCAGTAACCGACAGGACTCGTCGACCACCACCGGAGCCTACCACACCAACGCCAAGTACGCCGCAAGAGAGCGAGGGGCAACAGACCCGCTCCTCGCCAGCTGTCCCCGTGCCGGGGCAACCCCATGGACAGCCGAAGGCCGGCACAACCACCGCGGCCCTGAGGCCGGTTTTACCAGGGCCGGACCAGCCGCCTCGTCGACACGCCGTCGACGAGGTGGGCAACCGGAGCGGCAGCGCGGGCATTCCACCAGCAGTCCCCGTGCGGGGGCAACTGGATGCCGCCAGGACTCCGGGGCCGGACCAGCCGCTTCGTCGACATGCCGTCGGCGAGGTGGGCCACCAGAGCATCAGCGCAGGCATCCCGCCAGCAGTCCCCGTGCGGGGGCAACTGGATGCCGCCAAGATCACAGCGGCCCCGACGGAGGTTTTTCCGGGGCCGGACCAGCCGCCTCGTCGACCTGTTGTCGACGAGGTGGACTACTGGAACGTCAACACGTCGACGCCAGAGCGAGCCGCGGACCTCGCCGCGAGTTCCCCACGCCCGGACGGCCAGGCGGCCGGGGGCGGTGGGGGACAGACGACTGCACAGCTGGGGCAGGTCGGCCCCGAGGAGCCGGAGCTGCTGCGAGTTCCTGTCCGAGCTAACGGGCGGGAGATGCTGGCCCTGGTGGACACCGCCGCCAGCCGTACCTACATTGCGGCCCACCTGGTGGGAGCGGAGGCAGTGACACCGCGGAGGGAGCTGGTGCAGCTGGCCACCAGGGACGCCGTCGTCGCAGCAGGGGGCATCACTCAGGTAACATTGAGCATCGTTGGTCACGTTAGCCACATCGAGGCCTGGGTGGTCCCCGAGCTCCGCGAGGGGCTGATCCTGGGGGTCCCGTGGCTGCACGAGGTCGACGCCACCGTGGAAGTACGAGCTGGCCGGATGCACTTCGGCACCCGGGGGCGCTGGACGGTGTACGGCGTGCACCAGGTCCCCCCCAGTCCCCCTCAGTCAGTCATCCGCCTAGAGGATCTTCAGCACGGTGTCCCCGAGGAGTACGTCGACGTCATCAACAATGTCCTCGCCTCCCAGGCACAGGTATTTGCGGCCGCGGACCGGCTACGATGGACGAACGTGACTGAGCACCGGATACCGATGGTACCGCACCGCCCCCCCTTTGAGAAGGTATACGGATTTGGCATCCGGGAACGGGGGGCCATACAGACTCAAATTGACGAGATGTTACGTGACGGGGTGATTGAACCCAGCACCTCTCCGTACAACTCACGGGTGGTGCTGGCCACTAAGAAAGACGGAAGTCTACGCTTTTGCGTAAACTTCAAGGCAATAAACAAACTGACCATTCCCGCCCCGCCCCCACAGATTAACATCACAGACGCTCTGGCAGGACTGGGGGACGCTACTATCTTCACGACACTTGACTTGAAATCGGGCTACTGGCAGGTGCCGGTATTCCCAGAGGACCGCCCCAAGACGGCATTTACAGCACCAGACGGCCGACGTTACCAGTTCTGCGCCATGCCGTTTGGTCTCATGGACGCCCCTGCCACATTCCAGGCACTGATGGTACGTGTTCTGGATGGGTACATTGGTGAGTTCACCAGTGCTTATCTGGACGACGTTATCATATGGTCCAGGACGTAGGAGGAGCACGCGCACCATCTGGCACTGGTGCTAGAACGAATGGCCAGACACGGACTGACGTGTGCCCCAAAGAAATGCCACATTGGGGCCACAGAAATCGAGTTCCTGGGACACATAGTGACGGCGGAGGGGTGCCGCCCCCGACCTGAGCAGTTGGAGCTGATTGAGGGAAAGGGGGCACCGAAGACCAGGAAGCAGCTCCAGAAGCTGCTGGGGCTGCTCAACTGGCTGCGGTCCTTCGTCCCCGACTTCGCCACGGTGACGGCCCCGATGACGGACCTACTGTCGCCGAAGACTAAGTTCCGGTGGACCCCCGCCGCGGACGAGGCCTTGCGACAGGTAAAGCACCGGTTCAGGAACTGTCACACGCTCTCACGCCTGGTGCCCAGCTGCCCCATCTTCATCCAGACAGATGCGAGTCAGGAGGGGATGGGGGCGGTGCTGTATCAGGTGGATGACCGGGGCGTGAGACGCGTGATCGAGTACGCCAGTGCTAAGTTTGGGCAGGCTGAGCGGAGGTATCACGTGAATGAGCAGGAGTGCCTGGCGGTGGTCTGGGCACTGCAGAGGTACCGTCACCACGTCGAGGGGCGCTCATTCACGCTGAGAACCGACAGCCAGTGCCTCCGCTGGTTAGACTCCGCTCAGGGCCGGAAGTCTAAGTTCACTCGGTGGGCCATGCTGATCCAGGAATTCTCGTTCACGGTCGAACACATTCCTGGACGTGAAAATCAGCTGGCCGACGAGTTGTCCCGGAATCCGGATCCTGAGAATGAGTTCCACGACGATCAGGGCTGGGAGGAAGTGCTCCTCCCTGAACGTGGGCGCGGGGTAGAGGACTCGGTGCCGCGACCGTGCGCGTTGTACGCGCTGACAAGCTCCACTGCTCCTGCACCCGACGCACGACCTGAGACAATGACTGACCTGCTCGCGTGGGTCCACGCAGCGCAGCTCCGGGACCCCGACACCCAGACCCCACTGACAGAGTGCGGGGAGGGGGTGGTACCGGGCTGCCGAAGTCTGAACGGGGTGCTCCAGACCAGGGGGGCTCACCGGGCGAGCGGGTGGCGGACCCACGTGCCGCCCGAGGCGAGGCACTGGGTCATGAGCTACCTGCATGACCACCCCCTGGCGGGACACCCGGGTGCGGAACAGATGCTGCGGGAGGTCAGACGGATGTTCCACTGGCCTGGCGACGCGGCAGAAGTGAGACGCTACGTGCGGGCCTGCCTGCGTTGCCAGGAGCGGAAGTCCAGGCGACCCGACAGCAGGGAGCAACAGGTCCCACAACGGTCCCGGGATCCCTTCCACACTGTGGCGGTGGATATTATGGGGCCGTATCCTCGCACGTCCCGTGGCCGGCGATTCATTGTTGTGGTCACGGACGTCTTCTCCCGCTGGGCGGAGGCGTTCGCAGTACCAAACGTGAAGGCCGGCACCGTGATTGCCCTGCTCGAGCGCGAGTTCTTCCCGCGATACGGGTACCCCGCGGTCCTGCTGACGGATAACGGGGTGCAGTTCACGGGGAGAAGCTGGCGAATGTCCTGCGCGGGGTGGGGGGTGGAGCATCACACGACGCCCACCTACCATCCGCGTGCGAATCCGACCGAAAGGCGGAATCAGGACATTAAAACTCAGCTGCGCATCTGGTTGGACGAGGATCACACCAAGTGGGACCTGCACCTGCCGACGCTGCTGTTTTGCCTGCGCCGTCGGACGAACGCGGTCACGGGCCATTCCCCCGCTGAATTGGTGCAGGGCAGAAACCTCGCCCTGCCCGGGGAGGCGCGTTCACCCTCCGAAGACGCGAAGACGCCCGACGTCGCCAAGCTGACTACCTGACTAGACGCACACCGCAGACGCACCGACCCCCTGAACGTTTGGAGCCTGGTCAGCAGGTGTTTGTTAAGTGTCATCACCTGTCGGCTGGCGAGAAGGGTTTTTGCGCCAGTCTGGCCCCTAAGTGGGCAGGACCTCAGGAGATCATAGACAGACTGGGGACCACCTCGTACCTCGTGCGTCGCGCCGACGGACGGACGACTAAGGTACACAGGGACGACATTCGACTGATAGGCGACCCGCATGACGAGTACGACCACGACGACGGCGGACCAGTGGACGGTGACGGGGCCGAGGATGGCGTCACCGAGGGTGTGCTGGCCGACCTTGGCGCCCCTGTGGTGGCACCGCCGGAGCCGGATCAGGGACGTCGACGGGGACACGCCCACCCCAGGTCACAGCGGGGGGTTGGCAGGAACGTTGACGGGAACGACGACACACGGGACGGGACCGATGACAACGTCGCAGTAGGTGTACTGGTCGACCTCGGTGACCCCGTGGTGACGCCACCGGAGCCGGATCAGGGACGTCGACGGGGACACGCCCACCCCAGGTCACAGCGGGGGGTTGGCAGGAACGTTGACGGGAACGACGACACACGGGACAGGACCGATGACAACGTCGCAGTAGGTGTACTGGTTGACCTCGGTGACCCCGTGGTGACGCCACCGGAGCTAGATCAGGGACGTCGACGGGGACACGCCCACCCCAGGTCACAGCGGGGGGTTGGCAGGAACGTTGACGGGGACGTCAACACCTGGGGCACGACACATGAACGGACCCACACGACGACTCCGACTCAGCCTCCTACGGGGGGACAGCAAGGGGGGGACGGCGGTTGGCGACTGTCAGGAGGGGGCGGGGAAAGGACGCCCGTCAGAAGGGGCGGAAGGGGTCCGCGTGGCGCAAGCATGGCAGAGCTGGAGCGCTTCGTGGACCGCGTGCTCCCGCCTGATGACGTCAGCGCCTACGCCAATGACACTGACGGACCACTCATCGAGGACGTGACGCATGACAACACTGCACAGGGCGACCTGGTCGACCTGAGTGAACCAGTGGTGACGTTGCCGGAGCCTATCCAGAGACGTGGACGGAGGTACGTCCACCCCTGGGAACGGCGGGTGATGGGGACGGACGTGAGCAAGGACGTGACAGACGGGGTAACGGTCCGGCTCCTCAGTGGGGAGGGCGATGTCGACAGGGCCCAGTAGGTGGTCCTGGACTTGCCTTCCGGGGAGCCGATGATGACCGCTCACGCGGGGAGGGGACCGGCGTTGCGCCGGTCCATGCGTGAGAAGACGGCCCCCCACTACCTCCGAGATTACGAGTGGGGGAGTCATCACAAGCCCCGAGACGTGAGACAGACGGCCGACGGTGGGGTTACGCTGCAGCGTGATGCGGCTCCTGCCCCACTTTGCCCGACCCAGACGAACTGACGTGACGGACTCCGACGACCAGACACGTGGCCGGACGCGGACGCGGCTGCCGGTCTAGGTCGGCGTCGGGGGCCAGGACGGCCTCGGGAGAGGGGGGGCATATGACGACAGTCGTCGTACCCTCCCAGATACAGAGGCCGTACCTGGCCACCGACGCGGGCCTGAGGGGGTCTGTTTCCCCCCCCCAGTGAACCCCAGTGAACTCCAGTGTGTGCATCGGCTAGGGACGCACCCGCGTGCGCCCTAGCACGCCAGTGTTTTTATGTAAATATTTCCGTGTATATATGTTTCTTTCTAAATGACAGTGACTTTGTTTAAGGGTGTTAATAGTGTAACTGTTATGTATGTATTAACTATCGGCAACTATCGTGTAATTCTTGTAAACGTATCGCAGTGTCTGTATGTAAGCGCGGCCTGGCGCTCATCCGCGTCGCGAGGGGTGGCGCTCTCCCACGCCGGCCGATTTCCCCTCCACTCCCCCGCCGCCCGCGCGCGACGGTCCGCGGACGAGCGGGGGAGAGCAGTAGTTGAACTCAGGACTCGAGCAGCGGCGGACGTGCGCTCCGCTCCGCGCTAATCGCGAGACGGGTGTCGAGCTCACGGTCCGGCGACTCAGCCGTAGGACGAGCATCTTTAGCAGCAGCCGTGCTGCCTACGTCGTGCCGCCCAAGCGATTGGGTGCCCGAGCTGCGAGTACGTAAGTTACGTCACGGGCCGGTCATTACGGGACGCGTAAACTTCGTTACGCGTCGCAGAACTATCGCCGACGTTACGAGTCAGTACGTAGGAACAACCGCACACGCATCACGTGTCTTTGTGAGGGACATAGTTACCCTCTGCCGAACCATCGCCGACGTTACGAGTCAGTACGTAGGAACTGCGCACGCGTCACGTGCCATCACGAACTAGTGGACTATCAGGAACTTTGTTATGTAGGAGATCTGCCAGTACGCGTCGGGACGAGAGAGCCGTACAAGACGGTTACCGGGAGTCCGGGTCATCGTGGGAGAGGCGCGCAAACCGCGACGGATCCGCCAGGCCGCGGCAAGCTCTCTGAACGCAATAAAAGAGCTCGTGAACCGATTAACAGCGAGTGGTCCTTTCGATCTACCTGTCACTCTACCTCACCATCCCTCCAGGTCCCACATTTCCAGGTCCCGGCCACGTCGGCCTGGACCCACACCTCTCCGACGAGAGCAGTACGGGCATAACGGACATTTCTAGCAAACAGGGAAATAGGGACCAGAAGCCGAGGGACGTCAATATGCTTAAATTTTTAAACAACTGGATCTCTGTCGTTGATCACTTCCTATTTAGAAGTTTTTCGTGTAGGGTAGAGTGGGGGAATTCCGATCATCGGGGTAATTCTGACCACTATCGATCTCAGAAATATCGATTTATTTGAGTCGGTTGTACAATGCTACGCTCTTGCGGAGGATAAATGAAGCACGTTCAGATAGTTGGCGCGATTCTGCCTGCGTAGAGACAGCCGCAAGATTATTTTGTTTATTTCGTCGATAATTCATGTAAGAAATTTGGATCATATTGTGTAAGGTAGGTAATAAATTAGCCATATGTAAAATCTTCAATTATTTGTACACAAGTAAACAGGGTTAATATGAATAATAATGAACTTACAAATTGTTTTAACTTACCGTTAGTTACAGAAGATGCGAGTTTGTTTACACATGGTAATTTGGGGTAATTCCGATCAGTGCTGATCGGAATTCCCCCGAATGATCGGAATTACCCCAAATAGCATTTTAATCAATAAATTTTATTAACAATTATGTAATAGCCTACACTGTTCACAGATGCCTTGACATAGAGTACGAACAACACAAAAAGCATCATGGAATGCTGAATCACTGACTGCAGCTGTTACAGCCATAAGGGAAAAAAGGAAATCAATTCGGCAAGCAGCTAAATGCTATAGAATTCCATATGCAAAACTTCATGACCGACTGAAATCAGGTAATGTTTCAAAAGTTAGTTTAGGACGACCACCAATATTTAACACTGCACAGGAAAATGATTTTGCAGATGATTTTTTAGGATCACAATGACAGATATCAGAAAGCTAGCTTTTTCTTTTGCGAAAAAAAATTCAGATTCCACACAATTTCTGCATGGAAAGAAAATTGTCTGGAAGGGATTGGCTGGAAGGGATTGGCTGGAAGGTTTAATGAGGCGACATCCCAGCATATTACTCCGACAACCACAAGCAACCAGCATCAATAGGATTACAGCGTTCAATAAAGTTGAAGTCAAATTGTTTTATCATAATTTGGAAGGCGTAATGTTGAAGCACAAATTTTCACATGACAGGATCTTCAACGTAGACGAGACTGGCATAAGTACTGTCCAAAATCCAGGCAAGATACTCGCCAAAAAGGGGGAGAAGAGAGTTAGAACAGCAGTCACCTGGGAAATGGGGACAGAATGTGACGGTTGTATGTAAAATGAGTGCCAGCGGTTCTTTCGCACCACCAATGTTTATCTACCCACGTCAAATTTTGAGCAAGATTATGAAGACAGGTGGTCCCCCAGGTTCTTTGTATCAGTGTTCCAAGTCAGGCTAGATAAATGACATAGAACCAACAATAAGCAATGCCAAAGACTTTTGCATTCTTTGTGGAGATAAAGGACATGACAATGAACTTTGGTATAGGTGCACTTTGTGTTCAGAGTGTGCTCATGCAGAGTGCACTGTTTTTGATACCCCAGACAATTATATTTGTGACTATTGTCAGTCATAAATACCAATCACTTAAGAGTTGATTTCATCAGCTATAATTTTCATAATTTATATTTTGTCTCAAAAAATTTTTTCACACAAAATATTTTAATTCATTTGCTTGTAGTGTGCTAAGCATTTATTTGTGCTTTTAGTATTAGTTAAGTGACAGCCATATGTCCAAAATAATTTAAATATATTAGTGAATATAAATGATCGGAATTACCCAAATGTCGGGGTAATTCCGACCAAACATACGACTTATTAAAAAAACTTTTTTCCCAAATCAATAACAATTTATTTATTTCTAATACCCACAAGTCAAGTCATAATATAGGAGAATATATATTCTGTTTTACACCTCCTTTCCGTAACAAATTGTCTTAATATGGACAATCTTGCTTAAGTGATCGGAATTCCCCCACTCTATATGAAAATGGAATGGTACATATTTAATATTTATGACCTTTCAAAGTTTAAGAGAATGCATTAAATAAATGCAGAATTAAGTCTGGAGATAGAACAAAACAATTGTTTAGCAGAAATAAAAAGTCTTACAAAGCGAAGCTATTTTTGGAGTTTAAAGAATTTTAAAATAACAATGCAACTTTTAATCCGTAGTGATTTCATGTTCTTTCTGGCACACGATACCTCTCATGTTGTGAAGTGAGGATAGGCGCGAGTGTATGGTGGGCCCGTGGTCGACCCGGCATCGTGGGAACAGGCACGAGCATGCACGTTGCAGTGAGTGCAGTCCAAGAACAAGGGTGCGTGTACTTAGGTGCGCGCGTTATAAGTCTGTACTTACTTGACGTAATAAAAACTAGCTTTAATTTTGCATGCCAATTATTAAAAGAAATAAAATAGTTAAAGGAGTGAAGTGATATTAACCAAATACTCTGTACTCAATATTAACATAAACAGGTTATAAAATCTATTATTTAATTTAGTGAAAAATCGAAATATATTTTCTTTAGTAATGAAAATCAATAAATTATGCTGGATTTTTATGTATACGAATTTATCAAATTTGTTATTACTTTATTAAATTATAATGTAATAATTTATATTGAAAATATATTACACGTAAAGTAACAAACCACAGCTTATATAAAAACACTTGAAAACTTTTATAAACATCATTTATGTCACTTATATTCACAATAAATCATTGTTTCTAATGAAATGACCTGTGTTCAATATCAATCACGACAGTACAATATTTGAAAGCACATATATTATTTTTACTTGTATATAGCTGTATTTATATTTAGTTTTTTCTTTTTCATCCAGTGGAAATTTCGTTGAATGGCGCACGCGCATCTTAAAAATTCACTCTGGTAATTTTTTAATAACGCGCCTAAAGAAGTATTGCTCTTAAAAGTCCGTTCAACTAGCCAGAGGCGGAAAATGTGAATAATTAACTGTGAACTTCGGCAGCGCTCGTGTATGCTCGGACGTGGCGGGGTAAGGAGGGCGGGCGGGCACAGATGTGTGCTCGGCGGGAGTTCGGACACGGCCGTAATTAACGCTGGAATGTTTGCGGAAGGAAAAAGAGAGAGAGAGAGAGAGAGAGAGAGAGAGAGAGAGAGAGAGAGAGAGGTTGCTCGGTGCCGCGAATATCGCACGCACCGTTCCAAGCTGTTCCCCGCCCTCGCTTTTAATCATCCCTCACTAACGGTTGCAAAATAACGAACCGGCGGGCGGCCCCCTGCTTTGGCGCTGCCTTCCGTACCATCCTGTTGCTTCGCCGTGTCGGGATGTGGGTGGGAGGGACATCACAAACACCCGGTCCTGAACCCACGGTGAAGGGTTTCAAGAATCCCCTCCCCAGCCGGGAATCGAACCCGGGCCCCTTCACCCACCAGCCGGACACGCCAGCCCAGTGAGCGGACATGTTTGCATTAATATCACTGTGCGTTATTCGGTAATAATATGAAACATAGATTCTAACACTCTGCATGCAATCCTAACAGTTGGTAACTAGTCCATCAATACAACCATTGGAACAAGTAGAATTTCCAGGTACGGCGATTTTCTCAGTATCAGCTGCTAATCGAATAATTGTTAAAACACGCACTCTTTGTAGAAAGAGATTCGCGCGACGCCGCAAGGTAGACGTCTTTGTTTCCGGAGAGGATACCTAGTCACGCGCACTGGAGCCAATGGCGTTGCGAATCAGAAATGAAACTCTTGACTGCTGTTTGGCTTCTACTAGCCTGGTGTCATCATGACTAATGATAGCAAAATCAACAATCAAATATCATTTAACGCATCTAAGAGTTAGGATTCTACCAGGCTGTATCTCTGTGGAGTCGTTCTTGATATGTGTTTTCCAGATATTGTCTCCCTGAACTATGATTCGATTGTAATCTTTAAAATTAGTTTTGAAACATAAATTGGCATGTTATCAAGTATTTGATATTTAAAAACATGTTTTTTTGTTTAAAAGTCTGTTGATATGAACTATATTACAGAATATTTTTGTTTAAACATTTCTGTGGGATTTAGTTTGTTAAATCTTTAAACTGACCTACTATATTTATTTAATATTTCTCTGTCTAATATTTATTAATAATTAATGTAGTGAAATTAGTAATCCCACTATGTATTTTAATAAAAAGAGAATAATAAATGTATTTTACTAATTTTAACAAACCAATATTTATTAATACACAAATATGTTAAAATTCATTATTCTTTTGTATACCTTTACAGAAATTTGAACTTTAGTAACCCCACATATGATGTGATGCCTATTTATGCTCACTATGAACTATAATGCAGGACTATTTAAAGATTATTCGGCTACAAACCGTAAGGGGAATTGAAAATAGTATTTAAGTGTGACCCACCTAAGCAACACTAATACCTAGACAACCAGATATACCATTACAACCAAAATAATTAATTTACTTTGTTGAAGTGACCGTCATTATTTTAAAAAGAACGAGAGCTCATACATATTACATCCAAAAACTAGATACAAAAAAAATTAAACTTTTCCTGATTTTTGCTGTTCCTGTTCACAATTTTGTTACAAGTGGGGAAAAATGTTTCGTAAGGATATCCCAACTAATTATTTTGAAGTTTTATTTACTACTAATATTTACATTACTAATTAAATTAGCATATTCAATGACTGTTCATTAATCACTCAATATTTTTCCAGTCTACAGACAGTTCACACTCCTAGCTAGGCTCAACAGTGGTTCTCCGCTTACCTCGCACCTGTCCACACACACAGTTTCGAGTCACTCGGTCACACACGCACGGTCCCGTCGTTCCACGTCGCACTTTTGGAACGCTCGGAACTCTCCGAACTTCCGCGGAGGCTGGCGTCTCTACTTTTATACCTTTTGCAGTCTTTCTGGAACCGACTGGAGTGGTTCTGACGTGTCGCGTCATGCCGGGCCGACCCGACGCTCGAAGCATCCGGAAAAACTACGATTATTCACGCCACTCCAAACGGAATTCCCAGACCAACAGGGGATAGATAACAGCACCGAGGAAGGAGAGCGCGTTGGCAAGGCTGGGGGGGGGGGGGAGGGTGGCGAGGCCAGGCTGCTATAATCCCAGAAGGTATGCGTGTGACGTCAGTGGACGTGCGGGGCCGCCTGGCAGCTCAGGTAACTGGTGCGCGTAGCGGCCGTGTCTCCCGCGCTCGTAACAATAGCATATTTTGCAAATGAAATTATGTAAAGGTGACAAATACAGCAGCTAAATGTTATTAATTGAATTAAGTTTGTCGCGGATCCATTTTTCCTCATGACAAGAATACTATTGTGATATCAGTCACAAATTTTGTCAACGCTTTATACTGTAGATAAATTTGTACAGAAAGAAAATAAATGATTTTTTATTCGTTTCTCTTTGATTGGTTCTGTGCTATATGCGAGAGCGTTTGGTAATGGCATTTTATATCTAAAGCATTTTTAATTAATGCAATTACTTTCATGTTGGCGGTTTTTTTTATGTTTAATTACTTTCGTGGATTTACTCTCCATTAAAAGCGCGAGAAAAGGATGGAATTTAAAATAATTAAATATTTTTGTTTCAGGATAGTAGTTTCTGAACAAATTGTTACAAATAAAGTGATGGTAGCTTTCATGAAAATATTTGCAGTCAAATCTTGTCCATTTTTCAGCTCATATCAGATCTATAAAGTCCTAAAAAAATTTGGAAAGATGTTCATTAGAATACTCATATAAGCCTTGAAAATCATGCTCCTTTCATATCGATCACATTAAAAGCACTGTTATTTCCTACCTTTTACTTTAATTTAAACTACTTTTTAGTTTGCCAAATCATATACATAATTATTTCATGCAAATAGATCATTTTATAAACTTACCTGATGCTACATCAAAACTTAAAAGTAAAGTTCATACACAAAAAAGGATTGTTTTTTAATATTTGTCTAATGAATTAATAAAAATATAACTAAACAGTGATTTATAATTTATTTGATTTATAAATTAGGACCCTTATTAAATATAACAGTATATACTATCCACGACACAGAGATGTAAATAAGGTGAGATGGAATCCAAACTTGTTAGTAGTGGTCTATAACTTGTCTTTCGTTAGGCGTGGTTTAGCCAGTGGGTCTCTGGTAAACACTTATTAGTTTCACTGTGTCTATTGCACCAACTAATTAAATCCTCGTTAGTTTCAATGTTTCAGAAAAGTATTTCCATAACACTTTCTTATTACTTTTATTTGTAGTTTACAAGTCTTTAAAACAACGCGCGAATTTTTATGAGATTTTTGTTTATTATTGCCGTTACCTGAATTTGAAGATTAAAGTTTATTGAATTGTTTTAAATTTTGCAGTTAAATTTAAATAATCGGCCAGTTATTTTTATGAAAACTTATTTAGCAGTGATATTATTTTGTGCACAACAGATAATACTGTTAATAACTTTTTATATACGTTAAGTCAGAATTCTTTTGACAAAGATCGGTTACAATTCCATCACTAAAAAAACGTTTGCTTTATATATACGTATAAGTTATTATATATGCGCTTCCCAAAACTTGTACCTAAACGGCTTTTAAAATTGAGAAATGATATATCTTTATTGAAAATATTTCTTTTTAAAAAGTTTGAGATGGAACATTAAGCGTCTGAATAATGTTTAATTTAACAAATTTCCGCAATTACTACTAAATTAGCTGTTGTTACAAAATTGTTTTCATAGAAATCATTTGGAGAAAAACGTTTATTTAGCATGCATTTTTCTTAAGTGCTGTTATACCAATTTATTTCAGAGAAAATATTTTACGACAGTGACCAGCGGTGGTAGTCAAAATTCTGTTCACTTTCATCTGAATATTTTTTCTGTATTATTCTAAATAAATAAAATGGTTTAGCACTACCAGCCTTGGGAAGAACTTACAACAATTGTTCTTATATGTGTTTTAAAGCTACGTCTTTATTCTTTTTTCTACGGTGTAGGCCTACAATCAGAAAAGTTTTGTCAGTCGTATTCTCATGCATCTGTTATAAGTGTTTAGTAAACAAGATATAAATTTTTTTAAATCTAAAAAATGTTTAAATAAAATAACAATTATATTTTCGTATTTACATCATTAATTGTGAGTATAAATGGTTCCAGGGGGTATGTGGAGCATACTCATAGAACAGTAAAACATAAATAAAACACAGTAAAAAAATTAAAATAAGTTTATGAAATGCAATAATGGTACCCATTATACGGTTTTTATGTTTAAAATGGAATAAAATATGGAAATAAGCGAACAATTTCAGTATAATACGAAACTTTGTACTTCATATACGTGGAAGGATATGCATAAAATGAAGTGGGCGCCATATTTCAAAACAAACGGTACATTTTCATGACAGGTGATTTAATTTCGTCTCGTTAAATAAGCATATTGTAAGCTTTGTAATACAAAACGCAATAAAAATTCTTAATATAAGAGATAATATTACCATTCAAACATGTACATAAATATTATCCACTTTTCGAATAAAAATTGACAAAAGATATTATATAATCGAGTGTAATTACAAATAATTTAAAAATTATTTCTGAAAAATGCTTTGTCAGGTTTAGGCGTAAATTTATCTTAACAAACTTTATTTATAATAAAAGAATTTCAAGTTTTTTATTTCATAATTTATCCATAGCCCAACTTAAGATTCTTCATAAAATGTCAATCAAAAATCCATTACTTATTTTAATCGAAATTTTATGGTAACATTCGTAGATAAAACCTTCCTGCAGTAAAATTTTACAATGAAAATTGCACCAATACGTGAATAAAGTTTTGCAGTAAACAGGGATTCGCAGATGACAGTGAATTTCAGATCACTTTATCGCTCTCTCCTTATAGCCATGGCAGTCTTACGGAAGTCATTAATTAGCTATTACGAGCTCAGACCTAAATTCGATAAGCGCCCTGGTAAATTAAGACACCGAATTGCGACCAAATACTTCCAGTGCTGAAAACCAAGCACCGAGCACCGAGCACTGAGGCAAGTGTGCAAATGAATGTTTTGCTGAAACTCCCGGTGAAGGTGATCAAAGTGTAGTGAAATTTAACATTGAATGAGTTTAGACTTCTACGCACTACGTCACTATGCTAGAAAAACATATTTCTCCCATTACTAGCGATGGTGAATTTTAAGTCCATGCATGAGAAATTAGAGTATTTTCATAGTTGTGAGACGCCTGCTTTAATTTTCTGTCTTGAGTTTCTAGTAGCTAAATAAGAATGAGATTTGTTATAAATTTTAAAAACAAAACTAATGAGTACAACAAATTTTAACACGATCGTTTTATTACTTAAAAATAATTTATTCCATGCTCTAAACATCCTGGGTACGGATTAGTACAGCGGTCGTGTTATGAATGCGTAGAAAAGTATATGTTTGCCTCAACTATTAACCAGTGCGCGGCACGGCAGTAGGACGAAAGTCATTTCACCACTTTTACTAGACCAAAAATCATCTAACTGACATGTACTACTATACCAAAAGTTATTTAACAGACCAGCACTAGATCGAGGGTAATTTAACTGAACATCACTAGACCGAAAGTTATTTAACTGACGGTCACTATTACCGAAAGCACTTAACTGACAGACACTAGACAGAAAGTCATTTAACCAACAAACACTAGACCAAAAGTCAGTTAACTGACAGGCACTAGACCGAAAGTCATTTAACAGAACATCATTAGAACGAAAGTCATTTAACTGATAGGCACTAGACCGAAAGACATTTAACCAACTGGCAAAAGACCGAAAGTAATTTAACTAACAGGCAATAGACCTAAGGTAATTTAACTGTCAGGCACTAGACCTAAAATCATTTAACTGACATGAACTAGACCAAACGTTTTTTAACAGATCAGCATTAGACCGAAAGTTATTTAACCGACAGGCACTAGACCGAAAACCATTTAACTGTCATGAACTAGACCGAACGTTATTTAACAGATCAGCATTAGACCGAAAGTTATTTAACCGACAGGCACTAGACTGAGTCATTTAACTGACAGGCACTAGACCGAAAGTCATTTAACCGACAGGCACTAGACCGAAAGTCATTTCGACAGGCATTAACCAAAAGTCATTTAACTGACAGGCACTTAACTGGAAGTCATTTAACCAACAGGCACTAGACCGAAAGTCATTTAACGGACCAGCCGTAGATCGGAAGATATTTAACGGACCAGCACTAGACCGAAAGTAATTTAACTGACAGACACTCGACCGAAAGTAATTTAACTGACAGGCACTAGACCGAAATTAATTTAACCAACAGGCACTAGACCTAAATTCATTTACAGACAGGCACTAGACCGAAGGTCATTTAACGGACCAGCCGTAGATCGGAAGATATTTAACTGACAGGCACATAACTGGAAGTCATTTAACCAACAGGCACTAGACCGAAAGTCATTTAACCGACATGCAATCGACCTAAAGTCATTTAACGGACCAGCACTAGACAGAAAGTAATTTAACTGACAGGCACTAGACCGAAATTAATTTAACCAACACGTACTAGACCTAAAGTCATTTACCGACAGGCACTACACCGAAAGTAATTTAACAGACCAGCAGTAGATCGAAAGTCATTTAACTGTCAGGCACTTTACCGAAACTGATGAGCAATGGACGGAAAGTCATTTAAAGAATAGCCACTACCCGAATGTTATTAATATCGACATCCACTAGGCAGAATGTAATTTAACTGGCAGGCACTAGACTGTCAGGAACAAGATCGAAAACCTGACAATATCTTTTCAATGTATTGATCTAACATCCGGCCGTAGGCACTTGACCGACAGACACTATACGACTATTTCTGTCAATGGAATATGTGTGCACAGTCTGCTACCCCGCGCAGCACTTCTGCTCTCTGCCTCTGTGTTTCCCCCTGCCAGAGCCCGCTGCTTGGCTTGGGGCGGCTAATTGGCTGGTTGGCGCTTCATGGTCGGGGTAGGGGTGGCGTGCTGAACGGCGCTCCCCAGGGTACGTGCAGCTGGGCTGAGGAGAGAGCGTTGCAGCCCTCTGCCGTGGACATGGTCGGTGGTTGTTGGGGAAGGGGTGGAGTTGGTGATATGTCCTCCAAATCCACTTACGAGGACCGCCTGGCTGCAAGCGGCCTGCGAGCTCCAGGGTGCTGGGAACGACACTGGGTCGTTTAGCGTCGATACGCGTCCTCGCCTTTACCCGGTGTTTCTTCCTTCCTCTGGCCTGCACGCGTTTCTGCGTGTCTCTCAGCAGAGGTCAAACCATTATGTGGTACAACAAAAATGATAAGGAAGCGTTACACAAAAACAAATCTGCTTATAGTTAACGAGATATTCCATAACCAAATAATCATGGAAATAAATATTTTTGTTGGCTGCCAAAATTGGCAATGTAGTGCTATTCCATCCGTGCTTTTCGCAATCAAAAATCATTTAGAAATTTTAATGAACGAATTTATAATTCTTGGGGTCCAGACAATAAATAAGTCAAATTGGATCTGTTTAAGTGTCAAAAGTATATATTTTCTTTCCTGATTCACAAATATTTGTGTTGGCAGCAATATGAGCTATCTATAAATGTGTATTTCTAAAATGTAAAGTATATCACGACAAAAGACTTGAAGTATTTGCTTTTTAACTTGTTCGTAGTTTATTAGTAAACGCAAGTTATCAACATCTAATGTGTTTTGAACTCTGTCACGTCATTTCATTTAACAAGATAAAATACATACAGCTTCATATAAACCTTTTACTTCGTCATTTCTTCATTCTACAAGGGTTCGTTCAGTGTCATCGTGCAGGGATGGGGGTGGGGGTGGAACATTTTGCTCTCTTTCATGGTTAGAGGAAGCTACAAAACTCGTTTTTGTGAACGAGATGTCATTAATTTTGTGGCGGGTGCCACTTACTGTTTAACGTTTTAGTCCTTTTTTAATCTAAATTTATGTTGTTTATTTCTTAAGTTGCCTTTTTCAAGTTTTTTCTTGTTACGTGCTGTAATTTTATTTAATTGTATATTTTAATTTATTATATTTAATATTTAGTTTAGAAATCTGATAAATTTTCTCGTAAGAACCTGTCAGGTTGATAACACGGGTGTGTGGTGTGGTTCCAGAAAAAACCATTAACTTTAACACTTTAATTTTTGAAGTTTAATTTAATTTTAAGTACTATTTATTGTATAAGCTTTATATAATGTTTTATCTTTTTTTAAGTGTAGCCTTAAATGAACATCCTGGGCGTACATATAGTTATTTTGTGTGTGGTTAAGAAACTAAATCAGTGAGTAACGTTGTTACCGGTGTCATCACACACGGTAGCCTTTGTTGTTTAGTTATTATCAAAATGTTGTTTTCTGTATCAAAAACTGGAAGTGACCTGTGTCCCGAGAACGAACACTCGTGACCCGTGACCCAGTCAGTCAGGGCGAGAGCCGAGTCGAATCGACTGGAAGAGACGTGGTTCACTGAAGGATGACCCGTGATCCATAAACCGGATCAACCTAACCACGTGACTCTCGTCTACGCCAAGGCACAAGCCGGGACCCGTTCCCGGGATCCGAATCAATTGATCCGTAACTCGGGTCACCTAGAATCGTTTGCCAAGACATTCGGTGAAACGCCCAGGAAGAGAACCGTATCACTGAACGGTGATCCGTAAGTACGAACCTAATCCCTGGGCGGTTCTTTTCGGGTATATAATGGGGCTTATTAGCGCCATAGTTCACAGTCTATATCTTCACTTCACTCCACGACTACTTGGATCGTCACTGAATTGACCTGCCGCCATCGTCACCCCCGCCTGAGATTTCATGCTGCTGGAGCCAGCAGCCATGCCAGGATGGACTCTGGAAGATGTAGCGCTAAAGTACTGCGCTCCCGCACTTGAACACTTTAGTCGCTGGTATTGGGTCGCCAGGTCGTGTGGTTGCGGGGAAGAGGTGTGACGGACATTACCAGAAGTATGACGGACGGATTGGACTTGATGAACTACGAAGTCGCTCCGAGCAGATAGTGGGAGAGGTCCTTCTGTTTGTTGTCGATGAGTGGTCATAGAGACTCAAGTTGCAGTTTGAGAAATCATCGCGGAAGAGTGGGCGAACCGTCCAAGCTGCCTGCCGGAGCGGACGTCAACGAAGAGCAGCGGTGCGAAGACGGAGCGGACGTTGCCATACCTGGTGTCAGGGGGTTGGAGCTGTCGCAGTTTCCGTTCGTCATCTGACGGACACCGGGCAGCGAAAGCAAGCCGCCTTGAGTCGAGTCACCAGATGGTTACCATCTGAACTACGAAAACTTACAAGTCTAGTCGCGATACATATTTCGCGTCCACAAACCGGACGGGATTCACTTCCGAGAAGGAACTTGTAAATATCGTAAAGGAAAATAGTTAGTGTCCAAGTCAGAAGACCTTGCTGTTAGTTCTTGTTGTTTATTTGTGGTTTTCACTTAAAGCACATTTCAGACTGATGTACCATCATGGAGAAAATATTCAGTAGTGATTGTTTGGGACTAAAGTAAATAAATTGTACTAACTATTGAATGATTGGTAAATGGAAAATCTTTAATCTTATAAGCAAATTTAAATGTAAACAACTTAGTCGTAGTTTATACCAGGGTGCTGGTTGTTTATATGTGGTTTGTCCTCCATTATTTTGAGCGCCGAGCATTTCGAAGGCTACTTTTTTTTATAGATTGGTGCCAGCAATTGTTTATTGTATAATTTCTTTAAAGTTTCATATTGTTTGTTCGCGGCTTAACTTGGGAGTCTGGCTCCCGGCAGAGGTGAGGCATCTTAGCGGAGCTAACAGAATATTGTCCGGTCACCAGAAGTGTAACTGTTTATGCTGCACGTCGAGCCCCATGTAGTTTTTGTTGAATAAATGCCGTTGTTACTGTCAAAGCACACCCTCACTAGTATTTTTTTTAAAGATTGTCGAAGGTATTCCCACAGAGTTCCCCAGCAACGTTATTGCGAGCTGAGGGCGTGGCCCGAGGCAGCGAGAAAGCAGTCGCTGGCCGCGCGCAGACCTGCCGTCACAAGATTACGTGAGTAGAATGGGCCTCAAATTTACCAGGAATTTACCGGGAAGTGTAATACAACCTGTCGAGATCTGGCGAGCTTTTAAGTGTTTACGGCAGAAAAAACAAAATTATAAATTTACGTGAGCATGAAGCATTATTTGTACGAGCGTGTCACCTGACAACTCGGCGATTTTTACCAATCGCAAGCTCGAGTGTAGCGGCTGCCTTTTTTCGTCGGTGGTGACCTCGTGTTAAGTCATGCTCCAAGATTCGCCATTGTTCGCCAGTAAAATTGCGTGGAGTCATCATGCGACCCGGTTCGATGCATCATCGCCCATCTGCACTTAGGACACTCAAGTAAGTCTCGGCCCAGCCCCTGTAAAGTATTTTGCAAAAATTTACAACGTTGCTGTTACTTCCTGATGTTGACGTGAGTTTAACTGCTACGTATTTATTCCGCGGAAAAATTGTCACGGGACGTTTGTAATTGTGTCGCCAGCCCCAGTAAAATTTGAAGCACAAAAAAGTACTACTTTAGCTTTTCTTTAATTTGTCTAGCTTGCAAACATTTTTGAACTGTTTTATTGAAGCCCACTCCGATAAAGTGAATTAAGGTCTTTTTTGAACAATAAAAAATGTTACGTCGTACATATTAAACATAATATATATTATAGAATATTTTTTTAAATTTCTACTTTTTGATGTTAATTAATTTATTCATTTGTTTAGGTGCATAGTTTTTATTATCTTGGAGCGCCGTGCATGACTTTTTAGTGATTTATTTCGATTGTAATTTACATATATTTTTAAGGTATTTAATTTTATTACATAGTTTAATATATTCAAGTTGAAACATATTTAAAGCTGACCCCAACTACGAGCCATTCATCGATGAGAGAGTTAATGTATTTGTCTTGATTTGGAGATTGCTTGCATTAAAAGCGCCGGCAAGTTAACGATATTTTTTTTAGCCAGCTTATACTCACTACCAGGTCCTCCTTAATTGTGTTGACACTTTTTTCTACTTTTTTTGGCTCACGACATTTAGTAATATGAGCAGCTATGATAAATGTGGCAAATTGAGAGTAATTTGATCAATTAATTTTATTTGGAATGTTAGTGAAGCGGCGTTTGAATCTAACTGCTCCTAGCAAGTCTTAGGGACTGTCACTGCCTTTTGTCACTACAAGGGTGAGTGACAGTTGGGATTAAGTCGAAATAATATCTATGTTAATGATTATATACAAATGTATGTCCTGCGCCAGGGTTCAGGGTGAGGTGCTGAGGTGCCGACCACCATATTGGATTGTGACGTTACGGCGGCCATGTCGGATGACCTTGACCTTAACCTGTGACCTTGACCTTGGCTCCGATGGCCATCTGGGATCAACCATCTTGGATCCGCCATACTGGATCCTAGTACACTTCGCCATTATTTTGCATCCATTTTTTGCTGCCATTTTGGAATCGAACTCCCCACTCCCAACGTAGAAATTTTTTTACGGCCAACATCTTAAAAATTCACAATTTTCATCAAAAATATCGGTAAAATTTAAAATTAATAAAAAAATTTAATAATCAAATTTTAATAAAAACTTTCCGCCATCTTGTATTATGATATCACAGTTGTACTTTTTGTTACAGCTAACCAACTTGAAAATCCCTAATTATCATCGGGGGAAAAATTGAGAAAAATTTTAAATTATTAAAAAATAATTAATAAATTTACAATATAATAAAATCTACTTACGTCATGGAGTCTTCGCTTCAAACACTGCGAGGGAAATCAATTAAAAATCGTGGTGGATCCTTCCTGCACGGAAGCCCCTGGCAGACTGACATCCCACCACTAATGCCAAGACAGATATTATGTCAGCCAGTATGACCTCTTTGCGGCCATCTTGTTTTCGTCTGCTGGAGGCCGCTATCTAGGATACGACATATTGTTTTCGTCTGCTAGAGGGCGCTGCCGCCATATTAGTTTATGTTTTACGTGGACGAGTAAATAAATCGTTTATTGCCAGGGCGCCTTCCATTATATTGGCTGTCAAGGCCGCCATGTTATAATTCTTTAATTTTTAAGATAAAAATTTGGCAATAATTCCAAAAAATCAACAAAAACATCGCTTGTTAAAACGATGATAAATTATAATACTTCGGTTAAACCATTTATAAATTTAATAAAAAATTAAAATTACCAAAATAAATTACCGTTACAAGAAATAAATCATATAAATACAAAATACTATTTATTAAATTATTTCTATAAGTACAAAAACCGGAATTTTCAAGCGCATCTCGATTTCTTCATAAGTTTCCAACCAATTATAGCGAGGTGGAAAGCCCCCGCCCCTTGACATGTGATCGTCCATTTCTTCGTTTGAGAATCTTCTCCGCCAAGTACGAGTCAGAATACACCGTAGGCTGAATCTCTTCAGCTTAGAATACACCATGAATAGGCTTGTGCCCTAAAACATTCGAGATAGTAGATCCTAGGTCCCGATTCGGAAATTGGATCACACGGAAAAGTTCGCAGTGAAACCTTTCGCACAATGCCACCGACATTCATAGATCTTTCCTCTTCGTGTTGGAAAACACTCTTCGAAGGAGGTGATCGTCCTTTAAGTCCTTAGGCTTCAATTTCTTAGTAAAAAATTAAAAGTGTCCTTGTCTTTCAAAACAAGAACGTATTTTTCGCAGAAAACCAAGCCAACCCAAACTCTGCCCACGATCCAAGTGCAGGGCCAATTAAAAATATTAGCAGATATCTTGAAAAGCAGAGCGAAACGTGAATAACGAAGTGTGTTCTCCAAACAAGACCTAAAGTAGGAGTGGGTAAATTCCGGAAATAATTTACAAATTAAATGAACCATAATTAATATCTCTTTAAATAGCTTTCAAAATTTTTAAAAATTGCCTGATCAGTTCCCTGGATAAAGAGTACATTTGTAGGGAAAATTATGCTACGTATTAATAAAACTATTTATATAACATTATGAACATTCCATCGAACTATATATACGTGGATACCACTAACATACTAGTATAAAAATTATTGACAATACTAAACTTTATCACTTAGCAGTACTTAGCCTAAACATAATCATACTGAAAAAGGTCTGTAAAGTTTCAATTGGGAAACAAGCTTATTATAATCAACATTATGATAATTCCTAAAAAAAAATCGTCACGCATATTACCAAGGTATCAGCAACGAAGATATTTGTCCGGACAAGTGTCTGCAGCACAAGTAGTGACGCGCACTATGGCACAGTTCAATGGGCGCAGTCACTCGTACATATCGGTGTAACGCTTTACTGCCATGTTTTTTTTTAAAGTATAAACTTGTTTAACAATACATTTACTCCAACCCAATCACGTATGATGCCTTCGATATGTTTCATATTTACATGATACGTGATTAGACGAAATGGCTAACATGACAAATGAAAAATAGTCCTGATGTTGTAGGAATTAAAGTTCTTTACTGACGGTATTTCACTGAACTACTCCAAAATCCGTAGCTAAATATCACAAGGCAGTCAACTACAAAATACATGAAATCTCTTAAGCAGACGAGAGTAGTATAGGAATGACGGGCCGAGATCTGGCTTCTGGCTGAGGTGCCGAGGTGCCGGTCCACCATCTTGGATTTGTGACGTCACGGCGGCAAAAATTCCTCAAAATTCCTCAAAAATGACTCAAAATGACTCAAAATTTCCCGTTTTAAGAAAAAATTTCCCGTTTTCGAGGGAAAAATTCCCGTTTCGAGGGAAAATTTCCCGTTTTATTCCTCAAAAATCCCAACGGCTAGAAATGTCCTGATAGAGGCTTAAGCATCCTTAACTCAAGCCTCAGTTAAGCCTCTATCAGGATGTGACCTTGACCTTTGACCTTGACCCCGACGGCCATCTTGGATCCGCCATTTTGGATGACGTCATTTCGTTTTCTAGAAAATTCCGGCATTGTGTTATCCGCCCATTTTGAATTATGACGTCATCGCTGCAATTTCCGTTACGGCCGCCATCTTTAAATTTATTATTTTTTATTATTATTTTTATTATTTATTTTAAAATTATAAAAAATTAAATAATAAAAAATTTAATAAAATATTTAAAAAACAAACATTTACGACACGGAGTTCGGAGTCCTCGGTTCGAACCCGGTGAGGGCAAAAAAAATAAAAATGGCGACCGATCCTTCCCCCCGCGGTGGCTGCAGGCATACTGACTCCCACCACTTTTTTCATAGCATATATATCATCCGGCAGTATGACGTCATGTCCGCCATCTTGAAATTTGGACGCCATCTTGAAAATCTTTATTTATTATCCGATTTGAATGAAAAAAATTCCAAAATTCATCAAAAAATTAACGTATTTGAATTCTGTTTGATTATATCGATGTACGTCCTTGGTTCGATTCCCGACGAGAGTAAACAGTCGATCCTTCCTCCATGAAAGCTACCTAGACTGATCTATCACCACCAGTACCAAGGTTTATATCGTCAACTGGTATGACATCATGTCCGCCATCTTGTCTTCATCCACTGGAGATCACCATCTTGTTTTCGTCTGCTAGAGTGTGCCGATACCATGTAGTATAATTATCTGGTCACTATACTTGTGTCCTCAACTGTTGACATTGAACATTGACCTTGAACTTTGATCTTGACCTTGAAATTTGACCTTGACCTTGAAATTTGACCTTGACCTTGAAATTTGGCCTCGACCTTGAAATTTGACTTTGCCCTTGAAATTTTACTTTGTCCTTGTCGTCCATCATGGATCCGACATTTTATGTTCAGTACATGCTACCAGGAGCCACCACCTGCTGGAGTACGCCATATTGTGTGTGTACTTGTATTATAGAGTACATTTCCATCTTGATAATTTTATTCTAACCCGCTACAGTGCAGTAATCATTTATTATGGAGGTGCCCCCCGCCATCTTGTCATTTGGCCGCCATCTTGGAATCGTGTAATTATTTAGCTAGAAATTCGGGAAAAGTTCCAAAATTCATTAAATAAATTTGTAATCTATATATACAGATTGATTAGATCGAATAAGGTCCTTGGTTCGATCCCTGGCCGATACAAAACAACTTTAATTTAAAAAATACTAAAAAAGTGTTAGGTTTGAGAAAATAAAAACACCACAAGTTCTATTAAAAAAAAATTATTACATAAAATCAATACACTACTACAAGTACAAAAAAAGCACTGACAAATTACCAAAGCCTTTTGGATTCCTCGATTCAAACAGTCTTCTTATTGTACGGACTAAGCCTTTTACATGACTCTAAATGTCTATCCGATCCGTTCATCACCACAGCCAGAGACGGACTGAAGTTCATAGCACTTATATATAGTCTCATTAGCCGGTACAACACATGAGTCAAATCAATAACCATGTTCATTATACGTCTCGGAACATTTTTTATAATGATGATGTAAGCTGTCGAGACGTGAAATTAGTTT
This sequence comes from Bacillus rossius redtenbacheri, assembly GCF_032445375.1. NCBI lineage: Eukaryota > Metazoa > Arthropoda > Insecta > Phasmatodea > Bacillidae > Bacillus > Bacillus rossius. The sequence goes on along the minus strand of NC_086333.1, from coordinate 35,505,443 downwards.
TTTGCACTTATTGCACTGAAATTGTATTCTTTGAGCATTATTCTGACAGCTGCTTCTTTCATGTCTGCGCACATTTGAAGTTATAGTAAATGATGCGTCACAGTATTTGCACTGACGCAATGTACGCTCTTCATTAGTTGAAGAATCCATTGCTGACGATGAAACTTCGGATGATGGTGGTATCACATCTGTTGAAATCTCCTCCAATGTTGACGCCGTCGTTGCCAACGGGATCTGCACCTTCTCCATCGTAGCTGTCGTCAAGGTTCCCGTAGTCGATGGTACAACCTCCGAGTTCAACGTTAAAGACGGTAAAGATGCCATCGAGGTCTCAAGAACAGCTAATTGACACGACTTATGCACCAGAAGAAACAAACTAGGTGATCCTTACACCGCCGACGTCAGTAACAAACTGAGCGTCCTGCTTTCTAGGACTCGCTTATATACATGCACCGTATGGAATAATACGCTAGTCAAATCAAGAACCATGTACAATAATACTAGAGTCAAATCTACAAATTAAAAAAGAGGATCATTTGATCGAAAAAAAATTCGATCTCTCCAATATACGCCAGGCTCCAAAAGCTACAATTCACGTCACCAGATCCATCTACATTTTGCTCCTATGCTTCAATTGACCATTAGCTGCAAGTGCTCCAACAACTCCATCAGCTTTAACATGTAATGTACGCAATGTACGCGCAATACATGCAATTTACACGCAATAAATGTAATGATTACACAGTACACACAGGAAACGGAACGTACACACAGTACACACAGGAAACGGAACGTACACACAGTACACACAGGAAACTAAACGGACACACAGTACACACAGGAAACGGAACGTGCACACAGTACACACAGGAAACTGAACGTACACACAGTACACACAGGAAACGGAACGTACACACAGTACACACAGGAAACTAAACGTACACACAGTACACACAGGAAACTAAACGTACACACAGTACACACAGGAAACTAAACGTACACACAGTACACACAGGAAATGGAACGTACACACAGTACACACAGGAAACTGAACGTACACACAGTACACACAGGAAACGGAACGTACACACAGTACACACAGAAAACTGAACGTACACACAGTACACACAGGAAACGGAACGTACACACAGTACACACAGAAAACGGAACGTACACACAGTACACACAGGAAACGGAACGTACACACAGTACACACAGAAAACGGAACGTACACCTAGTACACACAGAAAACGGAACGTACACACAGTACACACAGGAAACAGAACGTACACACAGTACAGACAGGAAACGTAATGATCACACATACAGTAGCGGAAACACACAGGCTTAGTTGGAAATCGGAATACAAGAAATAAATCATACATTTTTACTTTCAATATTTTATTACTTTTCAACATTACACAAATACAAGTAAAAGAAGCCATTATTGTATGTAGCCAGCTTTCCTTAGTTCTTTGAGTATGAAGGATATTTCTTTGATGCACGGATAGTTTCCTGCACAAAGCGAGCCATGTAGAAGTCTTAGCCGGTCAACCAATATGTTTGGATCTTTCCATGATGTGTAATCAATCTCTTCTACCACCATCTTACTTGATTGTTTATTATAAATACTTTTAATATCACAATCGTCCCAGTGATCATAATAAGCATTATCAGATTTATTTATTATAACTTGACGTTTCGATCGTTTCGGTCTCAGGACATCGCCACATTCTTCGATCTTGTCAGCTCTAGGTGCTTCATCACAGTCTATGCCTTTGTCAACAGCCTCAGAGTCACTGTAACAATCACTGTAGAAGACATCCTCTTCACCCAGATTACCGTATGAATTCGCTATCGATGATGTCGAAGTGTCTTCATCGTCTTCATGCTTCCTTTTTAGGAGTCCATCATTTTTACAAAGAATGGGGGATGTACTGAATATAGGCTTGAATGTATTCTCACTTTTCACGGTGTTGATACTTCCATTAGTTTCAGTCTTCCCGAAGCCATTAGCATCCTTCAATTTATGTTCTTCCTCACGATCGGGTGAGCTAATACCATCACGCTCAGGACAAGGAAAATTATTGTCACAATGCAGATCACTCTTCTTTAGTCTAGTGGATCCATAGGTGTCCTCTATGCCGTAAGTAGTCTTGACTTTACATGTTCTACCATGTCTTTTTAAGCTGTCAATTCGTGTTAACAACCTGCTACATCGATTACAGCTTAACATGTTGCGTAGTGGGTTTCTAGCACAATCATTCTTCTCATGACGTCTAGCATTCCTTCTCATGACAAAATCCTTGCCACAGTATCTACAGCGGCTTCCTTCCGATTCAGCTATAGATAACAAACCACGATCCATGGTAGCTTCTGTGACTAATGTTAGATAAAAAACTGTCAGTTTTCTCCAATTGGAACCATTTCTTAAATAGAGTTTTTGAAATATTTCATCAGCGAGAGTTAAGTTATCTAATGCACAGCAAATTGATGCAAGTAGTTCCGACTGTTGTCAACGGATAGCGCCACGTGTTGCTTGCAGGTAAATAATATATATTTCATTAATGTAGGATGCGGAACGCTCACTATCTATCGCAAAGGGAGGTTGGCTTCGATAGTATCCAAGGAGAAAAAAGTTCGTCCTTCCTGATAGTGCTTCTCAGATTTCTCACGCCCCGCCATCTTGGATTACGACATCACGGCGGCCATCTTGGATGGGTGTGACCTTGACCTTTGACCGAAACCGCAGGAATGATCGCAAGCACACGGATTAACCATCAAAATATTGATAAGAAAAATCAGGAGCACACGGAGAAAACCATCATAATATTGGCAAGAATAATCAGGAGCACATGGAGAAAACCGCCACAAGTTTTCTTTGATATCATTAAAATACAAAAAAAAATAAAAAATTAAAAATAAAAACGAAAAAAAATTCAAACATTCTGCTAGCTTGTGAACTTCTCATTGTTGAGCAAAGATAGAGTTCTAGTACAAGCCAGAATGTTTGAATTTTTTTTCGTTTTTATTTTTAATTTTTAATTTTTTTTTGTATTTTAATGATATCAAAGAAAACTTGTGGCGGTTTTCTCCATGTGCTCCTGATTATTCTTGCCAATATTATGATGGTTTTCTCCGTGTGCTCCTGATTTTTCTTATCAATATTTTGATGGTTAATCCGTGTGCTTGCGATCATTCCTGCGGTTTCGGTCAAAGGTCAAGGTCACACCCATCCAAGATGGCCGCCGTGATGTCGTAATCCAAGATGGCGGGGCGTGAGAAATCTGAGAAGCACTATCAGGAAGGACGAACTTTTTTCTCCTTGGATACTATCGAAGCCAACCTCCCTTTGCGATAGATAGTGAGCGTTCCGCATCCTACATTAATGAAATATATATTATTTACCTGCAAGCAACACGTGGCGCTATCCGTTGACAACAGTCGGAACTACTTGCATCAATTTGCTGTGCATTAGATAACTTAACTCTCGCTGATGAAATATTTCAAAAACTCTATTTAAGAAATGGTTCCAATTGGAGAAAACTGACAGTTTTTTATCTAACATTAGTCACAGAAGCTACCATGGATCGTGGTTTGTTATCTATAGCTGAATCGGAAGGAAGCCGCTGTAGATACTGTGGCAAGGATTTTGTCATGAGAAGGAATGCTAGACGTCATGAGAAGAATGATTGTGCTAGAAACCCACTACGCAACATGTTAAGCTGTAATCGATGTAGCAGGTTGTTAACACGAATTGACAACTTAAAAAGACATGGTAGAACATGTAAAGTCAAGACTACTTACGGCATAGAGGACACCTATGGATCCACTAGACTAAAGAAGAGTGATCTGCATTGTGACAATAATTTTCCTTGTCCTGAGCGTGATGGTATTAGCTCACCCGATCGTGAGGAAGAACATAAATTGAAGGATGCTAATGGCTTCGGGAAGACTGAAACTAATGGAAGTATCAACACCGTGAAAAGTGAGAATACATTCAAGCCTATATTCAGTACATCCCCCATTCTTTGTAAAAATGATGGACTCCTAAAAAGGAAGCATGAAGACGATGAAGACACTTCGACATCATCGATAGCGAATTCATACGGTAATCTGGGTGAAGAGGATGTCTTCTACAGTGATTGTTACAGTGACTCTGAGGCTGTTGACAAAGGCATAGACTGTGATGAAGCACCTAGAGCTGACAAGATCGAAGAATGTGGCGATGTCCTGAGACCGAAACGATCGAAACGTCAAGATATAATAAATAAATCTGATAATGCTTATTATGATCACTGGGACGATTGTGATATTAAAAGTATTTATAATAAACAATCAAGTAAGATGGTGGTAGAAGAGATTGATTACACATCATGGAAAGATCCAAACATATTGGTTGACCGGCTAAGACTTCTACATGGCTCGCTTTGTGCAGGAAACTATCCGTGCATCAAAGAAATATCCTTCATACTCAAAGAACTAAGGAAAGCTGGCTACATACAATAATGGCTTCTTTTACTTGTATTTGTGTAATGTTGAAAAGTAATAAAATATTGAAAGTAAAAATGTATGATTTATTTCTTGTATTCCGATTTCCAACTAAGCCTGTGTGTTTCCGCTACTGTATGTGTGATCATTACGTTTCCTGTCTGTACTGTGTGTACGTTCCGTTTCCTGTGTGTACTGTGTGTACGTTCCGTTTTCTGTGTGTACTAGGTGTACGTTCCGTTTTCTGTGTGTACTGTGTGTACGTTCCGTTTCCTGTGTGTACTGTGTGTACGTTCCGTTTTCTGTGTGTACTGTGTGTACGTTCCGTTTCCTGTGTGTACTGTGTGTACGTTCAGTTTTCTGTGTGTACTGTGTGTACGTTCCGTTTCCTGTGTGTACTGTGTGTACGTTCAGTTTCCTGTGTGTACTGTGTGTACGTTCCATTTCCTGTGTGTACTGTGTGTACGTTTAGTTTCCTGTGTGTACTGTGTGTACGTTTAGTTTCCTGTGTGTACTGTGTGTACGTTTAGTTTCCTGTGTGTACTGTGTGTACGTTCCGTTTCCTGTGTGTACTGTATGTACGTTCCGCTTCCTGTGTGTACTGTGTGTACGTTCAGTTTCCTGTGTGTACTGTGTGCACGTTCCGTTTCCTGTGTGTACTGTGTGTCCGTTTAGTTTCCTGTGTGTACTGTGTGTACGTTCCGTTTCCTGTGTGTACTGTGTGTACGTTCCGTTTCCTGTGTGTACTGTGTAATCATTACATTTATTGCGTGTAAATTGCATGTATTGCGCGTACATTGCGTACATTACATGTTAAAGCTGATGGAGTTGTTGGAGCACTTGCAGCTAATGGTCAATTGAAGCATAGGAGCAAAATGTAGATGGATCTGGTGACGTGAATTGTAGCTTTTGGAGCCTGGCGTATATTGGAGAGATCGAATTTTTTTTCGATCAAATGATCCTCTTTTTTAATTTGTAGATTTGACTCTAGTATTATTGTACATGGTTCTTGATTTGACTAGCGTATTATTCCATACGGTGCATGTATATAAGCGAGTCCTAGACAGCAGGACGCTCAGTTTGTTACTGACGTCGGCGGTGTAAGGATCACCTAGTTTGTTTCTTCTGGTGCATAAGTCGTGTCAATTAGCTGTTCTTGAGACCTCGATGGCATCTTTACCGTCTTTAACGTTGAACTCGGAGGTTGTACCATCGACTACGGGAACCTTGACGACAGCTACGATGGAGAAGGTGCAGATCCCGTTGGCAACGACGGCGTCAACATTGGAGGAGATTTCAACAGATGTGATACCACCATCATCCGAAGTTTCATCGTCAGCAATGGATTCTTCAACTAATGAAGAGCGTACATTGCGTCAGTGCAAATACTGTGACGCATCATTTACTATAACTTCAAATGTGCGCAGACATGAAAGAAGCAGCTGTCAGAATAATGCTCAAAGAATACAATTTCAGTGCAATAAGTGCAAAAAACTAATTTCACGTCTCGACAGCTTACATCATCATTATAAAAAATGTTCCGAGACGTATAATGAACATGGTTATTGATTTGACTCATGTGTTGTACCGGCTAATGAGACTATATATAAGTGCTATGAACTTCAGTCCGTCTCTGGCTGTGGTGATGAACGGATCGGATAGACATTTAGAGTCATGTAAAAGGCTTAGTCCGTACAATAAGAAGACTGTTTGAATCGAGGAATCCAAAAGGCTTTGGTAATTTGTCAGTGCTTTTTTTGTACTTGTAGTAGTGTATTGATTTTATGTAATAAATTTTTTTTAATAGAACTTGTGGTGTTTTTATTTTCTCAAACCTAACACTTTTTTAGTATTTTTTAAATTAAAGTTGTTTTGTATCGGCCAGGGATCGAACCAAGGACCTTATTCGATCTAATCAATCTGTATATATAGACTACAAATTTATTTAATGAATTTTGGAACTTTTCCCGAATTTCTAGCTAAATAATTACACGATTCCAAGATGGCGGCCAAATGACAAGATGGCGGGGGGCACCTCCATAATAAATGATTACTGCACTGTAGCGGGTTAGAATAAAATTATCAAGATGGAAATGTACTCTATAATACAAGTACACACACAATATGGCGTACTCCAGCAGGTGGTGGCTCCTGGTAGCATGTACTGAACATAAAATGTCGGATCCATGATGGACGACAAGGACAAAGTAAAATTTCAAGGACAAAGTCAAATTTCAAGGTCGAGGCCAAATTTCAAGGTCAAGGTCAAATTTCAAGGTCAAGGTCAAATTTCAAGGTCAAGATCAAAGTTCAAGGTCAATGTTCAATGTCAACAGTTGAGGACACAAGTATAGTGACCAGATAATTATACTACATGGTATCGGCATACTCTAGCAGACGAAAACAAGATGGTGATCTCCAGTGGATGAAGACAAGATGGCGGACATGATGTCATTCCAGTTGACGATATAAACCTTGGTACTGGTGGTGATAGATCAGTCTAGGTAACTTTCATGGAGGAAGGATCGACTGTTTACTCTCGTCGGGAATCGAACCAAGGACGTACATCGATATAATCAAACAGAATTCAAATACGTTAATTTTTTGATGAATTTTGGAATTTTTTTCATTCAAATCGGATAATAAATAAAGATTTTCAAGATGGCGTCCAAATTTCAAGATGGCGGACATGACGTCATACTGCCGGATGATATATATGCTATGAAAAAAGTGGTGGGAGTCAGTATGCCTGCAGCCACCGCGGGGGGAAGGATCGGTCGCCATTTTTATTTTTTTTGCCCTCACCGGGTTCGAACCGAGGACTCCGAACTCCGTGTCGTAAATGTTTGTTTTTTAAATATTTTATTAAATTTTTTATTATTTAATTTTTTATAATTTTAAAATAAATAATAAAAATAATAATAAAAAATAATAAATTTAAAGATGGCGGCCGTAACGGAAATTGCAGCGATGACGTCATAATTCAAAATGGGCGGATAACACAATGCCGGAATTTTCTAGAAAACGAAATGACGTCATCCAAAATGGCGGATCCAAGATGGCCGTCGGGGTCAAGGTCAAAGGTCAAGGTCACATCCTGATAGAGGCTTAACTGAGGCTTGAGTTAAGGATGCTTAAGCCTCTATCAGGACATTTCTAGCCGTTGGGATTTTTGAGGAATAAAACGGGAAATTTTCCCTCGAAACGGGAATTTTTCCCTCGAAAACGGGAAATTTTTTCTTAAAACGGGAAATTTTGAGTCATTTTGAGTCATTTTTGAGGAATTTTGAGGAATTTTTGCCGCCGTGACGTCACAAATCCAAGATGGTGGACCGGCACCTCGGCACCTCAGCCAGAAGCCAGATCTCGGCCCGTCATTCCTATACTACTGGCGAGTACCAAAAATAATTACGTATCTTTCGATATCAGTCGTACCGATAGCTAAGTTTAATTCACTAGCACTGCAGAGGCTGGTAACTGTCGCAACGAGTATCGGGTCTTAGTGGCCAGAGTGGCCAAGTTTCACGTAGCTGGGGTTTCCGCGGTGCTGTACAGTGCACCGCTCGGGAAGTCGCCAGCTTTGTGGAGCCGCAGGCGCGCACGCCCGCTCTCTACCTCTCTCCCATTGTCTCAGACCGCTCTCTTCCTCTCTCCCACTCTGTCACAGTCCGCTTCCTTCCTCACTCCCCGTCTCAGTCCGCTCTCTTCCTCTCTCCCACTGTCTCAGCCCGCTCTCTTCCTCTCTCCCACTGTCTCAGTCCGCTCTCTTCCTCTCTCCCACTGTCTCAGTCCGCTCTCTTCCTCTCTCCCACTGTCTCAGTCCGCTCTCTTCCTCTCTCCCACTGTCTCAGTCCGCTCTCTTCCTCTCTCCCACTGTCTCGGTCCGCTCTCTTCCTCTCGCCCACTGTCTCAGTCCGCTCTCTTCCTCTCTCCCACTGTCTCAGCCCGCTCTCTTCCTCTCTCCCACTGTCTCAGTCCGCTCTCTTCCTCTCTCCCACTGTCTCAGTCCGCTCTCTTCCTCTCTTCCACTGTCTCAGTCCGCTCTCTTCCTCTCTCCCACTGTCTCAGTCCGCTCTCTTCCTCTCTCCCACTGTCTCAGCCCGCTCTCTTCCTCTCTCCCACTGTCTCAGTCCGCTATCTTCCTCTCTCCCACTGTCTCAGTCCGCTCTCTTCCTCTCTCCCACTGTCTCAGTCCGCTCTCTTCCTCTCTCCCACTGTCTCAGTCCGCTCTCTTCCTCTCTCCCACTGTCTCAGTCCGCTATCTTCCTCTCTCCCACTGTCTCAGTCCGCTCTCTTCCTCTCTCCCACTGTCTCAGTCCACTCTCTTCCTCTCTTCCACTGTCTCAGTCCGCTCTCTTCCTCTCTCCCACTGTCTCAGCCCGCTCTCTTCCTCTCTCCCACTGTCTCAGCCCGCTCTCTTCCTCTCTCCCACTGTCTCAGCCCGCTCTCTTCCTCTCTCCCACTGTCTCAGTCCGCTCTCTTCCTCTCTCCCACTGTCTCAGTCCGCTCTCTTCCTCTCTCCCACTGTCTCAGCCCGCTCTCTTCCTCTCTCCCACTGTCTCAGCCCGCTCTCTTCCTCTCTCCCACTGTCTCAGCCCGCTCTCTTCCTCTCTCCCACTGTCTCAGTCCGCTCTCTTCCTCTCTCCCACTGTCTCAGTCCACTCTCTTCCTCTCTTCCACTGTCTCAGTCCGCTCTCTTCCTCTCTCCCACTGTCTCAGTCCGCTCTCTTCCTCTCTCCCACTGTCTCAGTCCGCTCTCTTCCTCTCTCCCACTGTCAGTCCACTCTCTTCCTCTCTCCCACTGTCTCAGCCCGCTCTCTTCCTCTCTCCCACTGTCTCAGTCCGCTCTCTTCCTCTCTCCCACTGTCTCAGCCCGCTCTCTTCCTCTCTTCCACTGTCTCAGCCCGCTCTCTTCCTCTCTCCCACTGTCTCAGTCCACTCTCTTCCTCTCTCCCACTGTCTCAGTCCGCTCTCTTCCTCTCTCCCACTGTCTCAGTCCACTCTCTCCCTCTCTTCCACTGTCTCAGTCCGCTCTCTTCCTCTCTCCCACTGTCTCAGTCCACTCTCTTCCTCTCTCCCACTGTCTCAGTCCGCTCTCTTCCTCTCTTCCACTGTCTCAGTCCGCTCTCTTCCTCTCTCCCACTGTCTCAGTCCACTCTCTTCCTCTCTCCCACTGTCTCAGCCCGCTCTCTTCCTCTCTCCCACTGTCTCAGTCCGCTCTCTTCCTCTCTCCCACTGTCTCAGTCCACTCTCTTCCTCTCTCCCACTGTCTCAGTCCGCTCTCTTCCTCTCTTCCACTGTCTCAGTCCGCTCTCTTCCTCTCTCCCACTGTCTCAGTCCGCTCTCTTCCTCTCTCCCACTGTCTCAGTCCACTCTCTTCCTCTCTCCCACTGTCTCAGCCCGCTCTCTTCCTCTCTCCCACTGTCTCAGTCCGCTCTCTTCCTCTCTCCCACTGTCTCAGTCCGCTCTCTTCCTCTCTCCCACTGTCAGTCCACTCTCTTCCTCTCTCCCACTGTCTCAGCCCGCTCTCTTCCTCTCTTCCACTGTCTCAGTCCGCACCGTGGTGCGTCACGTCACCCGCCCCAGCGGTTGCATGAAACAACAAACTCGCAAACGTAAATTAATGTAACTTAAAAGTTAAACTAATAATTTTCGCAGGCTTTCACGGCCATTGTCTGAAGTTACTTGGCTTCTGGGTTGCAGCTGCGTCCTTGGTAAATAATTCACCGATGTTTAGGTCGACATTGCAGTCGCCATCATCAGGGAGCAGTTACCTACCAGTTAGGTGTTCCATTAGTTTGTTCACCTCTACACATACGATTACGATATTTTCTGGTAAAAAGTCTATTTCTTGAACATTGAAAAACCACTTATATTTTCTGTACACTCCGTAGGCCATGTGATTATTACAAGTCGTGAAATATCTCAAATATGGAAAGACCATTACATTAATTGGGTGTCCACGTTTTCTTAATTATTTCTAGTGCATACTCGTAAAGTCCTCGTCTTCCTTTCATGTTCATATTTCCTCTTCTTTGTGGTAGGCATCTCGTCATCAACTTCTGTCTTCACGGTAATGGTTGGTTCAAATTTATTTTTAATTTCGTCGAGACAGCTGGTATTCATTTTAAATATATCTTCACTTTCCTTCCTACGTGCAGGTTTTGCTCTTCAAGCAAGAAGGAATTTTTCACTAACAGACTGTTTAACACGATGAAGGTCACTGACCAAGTCCAACCCTGTACTGGCTGAAATCATTTTGCAAGACCTCCTTTTTATTCGTTCGCAGAAACTTATTTACTGCGGTTAGCAAGATATGTTATCTTTTCAAATGAGTTAGCGATGTATTCAGATTACTTTAAAAGCTCACTAAGAATCGTGGCTTTGCACATTCAATACTTCGATCATGTCGCGAATTCGAGAATCCGAGGCTTCTCGATGGCTATCAGGTACTCTAGTAATACGTTTTTTTCATACTTTCTACCTTTTGAGACCATAGTGAAATTTATTTCTTGTTATTGGCGTCGTGAGACTCAAGAACATTATGCAGTTTGGTAGTGCGACTGTTACGATCAAATTTCGAAATGCTATGACTCATGTTCGACGATAAACTGTTTGAAACCTTGTCTGTACTTCCCTTTATATTGTGGCCAATCCTTGACTATAACTGGGAATACGTGCTTGTGTTTGCAGCACAAGTAACACATGTATTTGAATTCCTGGAAAGTCATGTCAGTATTTACGTCATCGTCGTATGCGTGACGTAATTCAAGTTCGTCCATGCGAAACAGCACGATGACGTTCGCGTTGTCAAATAGTGTAGCCAGCTTCGCTATGGCCAAAAGACTTAAGAAGCGTTAACGTTAGCTCCCCTAGGAAATGTGTTTAAATTGGTTAATTTTATTGTGTTTTTGCTTGGTTCTAAATTTTAAGTAATTTTAAATTATTTTATTAAATTAATTTTAGTTCATTTGTAGTTCATTTGTTTGGCACATAAGCGCCGATAGAAACAACTGTCTAGTTATTTTAAGGTAAATTTGGCAGCGTGGTTTGTATGACGTTAAGTTTTTATTGCATTTTTAGTTTAAATAGTTTTAAGATATTTTGTTGATTTCAGTGTAACATGGAGTTCATGTGAGGCATTAAATGCGTGGATAAATATGAACTATAAAATACGTTTACGAACTAGCTCGCCAATAAAAACTGTTTGCACGTCTCCGCCGCCAGGCGCGGTAGGAGAGACGGGTGAAGAGTGAAGTAATGACGAGTACGACGAGGCATTCGCGAGCACCCAACTTACTGGTGCGGACATGTGTGTGTGTGTGTGTTTGTTCGCTGGCCGCAAGGGCGGTTGCCGCCATCGGGCCGGGCTGTACGGCTAAACTTTGATAACTTTACGTAAAAGTTACGTATTTGAAATGCACGAGTCGAGAGTACCGGACGGGGATTCGGTGAGCAGAATTCGTGGCGAACAAGTGCGTGTACGCCCGACCAGCGAGACGAAGAGCCGGGCAAACCTTCAGGCAGCTGCTTGGTAGATCGCCAAAATTCCCGTTTTTGGCACTAGTTCAGGAGACCTGGTTTTCGCAGCAACGTCTTCAGTGGACAAGTAAGTCATCAGCTCCGTCCACTGAGCCCTTGAATTCCCGTGGGCGGAGTCAGCTGCTGTGTTACCTGGCGTCCCAGTTTGACTGAGCGAGTGTCGCGACTTCATACCAATTGGTCGCGCGAGGGGACCGCCCGAAAACTTGAATTAAACGATATCGTAAGTGAAGGTTATGGTCAGTAGAACTACTTAAAGTTAAAGAAATAAACATGCTCCCGAAAGGAAAATATGTGGTGACGCCGCGCACAGACTATTGGTGGACCTGGGTCGAATAATTTAAAAATTATTGTATATGAAAATTTAATAAGTATTTGTGTTAATATATTTTGAGTATTTTCCATGTGTAGAGACTTAAATTGCCTAAGTCTGATGACCAGTCTGAATTGTATTAAGACATTTGCGGTGATTGTTCGTGCGGTACATTTCCTATTTTGCAGTTGTTATTCAATGCCGGCTGATCCATTGCATGCTACAGGAACCATTTTAAAACTCACAGTTAATTTTGAATGAAGTAGTGAACGTATTTCATAGTTGCGTAATTTCTTCTAGTAAGGTTATTGCATTTGGTTCTTATCTTAAATGTTGTGTAATTGATTTTTTTTTTTTTGCTCTGCTTTTCGGAGCACCTACTTTAAGGAACACCGAGAAAATTTACACAAAATAAATAGGTAAAATTAAAAAATTAAATTGTAATATTTTAATTATTTTGGATACCGTTCCCAGGTGGATTTCTGACTTGTGTTGGCTTATCCTGGATTGGGTAATCTACCACAATAGCAAATTTTTCGGTATTCGACTGTAAGTCTGGCAAAAGTAAATGCAGTATACTTTAACGTGTCTGCCCATGGAAAAGTACTCTTTAATCAAGCCTTAATTCTCTAGCCCGACGTTGTCAAAATCAAATACGGAATTGGTTCTTGCTTCGCTAGGAGGCACTACATATGCATTACCAGTACATGGAAAATACTCCAGATCATCCAACGACCGTAAAATCATCGCCAGGCATTTTGATTTGGCTGTTGCAATGTCTTGGAATAAAGATAGACATATGGTTCCTCCAACGAACTCAGTAGAGCACACGTTTTGCCGCAGTTGGACGGGCCCGCCATAGTGCATCGTAGCGTAGAACGCAATAACGAGCTGTGCCGCGCTTCGTCATCTTGCATTATGCGCACGGGCAAAAACACTTTTTGTTTGACGACGTGCAGTGTTCTGACTAAATTGTAAAAAAGCAATCACAACAATACTTTGGGCTCAGTTTCGCGTAATTACTCGAAGAGGTAAAAAAAAAAACACATCATTGCAGGATTAGTGAGTTCGCTGATAAATAGTCTGCCTTTTAAGTTACACATTCCAAACGACTAGCTTGAGGTGTCGTGGGAATTAATTCTCTTTTGACGAGAAGTGCAAGTAGCACGAATTTGCCTATTCCCCCGAGTCAAGTCACCGTGCTGACGAGATACTGGCACAGAAAGCCGAACACGTAAGACTTGGAGAGATCACGGCGGCGTGGGTCGTATCCAAAATCATGAAGGCCAAGACTCATTTAGGAATGGGTGCTCGTCAAACCAGGCCCCGAAAGACCAAGTGCAAGACTGGTGCAGGCGTGTAAAAAGCCAAGCATAAATGACAGACTTTCGACAAGAATATTACTGGTGGATTTCTACCACTACTTTTTCCTGCGATGGGCGTCCTTGGCGGTCTCTTCGATTCTACGAGTGTAATAATGCTGGCATTCAACACTTCCAAGATCGAGGGCAAGCAGTTAAAGGAAGCACAAAGACACAATACCAGCATGGAAATCTTTGCCATTATTAAAAAAAAATGACGCAGGAATTCACCTGCGACCCCACAAATTATGTCAAGGCAAGAGAAAGAAACAATTAAAAAAAATCTTAAGTTCTCTACCGAAACATTCGCTCACCAATATAGATTAAATTAAATACGATTGAAAACTGAAAATACGTAATTTCCGACGCGTTTTAATGTGAGACTCTTTACCTAGCAAGCCAAAGACTCGTGAGCGTGCCATTATTAATTTATATGCGTCTACTATCCATGGCACTCAGTGGGTAGCGTACTTAAAGTCTGGCATAAAGGCCGAGTACTTCGAAAGTTTCGGTCATTTAAGACCTCCACCAGACCTTAGACCGTACCTTCATGGGAAAACGCTGTACTACAATTACGAAACTGAATAGTCACTTAACCTAGAAAACTAAGAACACTTATACCTTCGCTTTCTTCTTAAATATTAAAAAAATACTGTTCAGTCATGTAAAAAAGTCAGTCATGTCGATAACATTTACGTTGACAGATCACACTTCGTAGCTGCGGGCGATCCATTTCCCTCCTCTGGAGTTGGAAGTTGAATGGTGTATCGGAATCGCGTAATTTCAAACATACCGAATATTGACGAACATAACTAAATTATCCACTTACTGAAAAGTGATGGGACTGCTAAAGAAATACAGTTACATTTTGGATTTTACGAAATTGACGAGATTACATATAACATCAAGGAAACGTTACTTTCAACTGCATATAAACACTAACATCCATAAATACATTTTAACATGCAGTGAAAATTTCGACATTACTAAACCGGGGACCATAAGCACGATGCTCGGATTCAAACCAATTATTTACGATGCAGGAAAAACTTACGAATCTACGCGCGCAATAAATATATTGCTCTTGAATGTCATACGAATGAACTGCAATTTGGCAAATGGAACATATCTCAATGGGAGACTAACCAAAATACTACAAGATTTCTCGCCAATTGTCTCGCCAGGACATAAACTGGTTGACGCGCCGCAAATTATCATTTACCTTCCAGTCGTTGTGAAGAGTGCAAACGAAGTCGTCATCAGAAACGTTGACCAGCGAGGATCTTGGTGAATTTAAAAGACGAAGAACATACATTACTTCTTCACTTGAAGCGATGGGCATAAAGTTCGTGACACCAACCAGTTTAAAAAGATATCGCATTGGTGTGTAAAAGTCCAGTTCTCTACCAGACGTCAGTGTATTAACACATGGTAGCTAAATAGTTTTTTATCAGTATTGGACAAGTGCTAAATAAATATGGAAGACGAAAACCCCAACGTGAAAGTCACGATAATTTTTTAATGACAGCATTACTAAAAAGGAACTGCAGGAGTACCAGCCGTTGCTGCTCAGACCGTATGCGTTACCTTCTGATTTACAGGGCATCGCGGTACAGCTCTAAGATATCTGTGCTTTAACTTCGCAGTCATTTCGAGATATAAGACGCACGCTTACAAAAGCAGATAACATGCATACAACATTGACGACAATATCCTGCAACGGTATTATTTACCTAATCGAGCGCATTCCATATGTACTCAATGGTTTCGAGGTTGACTAGACAAGAAATGTAGGCATAGCATCTGCTTTGAAAAATAACCTTTCGTTAACGCCGAATGAACTGTCTGCTGCAAAAATGGCTGCTGAGCCCTCAAGGATGAATACAAGCTACCTGTTTATGCCGAAGGAAAGTTCGAAGTTTATGTTTCTCTGTACAAGCTTCTTGTATTAGCTGAAGACTACAAGCATTTTATCATTAATTTTAAATAAGAGCTCGTACTTCTTCTAGCCAACACGCACATCAATGCGATTGTCGCCGTTGCAGAAAACCCTCAAGATGTCTCGCTAACACTACAGTCTATCGAGTGGATGCTGTCCCACATCCAAGTGAGCAAGGTTGAACGTGTCATGATGCTGAAGAACATAGAAAATGGCAAGAACTTCGATGTACCATTCCGATCTTGGAGCCTGAAAACTTTTCCTGGCTTGCCTCATAGTCAGAGTATCAATTGGATAGTTAAGTCCAGCTTCGCTACAGTAAAACCAAGATACATCATCGTCGGGCTTCAGACCGGAAGACAGCTAAATGCAGGAGTAATTCGCTCAGTATTCGATAACTGTCAAATACGTAATGTAAAAATATTTTTAAAAAGCGAATGCTATCTTTATGTCGACATGAACATGGACTTTTAAAACAAAGATTTATTCTCGCGTATAAAATGTATGCCAGGGCACCCATTCGACCTAAGAATCACAATGTAACTAAGCAGGAATGTCTACATAGGATAAATGTAATATAGAAAATGAAAATAAGTGTAAGAAAAAAATTGTAAACAGTTACTTTATCGTTTTCTGAATATTAGGAACGATGATAAATTTATAAAAATGCAGAGAAATTAATTATTTTCAAACAAGCAAAAAAAAATAATGCAAAGAACAATAGTAATGACATAAAGCCAAAAATTAAGCTCAATAAAAACAATTTTCACCAAAGAAGTCAGAAGAATGAAAATACAGAAATAGATTGAAATTTAGATCCTTAAAATGTGACCATTTCCTAATGTGGGCCACAGAATGTAGCAAATAAATATTTTGCCTGAAGAAGAACTACTTTAATTTGTTGCTCGCGGTGAAAATTATATATAAAATTTCGCCTTGTTTTCGTAATAATCAACATTATAAACAAGTTTGATCGTTTATATGACTTCAATTTATTCTGCATAATACAGTTCATTCAATAATGTTTGGTTCTTTTTAATATTATAATTTAATTTGTAAATAGGATTATTATTCGCATAACTTAGCATTGTGCAGTAAGTCTTAGCAATAAAATGTCTTGTGATGAAAAAATATAAAAAAAATTCCTTTCATAATTTGTTATTGTTCTGTTTAGCATGAGTTTATGTATAATTAAGACAATTTTTGAATTTATATCCTACTATTTAAAATTTTGATTGAAAACTATTTTTATTACAATGTTAATGATGCAGCATGTAGCCAAACTCTAGTTAAATTCCCAAATTATTTTAAGACATATGTGTGTGTAAAATTCTTTGAACTTAAGTTTTATATCTTTGAATTATCTCCTCACATTCAAAATCTGATGTGTTTCATAAAACATTTAACTGACCGTCACTTACATAAATGTATTTGCGGTAATTCTAAAATAAAGGGGGGAAAAATATTTTAAAACTGTTTATAGTCATGAATTGATGTGGCTCGTGAAATGTTTTATTTTTTTATTGACAGCACGATTTTACAGAAATGAAATATTGGGTTTCACTTAAAGAACAGAGCAATTTTCAATCCTAAAGGACACAATCTCTGAAATAACGTGTCATGTCCGCTATTGATCTTTCACCCGACTCCATTGCAGGCGATGGAAATGAAACGTTTCTCCAAGATTGCCTTCTTATGCCGCAGAACATCGAAAAAAGGAGATCATGATTGAAGAGTATAATATAAAAGTAGAAAAATATCTTCTTAAAATATATGACATAAAATGAAGCCCCTCTAGATATTTATTACTATTTTGTTTGTTCTCAAATAATGTGGCTGCAAATTGGTTTTATTTTTCATTTTTTAAGTATTAAAAAACATTTTTGCAATATTATTTCTTACGAAAATGATTTCCTGGACAAAATAAAAACAACGGAAAAACACACATACATATGTACCTGATTTTATATGTTAACACTTAATCAGAAAACAGGCTTTCAATCAGTAAAATGTTTGGTCACTAAAATTCCGCAGTTGACAAGATCTTTCACACTAAAAAGTACACAAACTCCACTGATAATCTGTGTCTAGGGTTGTAAAATTCACAATTATTTCACAGATAACTCATTGATTAATCATTGCTCTAATGTCAGAGAAAATTAATATAGCTCTCAATTAAATTTCATTTATCATTTTGTTCTTTAAGCTTGTGAAAAAATACAAAAAAAATATTTTGTAATATTTCCTTTATAATGGCAAAAAAAGTGACTTCGTTTAAAGTTACAAAAGACTAAATTTTTGTATATTTTTGTAAACGTTTTATAAGATATGTGAGAAATTTAAACTGTTTTAATTGTTCTTACATTTTTGAGACGATTGTTTGCTTTATGAAATTCATGTTGGCTAATTTCTAGTTATTTTTTGGGTGATATATAATTTGAAATAATAAATTTAATTTCAAGTGCATAGCAAAAAAAAAAAATTTTAACCGCAATAAAATTCATTAAATCATCACTACAGCCTACTACAGCTTCTAAAATTATTAATTGTGGCTCTACTATCTTAAGTACATACCGTTTGAAAATAAGTTGAAAAGTGGTATGAACAAAGATTTCTCATTCTTTTACTTACTGAGGCATTTCATATTTCAGTATATATGTAGCTCTATAAGCACGTAATAACAGCATGATAAATAATTTAATTTATAAAATATTTACTAAAATTAATTGTAACAAAAATATAAATTTAGTTGCTCTCCCTTATTCTTAATAAAAAACGCTCGATTTTTATTGTTTTATACTGAGCTTAAACATTACATAAATTTTATATGAATATGGATCCATTAAACTCATAGTTATGTTAATGTAAAGTCAATAAATACAATGAATATAGTGAATGGGATTAAAGATTTGTACATTATATATAATTATTGAAAACTAAATGAAATTGCCATTTACTTAATCTTGAAACTAAACACACATTTATTTTATGCTTCTCTGTTTGTTCCGTCATAGCTCAAAAATTAGTGAACAGATTTTATGGATCAATTTTGTTAGTACTTTATTTGGGGTAAAATATCGTAATTACTGCAATAACCTTTGAGGATACTATATTGTAGCAATTACGATATTTTACCCAAAATGTGTTGAAAAGGGAGTCAATGTTGTTTTGAATAAATGAATAGCATCTACAAATGTTAATATACAAACCTCACTATTTTAATATGAATATTAAGATTATAAAATGACAAATTATTTTTATCAATTTCTTACGTTTCTGCACCAAATAAAAAAAACAGTAAGTATAGTTTAAAAGAATTGTCTCCAAATTAATTTGTGCTGAAGGAAAGCTACTTAAAATCACCGTGCATACATTGTTAATTTCTTCTTTTTTCTTTATTTTCGAAAATCGACTGCAAGTGCGGTAAAAAATGTTTGCATATGTTTAAATTATTTAAATGGTTTTATTTCCAAAATTCATAAAACTGAAGTTAAAGTAGTTAGTACAAATAATAATCAGGCAGCACCCAGCTCTTATGTTTTACCAATTTTTAAAATTCTACTCCTGAAGTGGTAAAAAAGGATTAAGTATCTTTTAGAAACAAAAATAATATCTCTGAATGTACCAGAATAGAAGGGATTAAATAGGTATTCATAAATTGCATACATTAATTTTTTGTTTTTCATTTTTCATAATTCAACCGCAGGGAAGATAAAAGTAATACTTATATGCATTACATTTTAGCAAATTAAGCAGAAGGTAATATATAGAAAAAAAAACAATAAACAACCTAATTCTATCAACATATTTTTAGTTGTTTTCACAACTCTATCAATATATGTTTAACGTTTTCCAAAATGTTACATATAAGAGGGTAAATGAGTGTTTATATATTTTATTTTAAAAATGCGTTATGTTACCGAAAATAAATAAGCAGGAGACAAGTTATTGTGTATGAGTAATTAATCGCTAAAAACAACTACTATTTTTTATCATTTTCAGAATTATACCGCTTAGCGGTTGAAAAAAGCAGAGATAAATTTGTAAAATTTTCGTACCTCCAAAACTAACCTAGTGGAAGATAAAGGTTAGGTGTATATTATTTACACCTACACTACCCATTTAGATAATGTGTTATTTTATTTAATATTTACTTATGTGTAAGCTTGGAGTAATAATAATCAATTAGGTATCAAAAACTGAAAATGGAAATGTAAGAACATGTTTCATATACATAACTAGCAGAACCCACAAACGTTGTTCCGCCAGTGTTTATTTAATGATATCTATTTATCTTAAATGTATGTATTGTATTTAATCTAGGATATTTAAAACTTTTAAAATGGTATTCCATTTTATTCTCACTCAGAAATACTAATCACAGTCAAAATCACAATTTTTGTTACTGAGGATAAAGGACTTTAAAAATCAAAATATACCAATATTAATGGCGATTGGTACAATTGTATAGAAGTTGCTGCATTGCAGCGCTATCTAGAGGTGATTTATTGCTAAACTGATAGTGCGAAAATATTCTCCGTGTTCAAATACCTAAATCTTTATACCAATTTTCATGGCTATCGGTTAAACGTTGTAAACTTTGATGCACTGCAATACCATCTAGTGGCGAGTTAAAGCAAAATGGGTAGCATAAAAATCTTCTCCGTAATAATACACCCAGAGGTGCCAAATTTCATCGTGATCGGTCAAACGGCGTCCGAGTTTATCAAAGTCATATATACCAACATCCATATGTGTGTGTATTTATAAGATAAACAAATAAACATCCCAAAACCTCTTTCTGAATGACATGCCTACAGAGGTGAAAATAGGGTAATTTTGTTTAAGTTAAAAATTTATAATGATTTAATTTTGTTTAAGTAAGGAATTATTCATAATACCAAATATATTTAATTTGGAGGTAAGAAAAAATTCAAGAATTTTTCCTTCCATAAATTTGACCCAATTGTTAATTTTAAAAACAAAATGCATTTTATTCTCCATTTCACGATGTTTCGAATGTTCGAAATATTTAATTTTTATGTAACTAAAAACTATCACTATATAAAAAATTGTTTAATTTGTTGCAAGGAAAGAAAATATTGAAATTTCAAGGGTATGGTTTTTTTTTCAAGTATAAGCCTATTTTAGTGTAGTGGGGAAGTTTATTTAAATTTATTAAAATAATAGTAACACAAAAATAATAATTAATTTTTAAGAATAATCTTTAAGCTGATTGCAACAGCTCCGGATAATTTAAATGTTATTTTAAAAATTTAAAATAATTCTATCGCTGCGTACTGTGAGCGGGAATAGTTTTTTTTTTTTTTATCTAGCGCGATAGTCGCCACGCGTAGTAATAAATCCAGGAGTAAGCTCGATGCCGCTGTCAACATGCCCTTCCCAAGCGGCGCGAGGAGATCTCCCTCCCCTCTTCTTTGTCGAGGGCCTGGACGCGCGCTCATTGGCCTACAGCGTCGTTTCCTCTGCCCCCACCCCACCCCCTCCTCCCGGCAGCAGCCCTCTCCTGCCCACGCCGGGCAGTGCTGAATGCCAGGCCAGGGAATACCGCGGCTTCCAGCCCGTCCAAACCCCTGGCCGCGCGTGAGTTATGCCCAGTGGCCGGGCATACCCATCATGTCCCCCCTCCCCTTACCCACGGCGAGGAGGCAGGAATGCAGCAGTGGCGTGAAGTCGGCCGTCTCAAGTTGCGGCGAGCACGTTTATGAGCGTCTCATTTTACAGTTGTTTTTTTTAATCGTTTATCTTGCCACGCTCAGGGATGAAGTAATGTACACACCACCAAACAAGGGTAGATTTACCATGTTAATTTTCTTTATATACTCGGAAAGTGTTTCGTATTTATTGTAGTTTAAAAGGGATCGCTGAGTGTATAAAAATATTTAGATCTTTGTAATGCACACTTTACAACACTTTCACACTTTAAAAATAGGGGGTTTCCCACAAAATTCAATGACATTGCACACTAAATATTTATTCCAGTGTGTAATAATATCAATTTTTAAATGTTTTTAAATAAATAGGAAAAGTTTTGTCATAAAAAGTTTTTCTTCAAGCTGATAATAAAAATCACCAAATTTCATGAATCTCTTTAAATTGCACGAATCTTCTTTAATCCCTTCAGCATTTCCTGCACAACCTGAGCATTTAAGCAGTACAATCACGGATTCCAACTTAAATTTCCAGGTTGCTTGATATAAATTTCCCATTGGGGATGTTCATTTCACACTAACACATTTGTTAACTTAAGTTATTAACGAGTGGTGTCAGAGGTTACAATATCCGCTAGTTTCATTATCCGCCTCTATGCTTAAGCCCACGCAACACTAACTTAACCTTTCCTTATGAAGGCAGTCCAACAGACTATCATTAGAACGAATCTTTTAACTTCGTGGGTTCGAGTGATCAATATCCATTGACATTGACGTTTCCATCCTCTTAGGGATTCAGGGCTCAGTGCTTGCCAGTTTCAATTTAGCGCTTATCTGTCTTTTCCAATACTCGGTTTGCAAAAGTGGCACATAACGACTCCTTGAAGTCGCAAGAAGAGAGCACATTCACCTCTTTAGAAAGCTTTCTCTTATGCCTGAGCGGACGATAAAAATTCAACCAATTTATGCACGGAAAAAATCCGCCATTCATATTTACTACGCATTAATGAAAAAATCTTGGTGTGACGCGTTTACTGATTGAAAATATTTACAAATTGCTTTCATAACTTGATGAATACTTACAATTTATATATTTAACTTAATTGAATTTTTTTTCAATAATGCTAACTGATTTTCTCCTAAAATCCATTGATTTTCTTCCCAAATTGACTGATGAATTGCCTTCGTAATCCACTGAATAAAAATTAAAAATCCTTGCTAACACAATTTTTTAAAATATCATCTCACCTTTTACAATCACTGATTCGTTTTAAAAAAATTAAAGCTAAATATGTGAATTCGGTATTGGGACATAGCCAGACATTTAGCAACCCAATATCATATATTTAATAAAACTTTTTTTATATAATTAAAATATTTTACAATGTTTCGCTTACTTTCAGTAGTATGAAAATTCAATATCTATTTTTTTCAGATAAAGGAAAAAATATTTATTTTGGAACTCTGCAAGTTTCTTGCAATTATTTATGTATATATTTTTTTCTCTGATTCCAGGAAATTAGGTAATTCTCTATTTTACTCTAAAGTAATAAATCAGGCCTAATAAGTTATTTAATTTAATTATATATAAATATATTTGGGGTAAAGATATCCCCAATTAATACATGCTATTTCTTTTAAACTCGTTATTATCTAAACTCTAAATGTTTATTCAAAAAAATATTCAATGAAATAAATATAGTAGATAAACTTAAATTTTATGGACGTATAAACGTTGCCATTCACTTTTGCAGTGTATGCACGTTCATCGACTAATAATTTTTGTATTTTCCCAAACAACACGCACGCCAATTATTGTTGAAACAGAAAATTTAAATAGAGCCAAGGGTTTTTAGTAATATTTTTCTTAGCAAAGCGAAGAGACGCAAAGAAGCCACAGAAAGAAGAAGGTACAGGTGACAAGTTATCCCGTGTCACGTGACCCCCAGCTAGATAGGCTACCCACAGCGCATCCACGCCATGCGGGTAGTCGATCATCGTCAGCGCAGGCTCCGTCTCGCCAGGGTCTCTGCGAGAAGCGGGCAAGCCAGCTGAGAGCGGCGCGCCTCGTGGAGATAACTACTGATCGACAGGAGGGGCGGACACGGACAAGCCTTGGCTCTCAGGGACTAAATAGGCGGCAGTCAGCATGCAGGGTTACCGTGATTCCGGCGCTCGAGGCATGGCGAGGAAATATTCTTAACGAAATACAGAAAAAATACAATGTAAACTAAAACTAGAAAATGAAAAAACTTAATTTCATTACTTTAACATTAAAGTATCGTTTCATTTTTTATCACTCACACGAGAGTTTTCTGTTTCGTTATCTGTAAATTGTATTGATCCATCGTTCATAATATAATTATCGAATTTTAAATATTATATTAAGGCTCAGGTTGAAAATATTTTAATTACAAATTTATATTATTTAACTATTTTAAATTTTTAAAGTTTATGTAAATGATTTAATTAATTGCAAGGTTTTTAGAGACTTAAGAGGGTTTATTAATAATAATAACTAATAATGTTTCCTAGAAAAATATAAATGTTAATTATTTGGACATTTTAGATAGGGCTTAATTTATTACTTTTGAAAATTTTTTTCTATTAAATAATAAATGTAGTGTTATTTTATTATCTGAAAATAGCAAAAGCGTATGGTTTTTATTTTACAAAATAATAATGAATACATAAATTGAATTACAACAATTTCTGAAGAAAAAATTTTTTTTTTTTTTTTCAAAATTGCTGGTCTGGTTTAAACTATAAAAATTATTTTTTTTTAGTTATGTTAAAATTGAATTTTTTAATGATCAATTCATTTTCTTGTCACGCAAGAATTAAATTCAATTGGTTAACAAAAGATTTAAAAATCTTTTATGAAATCGATTTTAAAATAATATTTAATTCAAAAAAATATTTTGAAAAAATTATTATTCAAGCATTAGTTTGACAACTATATTACAGTTATTAATTTTTATTAAGAAACGTGTATATTATTAAATAACAAACAAATCTGAGAAATAAAATTATGTTAAATATTACAAAGTTTTATATTGGAAGCGATTTCTATTGCTAAATTAATACTAAAAAAAATTTTAGAGTGGTATAAATAAACAGGTAAGTTTTATTGAATTTTGATCAAATAAAACATTAAATTGTTTAAAAAATTTACTATGCCATGTTATCTATGCATTACTAAAATGTTGGTGTTTATCGGCCATTTTTCATAGAATATTTATATGAAAATACAAAATTAAGTATTGATGAAGTTTTTATTTTAATAAATTTTGCATAAAAGAAAAGTTTTGTCTTATTAATTTAAGTAGCTGTATAAATAATTTTCAATTAATGATGCGTCGATTTAAACATTACATTACAGATTCACTGTAAGGATAGGCGTGAGGTCCCTATGTTTGCCGAGACCGAATTATTCCGAGGGAATAAGTCAAAAGAGACATCACAAAAACAGTGTCCTGAAGCCAGACAAAGATTTTTTAAATTCACCTCCCGGCCGGGAATCAAACCCGGACCCTTTTGCCAACTAGACGCAGTGGATGTACATTAATTATATTTATTTTTTGTTAAAATCACCACTTAATAAACAAGTTTATAATCTAGAGAATACCATAAATTATAAGTTTATAAAATGTCAACTTGCTGTGTTATATTTCGTCTGCAGCGCGGTCTTGAGATGAACAAACCCTGTACGTGTCACATAAATAGAGAAGGGGTTAGGCTGTGATCAGGAACCATCCCAGCACTTGGCGGAATCAATTTGGGGAAACAATGGAAATTTTAGATCAGGATGAAGATCAAACCTTGGTCCTCCAGAAAGAGTCCAAACTTTTGTCGTTGTGCTAACTAGCTCGATACTACTTAGAAATTAAGGAATATGTTTTCAGAACCTATGTATTGTTTCTAAATCAGACCCACAAAACATAGTTTATTCAACTTAAACATCTAAGTAACTTTCCCAGAAACTCATTTAATGTAAATAAGTTTGTGATGGCACGGGAAAGATTAAGCGGTGAATGTGAACACTCAGACGCAAAGAAATTCCCAAAAAGATGGTAATCTAATTTAATATTTTCCTTTCAGAAATAAGGCAAACATAACAAAGATGAAATAGTCGTACAGAAAGAGGACATTAATTTGTAGAACCCATCTACTAGATGAAGTCGTTCAGAAAAAAAAGTATGACACAAACAATAACTAATTATATTTAACATAATTACCTTCACATTGTGTAAACGATTAACTATCTGAATAATGTAGGTTAGACAACCCACAGCGCACGGCATTCCTACACCAATCTCTAAGGTCAATAAACTAAACACTTGTGTTAAACTGTGGATCATGTTCATACCTCTATCTCTGGTCTCTGTAACCCACTATCTGTCAATTTATTGTCCTCCTTAATACATAATACTAGCTGTAGTACACATTATTTATGGGTTTGATTTCCATTTCATTGCAAATATTTCAATGCATTATGCCTAGTATTATCTTTTTCGCTATAAAAATAATTCATTCCTGCTATATTATCACCATGATAATTAGTATAAAAAATAAATTACCTTTTTTATTATAAAAACAGTTTCTGATTGCAGGTATTCTCACGGAAATATTACAACATGACTGGATAGTTGTGTGAAAATTTCCAAGCAACAGTCAAACAGTATGAGAAATAAAGTGTAAGCAATAAATAAGTATTGATTTATTACAAATACATAAAAAATTGGGATTAAAAGTTAGATAATGAAGATAGCATAAGCCAAATAGGCATACTTATATCAAGTTTAATTTCATTCAGAGATATATTTCAACATGTTAAAAAAATACTGTCTTTCCAATTAATTAGTGAGAGAATTTTGAAACATTGTTACATATGCTCGTCTTTCTTTTAAATACCAGATATCCTGACCCTTGAATTTTTCGTTGCATTAGATTTGCCTATTAGTAGGGGCCGTTAGGGTATTTCGTATGCTCCTTCGTGAAGAAAGCAAGAGACAAATTTTATTGTGTTCCTATATGTCCCAGGATACCGAAATGCCTTGGTGCCACTTTCACAGTGACGTCATTATAAATTGGCAGCCATTTCAAAATGGCCGCCAATCGCATTCATAAAACAAGCTGTATCTCTGCTTTCCTTCATCCGATTTTCATTTTGTTTTTTTTATTAGACAGATCTTTTAACGTTGATTACATTAGTTTCCTACTACATTTCTCATAGGTCTAACCATTTTCAAAACAATTAGGAAAAACTAAATATTTAAGAATTTTTATTTTAAATATTTTTTTACTGTGAAACAAAAAATCAGTAAACGATAATTAGTGTTTTATGAAAGTTAAAGATAATTTTTTAAGCTTTAATTTGATATATTACACAAGATTCTGTTCTTCAGTATAGCAACATAGTAAGCGAATTAATCTGGGAAAGTGTATTTTTGTAATTGACAAATACTCCTTATTAAACTTTATTTATTTTATATAATGATTTGTTTAATACTCATGTAGTTTGTTTTCAATGTATGCATAATATTTACACTACAAGTGAATATATCTGTTTTATTTTATTATTGTGTTAAGGAGAACATGTTGTTAACAAAAAAAGAAAACACAAATATAAATAGTCTTATCAAACCAATGAAATTTTTTTATTTCTTATATTTCTTGGTGCGAAATTAAACTTTTAAACAAACCATGTACTCATTTTTGGCGTTCTTATGCATAACATAAAAAAAAATATTAAAAAAACTTAAATTATTGCTCAAATAGCATCTCATGTCGCATTGTCTCATAAACAGAGGCTGCATCCGAATACTAGCCTAATGGATCCCTTAGCTAAAGGATCCACTAAAAGTGCATCGTAGTGGATGCGGCCATTTTTGTGTTGAATCCGAATTATCACAATGGATGCCGATGCATCCCTTCACGCATCCACTAATTCGAGATTTCTAGGGATGCGACACTCGCATCCACTAACGCGTCCCTACATCCATTAGCTTCGGAATCGGGTTTTATTTTGTTTGTGTATAATATTACTTCAGATTTTCAGCATAAGATTTGTTTAAAACATTATAAGCGAAAGTGATAACTTAAACAGAGACAAATTAAGAAGTTAATAAATATAATCAAAATACGAATTTAAACTTAAAGGATAAATCAAAACTCATAAGTATTTTTAAAGTTTACAATTTATAAAATGTATATTTATTTGGATCGCTAACATGTATAACATACACGTTACATTATTTTTTAATTGGTATAGGTATTTATTATTTACGTTTTGCTGAATATTCGTAGAAATCCCGCGAGGGGCTGGAATATTGTTGCAAGTAACAGGGACTAAGTGTCCATCTTCATATTTCCAGCCAAACTCTGTGGGATTTGCTGAACTTGGATGTCGTTTGTCGCACTGATGCCATTCCATTGCCTGCAAATGTGCCCTCAATATAGCTAATCTAAGTGAAGACCTCGTTGGAGGGAGATTTTCACCCACCACTTGCTTTTGTGTAAAAAGCCACCATCTCAATTCTCCAATTGTAGTAATAGTTGTATTGGAAACATACACTTTGCATAGGAACCTCTCAATTTCCAGCATTACATCATCAGACACTACTTCAGTTTTACCAAGGTTTGCCAGTGCATGCAGAACATTATTGTCTGCAGTCATGAAGGGCTTCCAGAAACTTAATTTCCCTTTTTTGTGAAACGAGCCAGTGATATCAGCTCCTGATATTGAGTGTAAACCCACAAGTGCTTCAGCTTTAAGATTTCCCAAATTACTGTGCAGTGGGTGAAGTGGTATAGTTCTGTTCCTGTCTCTACTTCCAGTGATGAAATTTGTGTTTTGTGGGAGTGATGGATACTTGCTCAAAGCAAGAACAAGAACATCAGTGTCAGGAGAGATGATGTCTAAATGTGTTGCTCCAGCCTTTTTTGATTCTATGGCATGCAAAATGATCTTTGCATCTGCCTCTTCATGAGAACTGCTCAGAAAAGATGCACATTCATTTGTGCCCTTAGCAATCTGACGCCAAGCAACTACCACATCCCGACCTGTGCGTGCTGCATATTTTAGAAACTGCTCAGCTAAAAGGTTGGACAATTCGTCCTTTGTCTTTTCATGGGAAAGGAGCTTATGTTTTGAAATTGTATAAATAGTAGTTTCAGATTGAATTCGGTAATGAGTTGGCTCAACATTAACACGGCGCCTTTCCCTAGTGAACTGCTTTAAGGAATCTTCTATGTATGAGTCAAATATCAAGTGGATGCATTTGTATGAATGATATTTATTAGTAATGCGGTTTATAAAGTGGTCTGCCAAGTCTGAACAAGTCTTAATGTGAGGTGGTTTGTCTAGCGCCTGTACCTCGGCCATGGCATCAATAATAGCAACACTGTCACTTAAGTTGGGTTGCATTGCTTCGACCATGTCTGAGTGGCTATCTTCATGCTGGAAGTTGTCTAGTAATGACTCGAGTAGTTCCATTAGCTTACTCTTCTGAGAGCAGTGCAACATTGTTCCATCAGGAGCAAACATTGAACGTGGTACAACAGAAAGTTCATAATTACTGATGGTATCGCACACATCCACCCGAGGACGGGATCTGGCCACTATGAGCAATCTCGCAAAGAGGTCCCTGTCTTGTTTCAGTTCCAAAACAGTGTCTTTCATTTTTATTTGTACTGTCTTCACTGAATGTTTGCAGGTGCTAAGATTTAATTTTTTTATGGGATCCCATAGGTTTACTTGACCAGTAATTATGCGCTCTGTTGTGAATTTAATAAACTGTTTTTGTCCTATGGTTGACATGTTACACATATCTTCCTTCGTCTTCTGAGGCATAACACACATTGTTCTAATGTTTATCAATTCATCTCTGCAGTATTTGAATGGGTTCCCGACTCTTTCAAGGGTTTTCAAAAGTGCTGAAACATTTTTGCTTTGCCTTCCTGAAGCAACTTTTGACAGTTCATGATGTTTGGTTTTATCGGATCCCTGAAATCCAGCCATATCCTTAGCTTATTTTACAAGCCACGTAAGCTCAGGAGAGGTGAGAAAGAAACGGGTTCTTGAATTTTCATTAAGAGTAATTCCTACAATTCCTCCCATAACTTTCATAGCCCCGTTTTCATGCTCTAAGGCTTCATCTGCACCCAAACTACAAAATGGTACTTGTGTTTTGTTAACTACCCAGTTTCCCTTTTCAAACTCTTCCCAAATTTCTGGATCTGTAGTTTTAAGTGTTTCCATTTCAGCCAGGTACCAAGCAATCATGCCAGAGTAGTTGAAGAGGTCCATTGCAAAGAAATATTTTGTGAAGTCATGTAAGGAAGAAAGATGCAAATGCCAATCCCCTATGTGTACTGAGCTTACAAATGCTAGCATGGACTGTACCATCTTCATGTACTGCCTCATTACTTTGAAGGTAGGGTTCATAACTTCATTTGAAGAGTCGAAACATTCTAACTTATTGATGATATCCTCACAGGTTAAAGTATACATAAGATCTTTGTGAGCCATTTTAACATCTCCATCAGTAAAGTCTTTAATAAGGACTTTCAACTTAAAACTTAAAATCTGCTTCACTTCTGGATACTGCTCAAAAAATGCTTCTTGGTAAAGTGAAAAAAGAGATATGAGAACGACTTTATGAGCATCTAGTGCTCTCCGTACATTCCTACCTTCCAAGATTTGTTTCACAGTTGCAGGGCCATATATGTTGGACTCGACCCACAATTCTGGGATACCTGTGCCATCGATATATTTGCCTATAGTTCTTAGTTGAGCCATAATAATATGCAACTCTCCAGGTCGAAGGATCCATTTGTTTTGGTTGTCGGTGTGGTTGAATTCAAGGCGCTTAACTGGTCTATAAAGTCCCATATCCAAAGTGACTACCACCTTCTTTTGGCTACATTGCACCATAGTATTGATTTTCTCTAAGGTCTTCATAAACTTAATTTGAGTTTGACTGTCCGTAGGTGACTCAGCAATGAGTGGCAGTACACACACCCGAGTTCTCTGACGGACTGAACCTATGAGGGAGTTGTATGCAGACCAAGTATATGTGTGGTTAGCTTCAGGTAAGCTGATGTTCACTGAGTTGTCTTCAAAAAAAATCATTTGATTCTTTATCAGGGTGCTCAGTCAAGGAAGATACAGATGTTGCCTGTAGTATCAACCAAGCAGTGTTATCTAATTCTGCTCCTTCAAATACATTACTGTACATGTTGGTGTTCAATTCTGCATTTAAAACTGGCATAGATGGTTTCAATTGTTTTGACCTCAGATGTACTGCTTCTTGTTTGCTATAGCTAATTTTTCTCCCAGATTCACTGTGTGATTTTCCAGTTAACACCAGGGGTACACTTGTGTCATCTTCTTGCATCTCTTGGTAGACTACCATTACAGTTCCATGCAGGGTTTGCTTCCCATCACGTGTATCTTCTTGAAAGTCAATATTATCCGCAGCACAAAATATGAACCTACCTATTGTCAGGTCAGGAGGAATGTAAACACCATCATTTTTTTCCATCCTATGTAAAACTTCACCCACTATCTGATCTTCTAGTTGTAAAATCCTATGGTAATCAACACAGCAGCCAAACCCATTTAGAATCTTAATAAGTTTCTTACTTCTGCTTTCTTTGTGAACAGCTATTCCAACAGCTAATGGAACTGGTACATCATGAATGTGGGAGATAACTGGGAATCCTTCTTTGCTACTTGGCGTGATGACATGCATTCATACATCAAACTTTGCGAAAGTCGTACAGCTCTGTTATTTACTTCTGACGATTTGCTAGCATTCACATGGGACATATCTACTTGGCCAACAGGGCACCACTTGAAGAAATAGTACATTTCCATTGGCACAATATCATCCACATTGTCTTGTAATAGAGACCCTTCAAAGTTCCAATTTTTTGCTCCCAATGCGAGTTTTCTGATACACTTTGCTGCAGAGTACAAATTCCTCAGGTTTTCTCCAACATTTTCGTCTTCTGCTTGTGCCATTGCGACATCTTTAACTGCTTTCAATGACACCCTTTCCGATTCATTTTTACGCTTTGGAGAACTGAATAGCACGTCAAACTCCAAAAGTTGTTCTTCAATCAACTTCTTTATCTGCCGTCTACTCTTAACTTCACTTTCAGGGACACCATTTGTTAGACAAATATTTTTGTACACATTTTCCAATTCTGCCATACTAACAACATGTCCTTGTTCCAAAAAATCTCTTAGCGAATTAATAAATTCAATGTCTGATGCCTCAACAAATTTATCTTGCTTTTGATATGGAACATTTACTTGCCGCAACTTGTTGTTCACATTTGTATTCCAACAATTTTTATGATACATTACATCAATGGCGTGAGCATCTGCAGGATTTAAACTTTCATTTACTCGCACACGTAACCTATCGTCATTACTGAGTTCTACAGCTTTCAACAGTTTTTCCCCGGCAATATCAGTTTGCACTAAATGTAGTTTATTGTGGTTGGTTGGACCATTGTCACAAAAAATGCAAACAGATTTCACATAAACACTAGTTTTTGCTCTGGTGTATGGTAAATGTAGAGAAGAGCTACATTCTTGTTGACACTCTATTGAACTTCGGGACTGTTCAATGAACATTCTGTGGGCACGTTCCATATGCTCTTTATGTGTGGCATTTTGATAGCAAGAACGATGCCACTTTGCTTTGTTTACTTCAAAGTCTGTTGCTGTCAACTCACCTAGGTACATTTTCAACTCCACAAAGTTAGAGTCATTCCATGTTGCTCGCTCTGTGATACAGTTGTATAACTTCTCATAACTTTCTTTACGTTTTGGTTCCGAAACACTTTCTGCAGTCTCTAACTGGCACAATAAACACAGTGTCCATGTTGTTTCCGAAGTTCGCCTTCTCTTAGCAGAAGGTGGCAGGTCGAACTTAGCAACTGATTTTATGTTCTCCATCATAGCTTACTCAACAGTTCACCTGCAACATAAAATTAAATTATATTACATTAAAATCACAGGTTAGAGAGAAGATAGAACAAGCAGAAATATTTGTGACATTTTTTATCAATTACAAAAGTACACTTTCCCAGATGAATTCACTAACTATGTTGCTGTACTGAAGATCAGTATCATTGTGTAATATATCAAATTAAAGCTTAATAAATTATCTTTTAGTTTCATGAAACACTTATTATCGTGTACAGCTTTGTTTTTTCACAGTAATAAGATATTTAAAATAAAAATTCTTAAATATTCAAATTTTCCAAAATTTTAGGAAAATGGTTAGACCTATGAAAAATCTAGTAGACAACAAATGTAATCACCGTTAAAATATCTGTCTAATAAAAAAAAACAAAATGAAAATCGGATGAAGGAAAGCAGAGATACAGTTGTTTTATGAATGCAATTGGCGGCCATTTTGAAATGGCCGCCAATTTATAATGACGTCACTGTGAAAGTGGCACCAAGGCATTTCGGTATCCTGGGACATATAAGAACACAATAAAATTTGTCTCTTGCTTTCTTCACGAAGGAGCATACGGACTTCATTTTTCTATCCTAAGGGACTGGACTATATACATCTTATCTTAAACGAATAAAATTTTCAATTTGTTTTATTATAATATGAATTTTAAAAGTTCTTGAACTCTCGAATTATCATTTAATGTATTAAATATGCATTAAACAAAATTATTGACGCTTTTGTGTTAAATAGGAAGATGTTTGTTTACCCTAATAAAACGTTACTTGCTAATCCTGCTTTTACGTTTCTAAAAAATTTAAAATAATTAATCATTATTTTCATTTATTTAGTTAAAATATGATAGATTTATTGTATTGTTAATAAGTTATTACATATATATTTAGTATGTATATAACAATACAAACACCAATTTCACTTAATCAGGGACAAAAGGAAGTTAAAACATAGAAAGGATTTTTGTTTGTTTGTGTAGGTCGTGCTTAATTTCTTACTTCTCACGTTCGTAAATTAAGTGATACAATTAATTCTCTTATAAAACCAGACCAAGCTTCTTTACACTTGAAATAGCTAAAAGTTCATAAAAGTTCGGAAAAGTTTGTAGTGATTTGTGTTTAAATATTTAAACCTAAATAATTAAATTTTGCTTTATTATACTTCAGAAGATGTGTTTTATTATTTATTTATTTTGGTAAAACTTCACTTTTCCCTATGTCATTCTCAGTTTCTCAGTTTATAAACTATTTTAAATCTTAATATTCAACATGAAGAAACGTTTACCATTTTAATCCTATAAAATTTAAAAATAAAATAAAGTAGAAATAGTACTACGCAAGTTCTCTGAAATAGTCTTATAATTGAGATGCTTGGTTTAAAACTATTTTATGTACATTTGCCATATCTGCGCCCCACTTTATATTATAGGAAAAAAAGAATGGACAACAAAAATTAATACTTAAACACGTGGAAAATAAGCTGAAATCAGATGGACGGCACAGATAATTTCTTGGGAAAAATATATTAAGGAAATATAAAAAAATAATAATAATTACAGTATCAACGAATACAGTAGGCTGTTGCAACAAGAACAATACGTAAATACAAACAGAAACACCAATTTGGACAACAGAGTGACTCATAGGTGAAATCAGCGAAGAAACTAAACCGATATTCCGGGGGGGGGGGGGGGGGGAACGATAGCGCAGACGAACACAGTTGCCTTTCTACGACAGAAAAGTTGCGACGTTTCGGGATCTGACATCTGATCCCGTCATCAGGCACAAACAGACTGATCAGTGGAATTTTATAAAGAATTTTAGAAGTTTTGGTTTTTTTACTAGTTAAATACAAATCTAAACTTTCGCAGTGCACTTTGGAGATGTATATATTTTTACTTAAATATTGTCAGCTAAAGACTCGATTTAAAAAATCGTTCAGTGACTTTAGCGTGATATCAGAACAGAAGACAAAATACGCATTAAGTTAAAAGAAAAATAAAATATTTTTTAAATTACTATTAAAAATATTTTTCCTACAATGGTTTCTAATGTTATGTGCAATGTTACTCCAAATATTTTTGTTTATATTGCTGATCGAAGAATCATTATATTTCCAAGTGAATATGGCCCGTGTCAGCTACTCTTTATCTTTTTACGGGTTTAAAGTACCCTTTGTTAATTAAAACACAGGCTTCACTTGCTTCAAAAGTACTCAAATCTTTTTCTTAAAAGACCTGAAATCCAAACTCTTTTTTATTGTTGAATATGTCCATCCAGCTTCAGAGAAATGATAAATTAAATTAATTTTAAAAAAATTATACACACACTTACCAACACGGTGATACAAATGATCAACCAAATTTTATTGTTCATTTGCAGTAGGTCTGTACGCAATTTCACTACATTTTTTTGAGAAACATGAATTGTTAGTATGTTTTATATACAGATGTGAATGTCACGATATTTATCATACAATAATAATATGGTAAAATTTATATAATTAGTTTAATTCAATTACAGTACCTTTGAAGCAACAACAACAATAGTTCGAGACTTCACATTTTTTTTCTTTTGGCAGACATAGAGAAATGTTTATGTAGTAATAATTATTTTACAATTTTTACTTTTTTTATAATGAAACCAAATGTACTCATGTTTACCATTTTACCTTCTAAGGGTAGGCATTTTATTATGATACATAGCTAGTGCGTTAATCCAGTTCAATGGCTATCTCTTTAACAAGATTTAACCAAACCAGTTCGGTATTAATGATCATTTCGAGTAACAAACATAAAATTTACAAATCGCAAACGTTCTCATTTGTTTGTTAGTTGGATTACTTCTTAATGTTTGACGTGTGACAGAATTTCTACCGTCTCTAACAAAGGTTTCCGTTTTCTAAAGTACAAATCATCGCGAGGTATTAGGTAATAGGGGTGATGGCAGTGACAATGGCTGCGAGAGGGGGTGTTCATGGCAGTGGAAGATGAGACTGTCCGCTTTCTACCAATGAGGCAATGTAGAGAGAGAGAGAGAAAGAGGAAAAGGATGCAAGAAATGCAATAGCATTCGAATCATCAAAGGGAATGGAAGAAGAGTAGAAGGAGGGAACATCAAAACGACGAAATGGTCCGTTGAGTCCACTCCTCCGGTATTCGCTGATACACACTAGCAATGCGAAATAACATGTCTTTGAAACGTGCACCATTCCATTGCATATTTTAGCGACCAAATAAAACTTTTTTTTGAACTCAAAAACTGGCCAAAAAATGAATTTTTTCTTTTCATATTTACTTTCATACGTTGAAATTTTTTTTCGTTTATATATCGTCTACAAAAACTAGCATACAGCAACCAAAGTTATAGAATACCTCAAACGTGAAATTTGCACGAAAGAGCATATTTGTCATGTGTTACGTACAATAGAACATTAATAATGAAGTAAAAGTTTTAATACTTGTCAAATGTTCTGAGAAATGTATAGTTTGGGTTCAAGAGCCTTAAATATATGATATATATGCTATTTCAGTTGAATATTACCAAACACGCATTAAAAAATAAATTTCTCATATTATAATTCAATTAAAATAAAAAGTTAAAGCGTTTCGAGTAACCACTACATATTAAACAAATTAAACAAATACAATTGTAAATAGTTAATAATTTTCACCAGTAGTTCCATACCATTTTATTGAATTGTTTATAGTGTTCAAATTTCATCAAAAATTGGTTTCGTGCATATGTTGCGTTAGCTGCATTACATTGGCGATTAAATTTTATTGGCCATCAGCATGAAAACCTAAGTGAAATAAATTTAAAATCAGGTAGAATTTTCATTTCGCGTTGAAAGGTATTAAAATTTTTTAAAATTTATTTTCAAAGTGGATTGTGATTTTAACTAAAGTATCTTTTTTTTCAATGAAAATAAATGTCTATCGTTTTTAATTTGCATGTTCAATACCGTAATCATTATTAAAATGTTAATGACTCACGTAATCATCACACACAGTAGCATAATATTTTTTTTTTAATTCCGTGACTGTGAATTAATGAAGGTACAAAATATTATTTGCTAGTAAAAAAAACATAAAAAATCTTGTACGAAATTAAAAAATTTTGGCACGGGGACTTTTAGCATTTTTCACAGA
This sequence comes from Bacillus rossius redtenbacheri, assembly GCF_032445375.1. Lineage (NCBI taxonomy): Eukaryota > Metazoa > Arthropoda > Insecta > Phasmatodea > Bacillidae > Bacillus > Bacillus rossius. The sequence goes on along the minus strand of NC_086333.1, from coordinate 35,468,978 downwards.
TATTCAGTAATGCTTTATGAACTAAAATTTTTAATTTTGGTCTGTTCATATAGAAAATTTCAGTTAGTTAATTTTCATAGGTAGTTGAATGATGAATATAAGGACAGACGACAAGTATTTAAAAAGATTCCCCGTAAGTTATTTTCCCATTTTTGTTTTCATTTTAAAATGTTGCTTATCAGCCTTTGAAAAATAAGTGGAGTTTTGGAGGCCACAAGTATTTGCCATTAATTACAGCCCGATAAATATCAAGTCATGTTGAAATCATACAAAGAAAATCACACATTTGTTTTAACGTCTCACAAAATGTGTTTTACATTAACTACATGTCCTATTAAGTCCGTGGTTTATTCAGAATTTTAAATTATGTCCTACAGCCATTATATAAAACTTGCATTCGGAAATTTTTTTGAAAACAAGTCCTTAGAGGCATAGGTGTATTATTATTTATATATGTGGTAAAATGATACAAGACTTAAAAAAACACAAATACAGAATTCTTGAATTTTTTTTTACTTATATTAAACCAGGCTAAACCAAAAAATATATCTTTCGGATTGACATTTTTTATTTTTAGTTTTTGTGTAATTTGCTGGCACAGCATAGCTTTATAAAACCAGTCCGAACAGTTTTTAGTCCTAACTGCTTGAAGGAAATAACCGATTATTTTACTCTAACGGTCACAAAGTCCGTTACACCTACACAAGTTCTACGAGGGTTTACGTGAAGAATCCCAGAATTAGTTTGCCCGTACGGTTCAGCCATTAAACAAACGCGGAAGCAGTGGCTCTGAACCCTGACAGGTTCCTCGGCCGCCGTGACCGCTGTGGCACCAGGCTCACACAACCGAGGACCACGAGTTCTATTCAAACCTGCGGCGAGGCACGGCTTCCAGGCGGCTCGGAACCGACGCGCGAGCGTCCAATGTGATTGTAGTTGAGCAGCACAGCGGTTTGTCCGGGCCTCGACCTCGAGCAGAAGTGAGGTACCACTCCGATAATGAGGAATCCTCGCTAAAGGTCCTGTCACACTGTCAAGATCCCGCTTCCAACACCTTTTCATACATTGAGCCGAATAAAGTTGGATGGTGATGACGTCACCGAAAACGTCATTAGTGAAGCCATGTTTGTTTGACAAGTTGTATGATTTCAGATTCCATAAAATATTTAGCATGCAGAACGGGTTAAAAAAAAATGTACATTGGAAGCTGTCAGTCAATCAAAATAGTGCTTATTGAAAACGAAAATGATATCCGTTTCCGTCTCAACGTATCTTCAAATGGCAAAGAACAGATGTAATAAATGCAAAATAACTTAATTAATTATTTTTTGTGAAAAATAAATTAGTTTTATATGACTTTAAATTAAAGCGCGTGTAACTCAATATAAGTGAAAGAAGTAAAACTTATTTGGCAATTCCAACCTCGACTCTAAAGTTAAGGGATACAATGGCAGAGAGAGAGAGAGAGTAGGAGAGAAAGAAAACACTTTTCTAAAAATGATTAATTAACAATAAATATTTCTCACTTTTGAAATACTCTCACCATAAAGAAAAAAATGTGAAAGTTTTGGTTTCTTCAAACAATTCTACTATTTTTGGAACATGCGAAATCTCTAAAAGAAATGTGAACTATTAAAAAGTTAGCGCTATCTATTCGGGAAATGCAGGGACTGTCTCAACAGCGCTCTCTACACTGCTGGTCGAACAAGGAGGAATGCAAGCGCGCTGGTAGAAAATATATTTTCAAGGCATTCGCCACTGACTGTAAAGGATACATATATATTTACGAAATAAGACATGCACACACTATCTGTCTAATTATTTCGTTTATCTTTCTTTCTGTGTTCTATATTTTTTTTTTTGGTGGGGGACAAACCATTGCACAAAAAGGAGAACGAAAACGAGCCCTGAAACCTATATACCATAGTGCTCTCTTTATCACTCTTTGGCCGAGTACCTATTCTCTGTCATTTTAGTGTCAGAAACGTATCACAAGAATGTTTCTTTAAAACGTTGCGTTATAACTCAGCCTTGAAATTTTACTCTCTTAGTGCCTAAATAATTTTCACTTCAAAAGTTATTGAACATATATTTTAATTTCGTTTTAAATATAATTGTGAGTTAAATTTATACAAATTAAAAACATTAAATAGAAAAAGCTCAATCCAGTATTGTGATGCCTTATTTCAATTAAAAAATGGGATAAAAATTTTAAAGTTTGAGATACCTAAATGTTTGAGATATTTTGAGATACCACACCAAAAATAACTTTGATAGAGTGATTTTATTTAAAATATATTTGAGATTATCTGTCCAACTTTATTTGATGGAAATGATTGTAAGCAGTTTTCCGTCCAATAATACCCGTCCAATCCTATTTTCAAACATAGTTGGAGATAAATACAGAATTTTTACAAAAGAACGTGAACAAATTAATGTCCCAGGTTCAAAGGTGTGTTATAACAATTTAATTTAGACTATTTACAACAAATCATACATCAATACTGAAGGTTAACCAACCTAGTTATTATTACAAATGTTCAATAAGTGCACCCTAAGTTATACGGCACACATCCAACCTAAAGTGCGATTCTTCCCACATTTGGTTAACAAGTCCGGAGTTATTGAAGCAAATGACCTCTTCAATTCTGTGCCTCAACTCTAGGTAAAGCATTAGGTAGCGGCGGAACGTAGACACGACCTTTTATAAAACCCCGAAAGGAAAAAAAGAGCTCATTGCGTTATGTCAGGTGATCGTGGAGCTCAGTCGTCTCGACCGTTACGACCAATCAAACGGTCACGGACTTGGACGTTCAATCAACCTCGTCAAATTAAATTCCAATGGGGAGGAGGGGTCCCCATCCTGAAATTACAGATTCACTCTTAGCAAATTGCAGAACATAAAATGCTTGACGCTCAGGAGTCAACATTTTTGCGTAGGTGGTGCTGCAAGCGAGCAAAGAAAAACAAAGAAGAACTCGCGAACGCGCTTATCTAAAACTTTTTTTTTTTCAGTTTATCTTCCGTCGTGACATCGAACCAAAACCCTACAACGCTTACGATTGATACAATTGAAATTTGTGACTGGGACATTCTTTTACGGGCGTACTGTGTTTAACGGCGTGGCGGGTCCTCTGCAGGGAGGAAGCTAGTGGAGGGGGGGGGGATAAGGGGGAGTGAGTGCAGAGGGTGGTTCTCCCCGGAGCGCGGAGTGTCGCCGGTGGCCGGGCTGACCTCTGACCCGCCAGCTCCGGCGTGACGACGGCGAGGCTGACTGGCGTCCGGCCTCTCAGCTGATTGCGTCCGAGGGAGGGAGGGTAGTGTTGGAGCCGGGACCTCGTCTCCTGCGCACAACGACACCGCCGGCCGGCGAGCTGGCAGAACTGCCCGTCTCAGCTGACCTGAACAACGTTCCCTCGCATAGCCTGTTGCGTGTTTTATGTGCGTCGCAGAGTGATAATTCGTGTGGACATTCTGTCGTCTGGCTCTTGTAGTCCTTCACCCACACTGCACCTTATTGGAAGTTGCCCTCACTGTAATTTTTTTTTCTCTAGTTGAACCAGAAATATTCAATTCATACGAACTTACATACATATGTTAATTTGTATATTTACACGTAAAAACCCGTACCACTAAAAAATAGTGTCTGCAATAATACTGTGTTCGGATTCAGAAATGGGTATTTTATGCTCTGTGTTGTCCCAGTACCTCCAATAGTTAAAGTTATTTGTAAACTGTTCCCTGAATAGCTTTAAAGTATTAACTGTGCACATTAGTAAGCATAAAAAAAAGTCAAATTGTTGCATATTCAATTTTTTTCTGTAGTTTAAAAAATTATGCTTGAAAGAAAACTCAATTATAATATAAAATCTGTGCGCCAATATTTGTAAGTAGTACTCAGTATTATCTCGAAAATTAGTAATGTAATTTATGTAAAATTAACCAGAGCCGTGTGTTACACAGATTTACAATATATTTCCCTTTTTATTACAAACTATTTCTTGCCAACTGGTTTTCAAAGGACTATCTGTAAAAGTACAGAATTTATTTTCAGTGTACACATAGCACCAATGATTAATAAATGAGGACGGATCAATTTCGGAATGAATAAGTGGAAATTTCGGAAAATCCCGAGAAAACTTACCGGCTTATGACAACGTCCACCACGTTTACCACTTGTGATTATCTCGGGTGTTATCCTGCTGGGAATCGAACCCGTATCTCTTCGGTTGGGAGCCCGTGATCTGACAAATCAATCACCGTAAATCCTAGCTAGCAAACACATATAAAATATAACAAACTAAAACCCACGTTTATACACAGGAATATTCTATAGCTTGAACGTTCACAGCTCGTCATTTCAACCTGAAGGTCTTCAGGTAGATGTCATTGAGAGACAGAGCATTCATTGTGCATCGAAATAAAGTCACGATACTTCTTACCTGTGGTTTATCGTTCTATTCCCGTTCTCTTTGACAACGTATTTTTTTTACAAATTTAAATATTTTTTCCAACATAAATGTACGTGACGGCAGTTCAGCTTACTGTTAGGCACTAAAGTGTGTTTTATATTTATAGTATTGAAATATATATATGTGTGTGTGTGTGTGTGTGTGTGTGTGTGTGTGTGTGTGTGTGTGTGTGTGTGTGTGTGTGTGTGTGTGTGTGTGTGTACTAGAAGAGCTGTCTCATTATGAGGGTTGATTTTCAAACTGACACTAAATGTTTTTTTTGTAGCACTCACGCCTTCGTTCTTTTTCAATAACATTCCACAAAGTTCCATTCTTCAATTGTTATGGTTTATTCGCACAAAGTTGGGAGGATCCAATAACAGCAAGACCAAAGAAAAAGCAATATAACACCTTTTGAAACAATTGATATGTAACGGTATTCCGACGGATCCAGCTACAACGAGGAATTTTATTAAATTCGTCAAATTTGTATTTGTAGACACCGATTTATGTATGATATTGGTAGAATAAATGCTGGATAAAATTTTTTAATAATGAAATAACTCAATCATTTTTATTTGTTTTTGTGCGTGGCTAGGTGTAGGCATTGTGACAATGTTCACGCTAAAATTCCTTAATGTGTGCAATTTGCGTTGAAGAGCTTTTAAAATAGAATTGCTACACCTTAAAATGATCCTTGACTGTATAATTATAAGAAATATTCTTAATAACATCATAAAAATAACTCATTTTAGTGGCAGCAGTTGGAGGAATAAAGACCAGAGAAAATGTAACAACTACTTTATTTTTTGATAAGATGTATTACATTGTGTGAATAGCATTACCTGCTTAAATTTAAGGTACTGTCGTATAAATCTTCAGATAACTATACAGGATAGGTCTGAACTTGACCGAAAAACCTCTGGCTTTAGGTTCAGTAAAAAAAAAAGTGAAAAAATAGTCACGATTTATGATCTAAAGTGATTTCCAAGACTGGTATACGCCTTTATAGTTGCAGCTGAACCAGTCGTTTATTGAATATAATAATGAAAGTATTTATGTTTAATCTTCAAGCGTCTGAAAAAGTCTAATTTAACCATGTTCTACAAATGCTGCAAATCTGGTTGATAAATTAAAATAATTAAAGTTTACTGAACTATGCCCTAAAATTTTGTGACGGAAATAATCAATGCGGATTTTAAAGGATTGTTTACATCTTCATGTAAAGTAACGAAAAATGCCGCTCTTATGTCCTATCCTTCAACCCATCGTTTTTGAGAGAAATTTTTTTAAAATGTAGAGAAAAATACGTCAACGTCTGGAAGTTATGCAACATTCACTAAAAGCTAATTAAAAGCAGTGCGTAAAATCAGGGGCACTGATTGATGGTAAGTGATGTAAAAGCCAATTTGGGTATTTCTAAAAAGGTAAAAAAATGGAAATGATATTAAAACTTAAACAATTGCAGATGTTACCTAAAGCACATACCCATGGATGCTGAACAAACCACATGTGTCATCAAACACCAAAGGAGAAAAAATGAGGCCGCACCTTTATTTGCGAGGAAATATGTTTTGTAATAAACCATTACTTGATGATTAAAGGACTTTTACCTTCCGTACAAATTTTATTACCTAAAATGTGAGGAATGCATTCCAATTTTAAAAGTTACATTGCAACAATACATAGCTGCTGAAAAGAGGTTGCCCATTTACCGCCGGAACACGTTCTTGTGACATAGTACTGACGGGAACTGAGTAGTTTTGTTTATGTCGTAAGTGCAGACAATTAATTGTTTAACGTGCTCTCAGAATTCCAAAATTAAAATGTAATTTTTAGAGTTAAAATACTAAATTTTTTGAACTGAGGTACTTAAAATAAAAGACTTTTAATTATTAAGGTATGATTTATGAAAATATATTTCACCATGTACAAAAGTGTGACCACATTTTATCGTTTGGTGTTTGATGACATGTAAAGTTTGTTTAACATCCAAATTTTTGTGCTTTGGGTTACATCTAAAGTTGTTTTAGTTAAATTATTTGTTTAATTATTTCTTCAAAACACCTTAATTACCGCGTACATCACTTAAAATCAGTTTCCCTGATTTTAAACTGAGCGGATTTTAACTGAGTGGTTTTAAACTGAGCGTTGTGGGTGCACCCCTGCCAGGCATCGAAGTATTTTGTTCCAATTTTTATACTAGTTTTTCTGAATAAAATATGATAAAGGTTAGTATGACAAGACAACCTTTTTCGTTACTTTTGACATGTAAATTATTAATCAGCCTTTGAAAACCACATCATCCCTTCTCACCACAAAAAATATAATGGGATAAAAGTGTGTAAAACCGTAGTTATTTAATTTTTTTTTTTTTTTTACTTCAGCGACTAAATTTTCAGTGTTTATAGAACTTTATTCATTTAGACATTACCCAGATGCTTGGACTTTCTTCTTTAAAATGTTCATTTTTATTTTCAATAAACTGGTTCAGCTGCAACTTCGAAGGTGTATACAATTCTTGGAAAACAATTCAGATCATAAGTCCTAACATTTTTTCATCTTTTCTTCGTGATGAACCTGCAGCTGTAGTTTGTCGGTTGACGTCACACTTATTCCGTATGATTATAAATTTTTCGGTTTAACCTCACATGTGCATTTACTGTCTGTAACATAGCTAATCGCAATTACAATGGAAAACAATACTTCTTAAATTATGTTTGTACAAATTCACGGCCTGTTTTGTGCGTATAGTTGCACATGTTGAAAACTGCTGTAAATTTCGACAGGTGGAGTTTCATTGAATGAGGCCCAAGGTGATTAACGGCTTAGGGAATGCGACAAATTGAAAATAACTACTCATTACCTAGGGATAAAATGCGTGGAGGCAGAGAGAGAGAGAGAAAGAGAGAGAGAGAATGTGTTGGTCAACTTTGACCTTTTACGTTTCTCACGATCCCTACACGATATCATTATCTAGTTTTCAGGCTAACCAATAATTCTAGATATCAAAAATTACTCTCAAAAGAACGAATCCCAGTTCATCAATTGAACTACTAAGAAGTCGGAAAAACATTTTCATCAGTTATATACATGATTAAATCCATTTTGTAAATGTATTATTTTGATTTTGAAACAGCACTACAATCGAATCGTAAGTGTGTTCAGTATTTTTTGGACTAAACGACATTTTAACAAATTTTACGTTTTACGGATTTATTACCTTAAATGCTAGTCATAGCATTATGGTTTAAGAACAAATTTAATGTATATATATATGTATAGATTGTTGAGCGTTGGGAAAACATTAACCATTTCATGAAAATATTGCAGATACATGTAAATAATTCATATCGACTTGAAATACTACAGCACACTTGATCCACTACAATAGACTTAAATATCTTTAAGAATATCTATATGTACTTATCGCAAGATTTGAACAGAAAAAAATAACAATATTCAAGTGTTAAATAAAACAAACAAAACATTACATTAAATGAGATAAAGAGCTCTGCAAAACAACTTAACTACGTAACTGATAACATCAAACACTAGACAAAAATCACAGCCTTACGTCGATCTTACATGTGACATCTCGTAATACAAACTACAATATATAAATAACATTATAATACTGAAACGACATTCGCAATGTCCAGCTACTCCTCTATATTAAGGACAGTCAAATTCCTCTTGCGATGCAGTGTATTATCAAGGAACACACTCGCCTCAGAGTCTGGCATATGGCATCCAGTCCAGACCCTATCAGCGAATAGTCCACATTCCTGCTTGCGCCTGCCAAGTAGCACTCTCCCAACTGCTGCAGCACTCAACTCAGACTTCGATGGCGCTGACGGGAAGCGGGAACCACCGGAGTAAGTCCCAGCGATGACTCGGACACCTAAGCGAAAGACTGGCCTCGCACCAGCTCTCGGAACTCGTTGACGACGCTTCCGAAACTGCACCTGGCACACTCGTTCCGAACACAAGGAGCAATATTTCCCTTGCTTCCCTATTTAAACAACCAGCTGTTCTGTTCGGGTAATATTCACAAGTCATCGTTATTGGTTTGTAGTCGTGATCGGGCAATTCAGCTTCAGCCTGCCCGCCTCTGTCCGCTCCACCACAGTCCGCCATAATCGTCGTGTATGCCCCCTTATGTTTGCATACGCCCTTCATGCGCCAAACACTTTACCTTACTCGCTCCCTTCTTCACTCGCCCGGCGACTAAAAGTTCTGTTATGATGCCCGCGAGATTTTCTAAATTCAGGTGTTATTCTATGCATATAAAGTTACCCAATTCCATTGATCGAGTTATGCGTTCATCTCGCTTGGCTTGTTCCAACTCATTGGGCGGTATACCATCACCACTAGGCTGCCGGGTTACCTCGCTCCACCGCTGTACTAAGTACCTTACGGCTGACACTGCTTCGTCCTCCTCTATTGGGCTAAGTCCGAAATGAAGAATATAAGTTTTCAACGTCTTACCCGGTACCGAGGCTAATTCCACCTTCTTCGGGTAACGTGTGGTCAGGCAGCATGACATGTTAGTCTCAGGCGTCGAACAGGACGTGACATGGTGACGTCATCTTGAGAGCGTCCTTCACACTATCTGCTGTTCTGTTGCTCAGCCTGTATTACGCCCGAGCAGGCCTCTAAATATTCTCCAGTCCGGGCCACTCCGCCTTTCCAGAACAGTGCCGAAGGTGAGAGGAAGGATACACTGCCGAACTAATTTCAAGACTTGTGACATGTTACGTGGTCACTCCTGCTCCCTTTCCTTTCACGTGATTGCTTCTGATCACATGACAAGTGCCGCAAAGGCTTGCCGAGCAGTTAGGCAACCTTCCACGCTGATGTGTCTGACGGTTCGTTTGCCTTAAGGGGAACAAAATTGGGAAGGAAAGAATAATGTTGAGGTTAACCAAAATACAACCGCAACAAACGGATATAAATAGTGCTTCTTGATTCAAGGAATATCTTAATGGGTACAAAGTATGTATATTTGTACCTTGCTGAAAACAAAGAGGAATGGTAATCATTGTTAAATGACCTCATGTCTGCTGAAAAGCGATTACAAGCCTGGTATTAGAAGTGTAATATATCACTTTACAAAACTATATGACGAAAAGATTGTACTTGTAGAGCTGGGCCGCAGCCATAGCTAATATTGCGTCCTGCGTATCAGCGACATTGGCAAAACATTTTCTGTGAAAGCTGGTGTATTTTAAAAAGAAACAATGCTGCAGAAGTGCGGTTCAGAGTAGTGAAGACTACTGCGGAGTTGATCTAGGAAGACATTTGTTCTTAAACATGTTTTACTACAAAGTGTCAATGCCTCTTTGGTTTCTAAGTCTCTGAAACTGTTTCTAGAACTCCATCGTGCTAAAACACAATTGCCACAATTGCCTCTTAGTATTTGGAAAAGAAAATTTCTTGCTGTTGCTCACGCAATAATAACAGCAGTGAGGTCAAGATATTTTCTTTCTCACTTAAGACAACAGTTGCTACCTACTTACACTTTGTTAACCTCATTTCTTCTATCGAACTATCACGCAGTTAAAGTGAGACAATGAATGTTAATAGTTCAGCTACCTGGCGGGGAGAAGCCTCACCAACTATTGTGAAATAAGCATTCATTCGAGTCGTATTTTACATTACCGTTTTAAATTATAACATCTTAGAGGGAAAAAAAATACATTTTAGGAAATAGAGGGTATAATTATCATTACAACACACTTCGCTGTATTGCAGACAAAGGCATCCCACTGTTAAACAAATGTGTTTCTTCTAACACGATAATTTCGTATGTGGTTTTTAAAGTTAAACAATTCAGAGCGAGAAAAAATTTGGGCTTGTCAGCTATTTCAATTACTGATTTGCAGGAAGTCTTGCATATTGCTGGTTACATATTCCCCTCAACGCCAGATTTGCTTTGGTTGTATGGGAAATCGTCAAACACCATAGGTATATTGGGACACCACCTCTGTTCTTCTCTGGGAGTGAAAAACGAATTTCTCGAGCGATCTCCTGTAGAACCACCTCTTTATGCACCGAGCTATAGATTTTCTGCTACCAGATGGCAGTTACGAGGCGATTTCCAGAGTTGGAGAGGGTATGCCTACAATCACTCTCCAAATGGCCTATAATATCAACTCTTCGTGAAAACAACAGCAAATACAAGAGTTTACTTGGCTCATTTACCACCGTTAAATTAGGCTGCCAGATACCATGTCTACCACGTTTACCACCACATGAAAAAGTGGTTGGGGATGGAGAATGAAACGAGTGATTGGTGATGCATGAAGAGCCAGCAGGGTTCAACCCCAATCACAACAAAAATGCACGGGCTCCACAAACTCTCCTTAAATTTCTACCTGATAGTGCAAGACAGTTTGCACTTGGGGCTGCACATGGCTAAAAGCAGAGCTCAAGTGCTCAGCTTTGTGCCAATTCTGTGCCGGTTAAACATGCCATACATTTCCCGTCATCCAGGAAGACGACGACCCCGACAATCAGTTACCTTGGGAAATTTGGACGGAGCGACATACCGTGATGGAGCACGATTTCTTTCTGCCAGGGCCCTCCAAGCGATCTAAATTGTAATTTTAACATTTTAAATTATATTATTGTACTATTTTATTGAATATAAATCATTTAAATAAACCATTTATTAATTTAACGTAATCTGTTTTTGTTTTGTTCAATATTAATTTGCCAATTTCTTTTAAATCCTTAATTTTATAATTTTTCAACTTTTAGCAAATTATGAGAGAACTCTCACATTTAAATTCGTCTTTTGTGTTTAAATAAAAGCCAATAGTATATTAACTTCAAATTCTTTTTTATTATTACTTTCCTTGATAAGTAAGTAATTTTCGCAATATTTTGCCCAAAACTCAAACAAAATAAATCTATTTACTTTATGATAAAAACTACACATTTTAGTGTTGCTCTACCTTCGGAACTTTTAGACGTACAGAGCTGCGGTTGGGCTTAAATTGTTGAAAATGAAAACAGAAGTTTTAAAAAGGCGTCTAAAACCATTTTCTGTAGCACTTTAAGTTAAGGAATTAAGGCAAAAACTGAAGGGAAAAAAGCGAAAATTTGGCAGATTTCCTTGCATAACGCAGTTAGTACAGGAGGTCTTTTGAAGCTGCAAACTTGGACTCAAACTACTGGGTCTAGTCCTAACAACAATTTAAAAATTATTAATACATGAATTATTGCAATTTAGCATCTTTGTGTACAAATTGACTGACCTGTCCGACAAGTGACTTCATGGGTTATCAACAATCTAGGAGGAATGGGGCAGGATTCAAGGCAAGCTCCTCTGCTACCAATCCCACTTTGTAAAGCCATTCACACATATCGCCTCGCGCTTTTAAGTGAAGGACATATAGGTACGGGCTTATTCCAAACTCTCACTTTTTTGCGCGCGAGAGAGTGACAGCTCATGTGTTTGAAACATCCGTGGATTCCTTTATTTACCACCCAACTTTACAAATACAAGTGTTTTGAATATTGAAAGTCTGTATCATGATTTTAAATGTAAACTAATAATTTAATATGAAATGTAGCACGCAATTAAATACATAAATTTTATATTACCTTCTTCCTACATGATTACATCATACATATCATGAGTTTTGATATGCTCCAGGTTAACACGTAAATAAAGAACGCACTTGTTGTAAAGGAACTACGAATTCCAAACTATTCCTTGAATCATATACTTCTCACAAGAAATAAAATCTTAGTAGTTTTTTATAACACGGTGTAAGCTATTTCACTATAAGGAACTGAATCAGACATTCTGAAGTATGATCTGTCCCATACGTTAAATAAATCAAAATCAACTCTCATCTGCTTAATCCAAGATCATTAAGAGTCCTTAAAATATCAATTTGGAATCCAGACATCAAATCATACTTAGTGTTGAAAAATATCATAATTTCTTTTTTTGGGGTTAAACTCGGTTGCTATGAGTAGTAAAATTCATGTTCAATAATCAATAATAATGTGATTTTGACTGTTAAATATAAAAGCAACTTAAAAGAGCTGTTCTCCCACTGTACTGAAAATGGTCCCTTCATAAGTTTATCGAAAGAAACAAGCTAACTTTTAAGGCTGTTCATGGCTAAAAACAAAAATAATGTATCTTCGTTAGTTCCACAAGACAGTCATTTGGCTGAGCCGCTAAGCGGTGTACAGTTCTGCCAAATATAACTCGCGATTCAAAGTTCTCACTCAGAGTGCAATTACATCATACAGTTGACATAGAGACAGCGCATCAATTTAAACATTGTGCTTAAAAGCATTATTTTTCCCACGAGTGTCAAACTTTATTTAGAAACATTGTTACACATATATTGTTAGCCAGGCCTCCACTGTCGTGAAACGTTATTGCGTTTATATGATATTATTTTTCAAGGGAAAATTGTACGAACGTTACATTATAAAATTTTAATTTTATTTAATTATTTTTTCTTAGGTTTCACTTCGAGTTGAGTGCTCCGGGATGTATAACAAGTCGATTTGTGTGTGTATATATATAACATATTAACTTATTTAATATATATATTACACGTATTCTATGTTCTGTGCTCTTAGGACTAAATTGTAATGGCCACTCACTAAGGCATGCATTTCAGGGTTTACGTTGCTTGAAAATACGTACATAATTACTACTGTAGTCTCATATACTAACTGCTCCTTCACAAAACTCTGACATCAACGTGTTTGGGGCCGAGGCTTGCCACAGAAGGCATGGAGAGCCCACAGGGTGACAACCAGATGGACGACCAGAGGGAAGCGTTCCGACCCAAAGATCACGAGAAACTGGACCTTCTATTTCAATGCGCTACATCTGATAACCGTGTTTCGTGAGACTGAATTTTCCCTTAGCGCGGAAGGCGTAGATATTTGTTTGAGCAGGACACATAAGGGGCAAGGTTGGTATTTTTGGAAAAGTGGGGAGGGTTCAGCTGTTCTTTTCTTTCGTTTTCATTTTACGGCTTACTTTCATTTTGATGTCCTTTTCGTGATCACCTCTTTGACCTCCCTCGTGTTGCTTGGGCTTAGGACTAATCCGTCCGCCGAACGAAGCTCGTATATTTCACAGCGGATTTCAGGCGCGGCGCTTTTAAAGACAATAAAAACCATTTTCTGAAATGTAGACGTAGTGTTTCATTTGTTAATTCAGAAAATTATTAAAATTAGTTGTGAACACTAAGAACAAAATTCTACAATTATAAGGAAAATCAAAAGCAGGCAGTTAGTTAGTTATGTCTGGATGTGATAATATGATAGTTTTGTCCCGGTCAATATTAATTTCGATTTACAATAATTAAAAATAAAACCACTAAAAAACAGTTTTTATTTGACTAACCACACAGGACTAAAACTGACACTGGTTTTGAATAGTAATTTTCTATGTATAATTCGTAAAATCTCAAAGATAACAAGTATAACCTTACCATTACACAAATCGTTCTGGTTATGGATTGTTACTGTGCATGCGTATTCAAGCTGCTTGCAAGCAAAATGTAATAGAAAATGTTTTTTTTATCAGTCTGCAGGGTTATTTCAAAAACCCAAGAAAAACCGAATCATGATGGCCAGACGTGACATGTAGGCCTACTTGGTTCCTTCAAAATGCAAATACAATAAGTTTTCCATATATATGCTATAAGAGGTTTATAGTAGGGATAGGTTAAAAATACACTTCGATGTTCCTACAATATTTTATTATTGACACTTTTAAATATTGAGGTATAACAAATATTGTAGTTTTTCAGGCACCAAGTATGTAATTAGCTGGAAACGAAAAGCTATGCATGACATTTAAGCAACAAACTTTGTTTACAGCGAAATAATTTGGCATGGGCAACCCAAAATACAATATCTGATACAATACGATCTCTGATCGTGGTGACCATGACTTTCAGGTGCTCAAACATGTGTTCACTCTTAATCGTTCATTTGTTCGCCGCTTACCCTAACGCAGCTTAAAAAAATGGTCTAAAAAATGTTGAATTTAATTCCTTTTTAATTATCAAAACTTAAATTGAATGTTTGAATTAAATTGTTTTTAAATTCTGCTACACATTAAATGATTTATTTCATTCATTATCTACAGTTATACGAATTATTATTTTTTGTTTCAAATTTTTTTTTGCACAAACATATTTTATAAATTTAACATTAATTTTTTCTTAGCATTCAAGAATTCAAATTCCAAAACCATTAAAAATTCAAAGTTCTTTAAACAAACTAAGTGCAAGTAACTGTAATATTCACTTGGTATGGCATAAACAATTATACAATGATATGTAGACAATGAAAGAAAATTAATAAAGTATAAAATGGTCATTTCAATAATACATAGCTAATGTTTGATTTAAATTGATTATTTTAGTAGCACAAACATATTTCTTGCAGAAGATGCTAATTTAGCATTCTGCCAAAAACTAATTTTAGATAATTTATATAAAAGTAAAAGAAAGAATAAAAATAATACTTTTTTGATCATTACTTTTACTTTTGTGCTAACAATACAAGATAGAAAATTGATTTATTAAAAAGTAACTATTAATTGGATTCTTAGTTGAAGCCACGTCTGTATCACTGATAATGTGGCCGAAGATTAAGTATACTTTGTTGTAGCGATCATCAAGAGAGTCCTTGTAAATGACTTAAACAAGACATTCAGAAACGTCGGGCACTTCAATTATACAGATTTGGCTTCAACTGAGAAGCCAAGAGGTATTTTTTTTTCCCCTTTTTCTAGGAAAGCCTACGATAGAAAAAACAATATTTTAATATTTATAACACTTTAATTAAGCTCACAATTAAGTTACATTTAGGAATTTTGCCTTTCCGAGTTCAAACTTCCATTGCTCTTGAAAAAAACTCATGGTATATACCTAATGAGTCGACTTATTACTAAAGAATTGACGTGATTCCTTCCTTTTATTTTCTTGTTCCCCACTGTGCGATTCCGTTTATAATGACGTTGCTTTCGACGACAAAATATAACACATACATTTTGTAGGTTTAGGATTTGTAACAATATTCTTGCAACCTGGTAAAGTTAAATGTTATTTTCATTGTTTAACGTCATATCAATCAATATTACGTGGACTCTTTAAATGGAACGGTAATGGTTATTTCAAACAGTTTTGAATACTCCTTAAGCGGTGCAATAATGCAGCTAAAAACCAAGAGGCTGCTTTCTTAGCAAATAAACCCTACGCTTTAACCAAATTATTATAGTTTGATCTAGTATTACAAACAAGTCATCATAGCAGACCGCGTAACCCGCTTTAAGTAAAATACAATCTTAAGCACCCAGGTCCAGTAAACAAGTCATTGCAATAAATACACAGTTTGTACCTATTACACGTCAAAACTCTAAGTTCATACGCAATATATGTAAATGAGGCAGAAATTACAATACACAGATGTCCAGAAATTCTCCTTATTATAGATTGAGTAGTAAGTGTGTACAATAAGGAAATTGGATCCCTTCAATGTGTAATGCCTCGTCGGTGATCGTGGGCACTGTGTACACAACGCAATACAACATAAAAGAGGGTCTAGTGAATCTTCTTGTTTGCGGTAAAGGCCTCTAGTGATTATTCAAATCATTCCCGAACCTCCGTTTAGGTACCTAAAATGTTCCCATTATGTTATACACATATTGTTCATCAGGTGGATGAATATGTTCTATGATACTTCTGTAAATTGGCACTTTTAAGAGCTGCTGCCTGACAACACTTTTATGTAAAAGTGGGCAGTTTTTAGTGTGGCCTGGCTCGCGCATCAAATGTCTAATGCCAATTAGCCGGCGTATGGAATTTCGATTGTCAACTCGTCTCCACCGTACTTTCAAATAATACAATGTCATTTTATGGGTTACATTTTATCACAAAATTATAAATAATGTCTCTCTGCTCTTTTTAATATTCTGTGCTGGAAATTGCATACCAAAATGATTTTGTGAAGACTTATACGCTAGCCAACTGACCAATAAAATAAATTCGATTTCATTTTCATATGATTTACACAGTAAGAGCATTGTGATAGAAACTATTGTGAGAACATATTTAGAGTGTTGACATCGCTGTTTTAAAAATTCTTGACAAAAAAGCACAAATAAAGGTCTGCAATATTATATTTGCTAATCCTTTTCGGCCAAACGAATATTTTATATTTTAAGACCAGTCGAAATGTAAATTTTAATAATCAAAAACGTCCACTTTTGTTTTAACCTTCAGTTGCCTGAGTTTTCTCCGTATGCGAGATTATGATACTTACGAGTGTTGCTCATATACCGTAAATCTATATCAATGACCTTTCTACTCTTCTATTGTACAATCTTGCCATACTTTCAATATAATTCGATTTATAAAACCTTAGTTGAAAATTATTTATTTACTTTTATTTTTAATATTTTCGGTCAACGTAAGGATTCCACTTTTTTTCTGTTAAATGTCTTTTTTTTAAACATGTTTAAAATTTAAGTATGAAATGTTACATTTTAGAAAAAAATTGTATTATTAATATCCACGTAAAACATGTATGTAATAAAATGCATAATAGATTTAATGAAAATGACGAGTGGTCATTAAAGTGTTACGTAACAAAATAACGATGATAAGGAATCAGTTAGGAGGCACATGTGGAATCCCAACAATCATCGCGGGGATAAGGCCACTGCGAGACTATGGAGATATGGACGCAATGATTCTGCAGCGTTACGCGGTTGCCTTCCGTAGTATAGTAGTTAGAAACAACACAACACCCAGTCATGAACCCAGAATAAAAATTTCTCAAAAGTTAAAAATCACTGAACGTTTACATATCGAGGGCAACTGGTCTGGCATTAGCATACATGTATTAGTGTAAATAAAATGTATTTAAATAAAACAGTAGTAAAAAAAATTTTCTCATTAAATTCAGAAAAGGCTTCTTATATTTTCCACGTAAAATCTTTTCAAGAATAAGCGTATAACTGTCGTTTCCTCCAGTAAAACAGCCAAACTCTTCTCTTCTCGACATTGGTTGAGATTATTTGTCAACTACTTCAGAAAAGTTTATAAGTTAGTAAGTTTGAGGGGTTTAGCTTCCATGTGGATTCTACCTCGGGGAATATTCCTTTTTTAACTTCTGACTATTCCTTAACTTTTCACCCTTCCCAATCTCCTATACTGGAGAGCAGTTAGCAGTTCAAGAACCACCTAGTATTCAAATGGAAAGCGTCTTATGTCCATTTTGGAAGACCTTCTAATTAAAATTTTAAGATTGTGTTTATAACGATCATATTATTAAGTCATTAAAAATATTTATAGTCTTACGTTGAGAATTTTTTTTTTGTGTTCCTATCCTATATTCATAAATTAAGTTATCAGAAACCAACTCCTAGTTTATGTAACTAAATAATATATCCTTAAATGTATAAATGTGTATTTGGTGTCGGTTCTTATTGTGAGTTTTGTCAAAGGGAGTAAATATGTTTAAATTTATGTTAAAACTAGTTTTAAAAGTAATTATATGTAAAATACTTATTATTTGTTATGTACTCTTAAATTTAAAAAATTCAACCAATGTATTCAGATGAAGAATTTAATTATCAAATTAACTATGAAAATTATCTTCAAAAGCATAAAGTTTATTACTAGCTTAATTTTTTTTAAAACTGTTTTATAATCTTTATAAGAAGTTAGTACATAGCTCCGCGTATTGCATTGTAAACTCATTATTTATTCGCACATTATAAATTATGTGCACTAGAAAAAAACACTATAATGTGACGATTCTGTTCGTACAAAGAATATGATATATTATAAATATATGGTTTTATTTTCAATAATCAAAAATAGAATATATAGTTTATTTTTTTCGACATGTTTATTGGTATTTCGTTGTCATTTACTTGCCTGTTTGTTCCAGCATATCGCAGAACTTAAAATGTATTTTGTATAATTTTACTGGCTCTAATAAAATATTTGACTAGTAAAAAATATATACAAGCTACGCAATACGCTTACCATTAGACGATGGAACTTGACAATATTGGTGAGGGATGATGTTCAATGATAAATCTGTGAAGGCAAATGTTTGCGCTGAAATAAAATAATATTTCAAATAGTTTTCATTAATTAACATGAACTTAAATACTAGGAGTGTTAAACATTATCTGTGTTAGAAAACACACATAATTATAAGCATGATTCTTTGAATGATGATTATTTAAACCTATTTTTTTTAAGCTTAAGTGAAACAAAATTTATAATAGAAATTTCTTTTCGTTAACAAACTAAAACATGTTAACGTTGTTTGCAGACTTTGCTAATTTTATTATTTTCTACGTTTGCCAGATTTAAAACATTATGTGCACTTGTATTTATATTATGCACTATGTTTCAACGCAGTATAGGTAATAATCAATATAATTATATATATAAGTGTTTGTCCGTATAATTTACCTTGCAGCCACAACTACCGACCAGAAAGCACTGGTGTTGTTTGTACGTGGTCGAGTTTATACCTCGAGTCTCCCATCCTGCACTATGGAGGTCGCGTGTGGATAACTGAGGTGGTGTGGGAGATATGGTGGTTAAAAGTGGTCGATCTCAGGAATTTTCATACATTTCGACTAAAGTATTCTTCAAAATGTTCGCAATTTCCTATAATGTTTGGAATTTCTCTAGTTGTGTATGTGTGTGTGGCCGTGCTAGCTTAGCACCGGCTTTCGAAAAGCTATCACCGACCACCCATCATCGAATGTATTAGAATGAGTGAGCATGTTCTAGAATGTTCTTGAAAATACTCCAACTGGAAATGGAAGGAAGTGCACAGATGTACCGAATGAAACCCAGTGAAGCGGTCTGTAATCAGCTAGTCTAATAATTTGCCAATGTGCTAATGTCCATGGTAATTGTGATCGCTGAGGCATCAGTAACAAGTCACAAACGTAGGTTTTTACTCCTTTACATCCAGCAAAATCGAATTTATGATTTCAACCAGTCAGTTTGCAACTCATTGCGTTAATAGCCATGCTCCTTTGACACTGAGTAAGGCCTTGCACAGTGATGACCGAAATGTTATTATTTTGAGCACAAGGTTCTTGACTTCAATATGTGTCACTCTCTACCCGTGTCCACAAGAAGCTGCACATGTATATTTATCCCCCTCTGTGATTATAACATGACTATGCTTCATATTATGCTATTGTCATTATATAGCCATGTGTACAAGGCAATGTAATTTATTTTTTATCTATTTTCACATGCATACACAAGGTACCATAAAGTTTGTCATGAGTGTTATACCTATAGTAATACAAGAGGATGGTCACTGTGTGATATTTCGGAAAAGCACCATCACCCCCCATTTCGGTATAAGTTGATGATGACAATTTGCTATTGCATTGATGATGCTTTCTTCGTTTCCATGGCAACGGCTTTTGCATTGTTTGTTTTATTCATCTCCTGGCAAGTGCTATTAATTTCTTAATGCTCGCATTAAATTGATACCCCGTGATCCCAACACGCCCTTCGATTTCAAACGAGTGCAGTTTCCCATCCGACCTGCACACGATATGAGATTCAAAATGGCCCAGAGGGAACCACTTTGTGTGGCACATGTTATTTTGGAAACGCCATGTTTTTAATAAGGGTCAACTTTACGTCACTTGCTCAAGGTTTATCACGTCAGATTATTTGTTCGTTTACATTTCGAATGGACCAACAAAAAAAATTGTATGCCCTCATATTTTGCAATAAAATGTCAAATATGTTTATATTCTATTTATTTTTAAATCTACGATTTAGATAATATTTCAAAAAGACAACCATTCACATCCCACTAGAAGAAGTCTATTTAAGATGCGCAAAGCACAGGCAACCAAGAGTACTCCAGCTAGTGCTTATATAATATACTAGCTGCAATACCCGGCGTTGCCCGGGCTGAACACAGGGTGTAGTTAGTAATTGTCTTCTTAATTTGAATGTCAAGTGTGAAAAATAATTTATATGACTTTCAGATCCCGACAGACGTTGTTCTGCCAGTTTATATTTATTTAACTGGTCTGTATGTAATTTTGACTTTATAAAGCAATATAGATAAAAGCTGAAAAATAAGAGATTACTAATATTGAAAAGATTCGATTATCTAGCTAATGCTCGGCCTGCATTGCAATGCCTCATTAAGTTTTGTTTTGTAATATGTTTGAAGTAGTTCCACATATACTAATCATCTGTCCATCTCTATATATATATTTATCTCTATCTACATCTAAATACATCCATGTATCTCTCTATCTATATTTATCTCTTTATATCTACATATTATATACTTCCCACTATCTCTATATCTTCTATATATAAGTCTCTATATAGCTCTATATATCTATAGGTATATATCTTTATCTAACTCATTTCATTCTCTATGCCTCGCTCTATCTACTTATCTCTCCGTCTCTATCTCACTTTATATATAAATATATCACTCCATCTCTGTCTCTCTTTTATATTTAAATAAATTGTGTCATGCGTGCGCACTTATACAACAAAAACAGACGAAGTGCCGCTATATAAAATGAAATAAACACTTTTTTGGACATGATTCGTGCTCCAACTATTGAAAAATAGTTATACAGTCTCAGTAACCTTCATGGGCATGCGCATAACAAATCACCAAAATTTCATCGCAATCGGATGAATGGTATAGGAACGCATACGGCACAAACATACGAAAATTAAAGACATAACAAACGCATCAAACGATGGTGCGTTTAAAATTCAAGGAAACTCTATCTATTGACGAAGTTAAGAACAAAAATTTTATTAGCGCCTATATTTTGCTAGCCGCTGTGAGCTCCACTAAGCGGACTGGTCTCACCAAGGTGAAAAATATGAATTTGTCAGACCTTACTATGTTCATGATCGTGTGTCAGACATAGAGAAATGACACTCACTATTTGTATGTCTATGACCTATGATTTTTTCTGTTATAAAATGAAAGTATCACTTTTTCACTCCCTTAAGGATGTAATTTCATATTTATATGGGGTCTATGTGTTAATCCAGGTTATAAGCTAGATGTAGACCAAATTTCATTCAAATCCATTCAGTAGTTTTTACGTGAAAGAGTAACAAACATCCATCCATCCATACTTACAAAATTTCGCGTTTTTAATATTAGTAGGATCTAACTGAAGTACACAGCATTTCCCGGGCTAAACACATCATAATAAACATCACCACTGAGGTTCAAGTCTGTTGGACATAATTTGAAAATTATTTTATTTTAAAATCCTATTGATTGCAAATCTTTCGCTTCATTTTGTAGGAAGGCAGTTAATCCCTAGGTAAGACGAGACGGACGCACTAAACAATAGTATGTTACAAATTAAATGCAACACCATCTATTGACGAAGTTCTAAAATAAACTGTTATTAGCGCCTTTATTTCGCTAGCAGTCGCGAGCTTCACTAGGCGGATGGGTTTCACCAAGGAAAAGGATAGGAATTTTACAGACCTTACTATATGATCGTGTGGTGGACATAGAGAAATGTCACAAACTCACTGTTTGTGTGTCTGTGACTTGCTTTCTATTATTTTCTATTATAAAACTTAAATTACCCTTTTTTCATTCCCTTAGGGATAGGACTTCATAATTATATGTAGTCTAGGTCACTCTCTGGCTCATAAATGTCTATATGCAAAAAAAGTATGTCGAGCCGTTGCTCCGTTTCTGCGTAAAAGAAGGACAAATAAACACACTTTCGTATTTATAATATTGGTAGGGATTTCCTGTCCCTGGATCCTGCTCCTGGGCGTGGTCTTTGGTTTCGGGGTCCGCCATATGGGATTGTGACACCATGGCGGCCATCCTGGATGAACTTAATTTAACATTTGACATTACCATGTACCTGGCCACAATCTACCTTGAACCCAGCCGCCATCTTGTATTTCGTCATTTTCGATTATGTCACGTGGTCATTTTGAATTCTGACATAGTGATTCCATAAATGGAATTATGACTTCACAGACGCTAATTTTTATTATAGAACCTTTGGTTATTTTGTTTAATAATTGTCTTCTATCTTGGCTCCAAAAACTTAATGCTATCTTGGATTATGACTTCACAACCACTATTTTGCTTTCTAAAACTTTCTTCCATCTTGAATTTTAAAAATCCGATACTAGAAAGTTTGGCCATTTTGAACTGCACCTTCTTAGATTATATAATGTCTGCAATATTGAAAATTCGTAATTAATTTCCCAAAAATAGATCAACTATAATTTTAAAAGATTATTAAATTGCAATAATAATAATTATTTTATAAAATAAAGATCTCACATCATGGACGTTTGGGTCCTTGATTCGAAACACGTGAGGAAAAATTTAAGTCATGTTTCCTCCAAGATGTCCATAAGCCAACTGACACCCAACATCATGAGAGATTACAAGAAATGTAACACCGAATTTTTTAAAATAATATTTATTACGCAAATTATATTATACTAAATTTAAAAAAGTCCCTTTAGAGTTTCTCGATTTCTGCATCAACAACCCAGAAATTTAAGCGAGATCGGAAGCTTCACCATTTAACGAAGCTCTTCTAATTTTTCGTTTGAGATTCTTCCCCACCAAATAAGTGTAGAGATACATCGCCGGTTGAATCTTTTCGACATAGAAACCACCGCGAATAGGCGTGGTGCAAATCTGTAAACAAAACATTTATACGAATTCTTAATTTACTCAATCAACCCATATAATTTTACCTATATAATTATTGTTATCTATACTAATATTATAAAGCTGAAGAGTTTGTTTGTTTGTTTGTTTGTTTGAACGCGCTAATCTCAGGAATCGCTGGTCTGATTTGAAAAATTCTTTCAGTGTTGGATAGTACATTTATCAAAGAAGGCTATAGGCTATATTATATTATCAATAACATTAGGGATCCTTACTAAAAGTCCAATTTAGAATCAAATGCGTTGGAGGGCGTTAGACACAACATGCAGTACATGTACGAAGTGTGTGTTGACAATGCCGCAGGTGCTAGAAGTTTATTTCCTATTGCCTATTAACATTGTTGCCACGCACTAGATGCCTTATAATTCTTAATTTTCCCATGCAAGTAAAAAACACCCGTGTGATAGTAACAACGAAGCAATCAGTACCCTCATAAGAGTTCAATTAGTATTTAAATACTTTTTATCACTTTAAATCGCAAACCTAAACTATTGTTTTTTTTTCCTCTCTCTGTGTTTAATTTGTTTTTTTCTTTTACTAGAATTATTTTTATTATTTTTAATTAATTTTCATTTTTCGGACCATCAATAATTTTCCTCTCCCGTTACAATTCGGACAAGGACTTGTATCTATATACATATAAGCGAAATACCGCTCACTGACTCACTCATAACGAGATCTTTAAAACTATACACCCGATTGACTTAAAATTTAGCATAGTTACTCCTTTTGTGATGTAGACGCTCACTAAGAACGGATTCTGCGGAAATCCGATCCCAAGGGGAGTTTCGGGAGCGTAATACATCAAAATGTCCAGTTTTTGGTAGGAAATCACCATGGCAACGGCAGTTTTTGCTTTGTTGATGCTTCATTCGTCTCTATGGCAACGACTATTTCATTGTTAGTGCAGTCCTCATCACCGTTGAAATTTTGCGGGTACTTTAAATATCAAAAATTGCCCTTTTTTTCAAGTTTATATACTTTACAGACTTAAAAACTTCACAGTAATGTTCCTTATGTTACGCAGGATGACATTTTCCGAAAATTAGATCCCATGAGTGGTTAAAACCAGGCAACAGTGGGTTCTTTGTCTTCATGAGAACAGGATTTTGCATTGTTCATGCCTTCTGCGTCTCCATGGCAACGGGCATCGCGCGGCAGTGGCGTACCCACAAGGAGGGGCATGAATAATGAGCGGCGCAAGAGTGATCTGCCTGTAGACTGCCGTAGTGAAGTACGGGTACATCAGTTGTACGTTGCGTGCAGGAGTCGAGAAACCATCGGTGCTATTCATTTTCTCTCCGGTACATTATACAGCATTGTAATAAATTTTCACTGAATTTTTTTTTTTTAATTTACCATCACTGTAAATGGGAGATGAGGCTTTTTTTTCATGAGTATAGCCGTGCGAAGCCGGGTCGGGCAGCTAGTCATATATATATATATATATATATATATATATATATATATATATATATATATATGCATGCAAATTAATATGCTAAGCACAAAGTAATCTTAAAAATTATGCATATGTATATTTAAGGGATAAAATATAAATGCAAGCATACACATAAATGTTTTCACGAAGCATTATTTTACCAGACTTCAGTTACTTTTCTCCATGTCCTTCAGGTTTTTTCTGGAAAGTTTTGTTTGGTTTTCTCCGTGTGCTCCAGGTTATACCTGGCCAAAAAATATGTCGTTTTTTGCTTTTTCCATGTGTTCCTGGTTGTTTTTAACTATTAATTGCTCCAGTGATATTTTTTTCTATATGAGACATATTATTATATTCATTGTTTCTTTTTTACTTCTCAATTAATCTTTTACTTCAACATAACATGAGCCGAAACCTGTTGGTAACAAACGGAACTACTAAGACTTTTGAGTGTTTTTAAATATATAATTAACTTTCGCTGATAAATTATTAAAATTTTAGCTAAAATATTTCATTTTAATATAAACTTGCAGCATGCATCTTCTTTAAGTCACAAAATCTAATATGGATTCCGGACCGTTGTTTGCATCATTGTCGAACGTTTATCGGTGTATTCACTGCAGAAATGAGTTTACCTTATGAAAGAATGTTAAAAGTAGTGAAAGGACCTAGTTTATATTGGGCTCTTACCAAAAATGAATTAGATGCAGCCTATTTCAAGGAGGTTTAAGGCGAAGAATTATCTAGAATAAACATTGTAATACATGTACAGCCAAGCTAAATGAAAATAGTAAAGACGTGCAGACACCATCATAGAAGTGAAATGTAGGCCAAATATTAAAAGAATATTTTAATGTTTAAGAAGATGAAATATGGTGCTATCAACACTAGCCAAAATCTCAAAAATTATTTGGCATTAAACTATTGTGAAGGTAATAAAGTGACACTGGAATAAGTTAATTCCATCTACATAGAAAACGAAGAAATATTTAACCCAAAATCTTGTTGTCACTGCGTATTCAAACAATATATAAGCCCCTGAAGTTGACAAGATAGATTACAGTAACGAGGTTCTGATTCCAAAGATGGAAATTTCACGATAAAATACCTGGAAATTAAATTACATAAGCTTATGAAAATGACGATTATTATGAAGGTTGCACGGTGAATTAGAGTCCTGAAATTTTTCGTGTGTCCCTCGTTCGTGACTTGGAGCTCAGAACTTTCAACCTTTAAGTTTGGCTCAACGCCTATTCTCGGTGACTTTTTTCCGAAGAGATTCAACCTACGATGTATTCCTACACGTATTTGGTGAATAAAATTCTCAAACCGAGAATTAGATGATCCTACTTTAAATTGTAGGGGTTTCAACCTCACTTTTATTTGTGTGTAGAATATTCAGAAATGGAGAAACTCTAAAAGGCCGTTTGTACATGTGGTAAAATGTAATTCATGTAGTAAACATTATTTGTATTTATATGTTGTATTATTTTTTATAATCTTACGTAGTAATTATTCTAGGATTTTAGTTTTTTATGGTGAAACATTAAAGAGAGTATATATTTTACTAAATAACTATTTCCAAGCTAAAATTACCTTTTTTTGTCGTTCTAGAAAACTGGGGTTGTGATATGAAAATTCAAGAATTCACGATGGTAGCAAGTTTTCGATTCCAAGAGATGGAGTTAAGTTCTAGAAAACAATTTGGTTGTTTAGTTATAGAATCCAAAGTCTCATAGTGAAATCATAATATAAGATGGCGAAATCCAAGATAGTAGCTGTGATTTCATTATCCAAGTTGGGGAGGAATCCAAGAAAGCAGCCGGGTGAAAAATCATTCAAGATCGCAGCCTGGATCAATGTTAAGGTCATCCAAGATGGTCGCCGTGGCGTCGCAATCCAAGATGGCGGACCCCGGCATGGATGTGGGCGTACCAAAACTTCTGCTATTATCAAAAAGATGGCTTCGGATGCAAAATCCGGAGTAGTGCAGTACTTAAAAAATGGGCCCGTTTCAGTCGCAACTGATGGTAGCAACGATACTAGTTTTAAGTTGTATCCTATTTTAGTTAAGTTTTATGATGAAGCAGAGCATAAAATTGTAAATGTTGTTCTTTCCATTCCTGTTCTGGAAGGTGACTGCACCGGACGGAATATTGGTAATTTAGTGCTTTCCTAATTTGAATGTAATGGTATTCCCATTGAACACTGCATTGAATTTTGCCCAGACAATGCAGCTGTTATGATAGGGCATAAAAATGGTGTCGCAGCAGTGTTGAAGGAAAAACACCCTGGGCTTATTGAGATTGGCTGTGTTTGTCATCTAATAAACTTAGCTGCAGAAAAAGCTGCATCTTCTCTGCCAGTAAAAGTCGATGACATTATTGTAGACATGTTTATTATTTGGAGAAGAGTTCCAAGAGAAAATAAAGGTTACACAAGTTTCAAGATCTGCACGATACAGAAGCCAAGAAAATTCTGAAACATGTGTGTTCAAGATGTCTTTCTCTTAGAAGAAGTTTGTTGAGGGTTTTTGGGCACAGGGCCAGGACATACTATGAGATACTACTCTCAATCTGTTCTTGTCCACAGTGTGCTGCACGCGTCCATGCACGAGGCAGCGTGTTGTACGGCAGAGTGCTTGCTGTCTGCAGGCGCCATGCGGACACTGGCGGTGCTCGCGGTGCTGGCGGTGCTGGCGGTGCTGGCGGCGGCCGGGGGGTCGCCGCGCTGCGGGGGGGTGCTGAGGGGGCCCCGGGGGCTGGTGCACACGCCGCACTTCCCGGCCCCCTTCCCCGTGCCCATCCGCTGCCGCTGGGTGCTCGAGAACCCTGGGGCCGACAGCGGCTCGCTGCTCGTGGTGCGGCTCACGCAGGTAGCTCCCACTTCCACCCGCAGACAAGTGCTCCAGTCTTGGACATAGTCATTCAGTTCAATTCATTGTTTCCCCCCCCCCCCCCCGAAACTTTACATCTATTAAGTAAAATTCTAGGTACTACCTCAGTTATTGAATAAAATAATATTTAATATAACCTATTTTAAAAAATTGTATAAAAATTTAATAGAATTCGTAGCTGTAAATAAACGTAACTATCATTTGTAAAGCCACAGTGCAATATCAAAATATTTGTAACATAAAATGAATTTGTGATAAAAATTAAGTAATTTTTACGAATAAATTTGATATAGCTTTTCAAAAAACCTAAATGTAAATAAGTTATAATTAATTATTGGTATGAGATGAAATTTATCGTTATTTTTTTCTTAGTGTTATATTGCGATGAAATATAGAAATATCGAGGCATAAATTTAATGAGTGTCGAGGAATACCAAACAATTAATTTTAATCGTGGCTATATTTTGTGACAAGCAACCTTAACAGTGCTTCAGGCGGGATCACTAGCAATTATTTTAAATTTCACGCGCATGAGTGCACCACTCCATTGGCTGAGAAGTGACGTTCAACACTTCGCAGGAAGCAGGTAAGGAACCGTGCGCAGACGTTTATCAGCAACCAACAGGTTGGTTTATGGCAACCTTCAGGTTAGGAAACTGCCAGCTATGCCGTACAAAGGTATTTTATATTCGGTATATGTGTGTAGTGAAAGCACTATTCTTAAATGCTCAATGCTTTTATTATTATTCTTTTCGCCTCGCCGTACATTGCGTGCATATCGGTTATCTCCACGAATGTCAATAAGCGCGGGCCACAAACTACATATGGATTATATAACCTGTATGTGTCTGTTAAAATCAGTCACTTTAGAGCAACGAGATACAAATATAGCCTTACCACAAAACAAGCCGGTCGGAGCGATTGGCTACAAATGTAGCCAGTTGGCGTGAAATGCAATTTGGAGCCAAATGTAGCTGTTTGGAGCCAAATGCAATTGGAGTTAGTTGGAGCAGTTGACGCAGTCTGTCGTGCCATTGCTGTTTGTCAAATTTGTAATCGCTGCACCGTACTCACTAACAGTCAGAACCACACTAACCGCCCAAAAGCCATACTTGTAAACATACCACAACCAAACATCTACTCTGATGTACATAAGAATGCTGGTTGCTAGAGCATATTACTGACTTTTAAACCCCCATACACTAGCAGATATGCTTTCATGGCCGCTAGCCACACGCTGCACGAGCATGCTCGTATTTTTATCTATAATCTAGACGTCTTGTTGTTTTAGAGGTTTTAACTTTTTTTAGTTCATTTCGGAAGCTTGCACTTATGTTGTCAATTTTTTTCCTTCACAAAATTGACATCGGCGTCTGGAAAAAAATTTTCTTGATTTCGTCACTAGCTTTTCGCGGCAATCTTGTTTTGATATGTCTATTGACATATTCATTATTCCTTGTATTTCGCTGTGGTTGAAGAGTGCGATATAAGTTTATGAACTCCTCCCAAAATAAAGTTCATCGTCATTAAAAGACATTATGATGTGCAGGACAAAACACGACTGTTGTCACAACAAAACGGACGCTCACAATAATTGGCTTGGGGCGAGCATGCTAGGACCGGCCGCACACTGGCGGATATGTTCAGTCAGGGGCTCGACTCGAAGGGAATTGCCAACCGACGGCGAGCCAAGCTTTGTCAGTCGGACAGAGGCCGAACAAGAACAATTATATGCTCGGCGAGCATGTCTGCTAGTGCATGGGTTGTTTAGTCTTCACCACGCTCGTCACCTTCTTCCTGATGAGCGTTGATCGTTAACTGCGCTACGATTGCGCGTCTGCTTAGCCAATGGAGTGATATTAGAAATTACAGTAAATTTACGGACTTTTTGACGTATAAAGCACCTGAAATACACGAAGAGTTCTTTGTAATTTCAGGTAAATGAATCTTCGTTAAAACCACGGTGGTTTCGTTATTCCCAGTTGTGTATTGCGTTGTAAACAAGATAAACACGCGCTTGGAAGTAAGAAGAGTGATTTTGCTTTTGTGTCAACCAGTTTCAAAATGTTTTAATAATATACAAAAATTATTCCAAAAGGAGTTGTGTTCAAAAAAAGTTCACTGAGTACCGGATAACTTACGAAGATAACCTTTAATTTATGAATATCCCTGGATAATTTTTTACCAGTGTATTTCGTAAATATAAGGTTAACATTTTTAATGTGAAACTTGTTTGGGCACGATGATAGCAAAATTTCAAGGCAGAATGTCAATTAAACGTTTTCGTGAAGCATTGTTGTGAAACGTTTCTGACGCGAAAAGGACAGAGAATAGGTAATTGGCCAAAGATATATAAAGAGAGCACTAAGCTATATAGGTTACTGTGCTCTTTTCGTTCTCCTCTTTGTGCAATGATTCGTCTCCCTTCCCAAAAATATAAATATATAACTGGGAGAGAAAGATGAGCGAAAGAATAAGACACATAAAGTGCGCATGCGTTTGTTTCAGAAAATATATATAGGTATCCTATACAGTCAGCTGTGAGTGCCTTGAATTTTATACTTGCTAACAACGCGTTCGCATTCCTCTTTCAACCAGCAGCGTAGAAAGCGCTGATGAGACGGTCCCTGAATTTCCCGAATAGGTAGCGCCACCTATTGTGAATTTCATATTTTTTCGTTCAGAGATTTGGCACGTTCCAAATGGCAGAACTGTTAGAAGAAACAGTAAACGCACAGTTTGAATTACGAAAAGAAGTTTTCACTTCTGTCTCGTGTTCTGAGCACAATTTAACTTAACGTAGATAACCGTTTATTTAGGAAGATACCTTGCTAATTTTAACCAGTTTATTTCGTAAACATAAGTTGAACATTTTTTAACAGTGTATGTGCCGTTAACGCCTTCAATACTTCAGGGTTTCGTTTACGCAGATATGTCCCTTTAAAAAATAGCTTGCTTTCGCATTCCCTGCCAGAAATTAAGATTATGAACACAAAAGTAAATAAGTACTAGAGGGCCACACGTAAAACAGATGACATCATTGTGGCCAGTTTATACGTAGAAACGAAGGAAGGACGCAAGAGTGTGTTCACGTACGTGCAATTCCGTATATATTTCACCATTCTTAAGTGATGTCAAACGGTCCGGATTGATGTGACAGCTTGATTATAATTGTGAAATCTCGAAACATCGGAAAATAATATTGCTTATTTGTGGTGGTAGAAATCATTTAATTGAAGTTGTAAATGTTGGCTGAATTTCCCGAATAGGTAGTGCCACCTGTTGCGAATTTCATATTTCGTTCAGAGATTTGGCAGAATTGTTAGGAGAAACAGTAAACGCACAGTTTGAATTACGAAAAGAAGTTTAAACTTCTGTCTCGTGTTCTGAGCACGATTTAACTTAACGTGGATAACCTTTTATTTAGGAAGATATCTTTGCTAATTTTTAACCAGTTTATTTCGTAAATATAAGTTGAACATTTTTTAACAGTGTATGTACCGTTTACGCCTTCAATTCTTCAGGGTTTCGTTTACGGAGATTATGTCCCTTTAAAAAAAAAATTAATATTGTTTTTGCATTCCCTGGCAGAGTTGTAAATGTTGGCTGACGTGTTAGGGGTGGTACCGCGCAGGTGTTCGTGACGTCGGGCCTGTCGTTCACGGAGTTCGTGCACTACGAGCCGGGCTCGCCGCAGTTCCAGCTGGGGGCGCGCGCGCTGCCCTCGCCGCCCCCGGAGGAGGGCGGAGCTGGGCTCGTGGTCTCGGCGCGGCCCTTCCTCGTGCTGGACTTCGCGCTGCGCCGGCTGGAGGGCAGCCACGTGCGCGCGCTGCCCGGCCTGCTGGACGCGCACGGCTTCAACCTCACCTTCGAGGCCGCGCAGCCTGGGGCGGGCGCCCCTCGGCCCGGCTGCAGCGTGGCCGCCTGCTCCTTCGCCGGGCACTGCTACGCCAGCGCCGACTACAGGTCAGCAGGCCCGGGCGTTCCCGGTCACTCCTCTACCCTTACCAGGGGCGCAGGGTTTAGGGGTTCAACCCCTTCCCATCCCCTTAGCAACAAATCTTTAATTAATTCCTTATTCATCACTCAAACAAATTTCATATTAAAATTAATAAAAAAATTTACCATTACAATATTTTATTTTAAAAACCAAAAACTGCTAAAATAGCACTTTTTTACACCTTAAAATCCAAATTTTCCCGGGAGAGGACCCCCCCCCCCCCCCCCGACCACGGCTTTAATACGGTTGTTGGGGGGGGGGGGGGGGCATGCTTCCTAACACCCCCTCATACAGAAATCCTGGCTACGCCACTGACCCTTACCGTATTCCCAGTAAACGATGGGACGCGGCCAATCCCTTCTTTTTTTTTGCGATATGGATTCTGGTGATGTCCTATCCGTTGCCGATCTGTCGACAAAATTCCGCGCGTGTGCGGACCTCTCATTTTCGCTGATTTCGTTCACATGGCGGTCGCGCGTCTGGCGCCATACAAGTAATATATAAGTACCGGCGGCTGGCTTCTGGATGAGGTGTGCGATGCCGGAGTTCGCCATCTTGAAATCTGATGTCACGGTGGCTACTCAAAATTCCTAAAATATTTCCTTGTTTTGTGAGAAAGATTCCCATTTAGAAGGGAAAATTTCCCCTTCTATTCCTAAAAAATTAAATCGGCTTACAAATTTCTAAAAGCGGCTTAATACTCCTAAAAGCAAGCTGCCTTAAACCAATGATATCAAGACCTTGAACCCCAGTGTCAATGTGCACTTTTCGTCACGGTCGCCATATTGAAAATCCGTAAATATTATTTAATTTTAACGAGAAAACTTTATACATTTATAAAAAAGTTATTGAATAATTTTTTTATAAAAAGAACATCCACCATCCTTTATTATGACGTCACGGCAGCCATCTTAGATTGTATAATGATACACTTTTCGTTAAGGCTCGCCATAATGTATTCTATAACGCCACACTTTTCGTCAAGGTCACAGTCCCGATAGTGTATGTGTCTAACGTTATCGTTTCAATTCTCGTTACGCGACATCTTGAAAATTTGTAAATATTATCTGATTTTCTCAGGAAAAATTTAAAAATTCATAAAAAATAATATAATTAAATTATTGTAATAATAAAATTTATAAAAAATGTACTGGGTTAAACCCCACCAAGGTCATTCGATTAAAAATGAAAATAGATCCTTCCCTCACGGAAGCCACTAACAGACTGACCTCCCACCACAAATGCCAGGGCAAATATAAAAGCAGCTAGTATGACGCCACAACGGCCATGTTGTTTTCGTCTGTTGAAGACCGCTATGTTAGACACGACATATTGTTTTCACCTGGTAGATGACACTGGCACAATATTAGTTCAAATTTTACCTGCTAGAAAGCAGTATTCATTTATTGCCAGGTCACCCCACCATCTTTGAAATCTTACTGATGCAAAAAATATTAATAAAAATTTCCAAAAAATGACTGGTTCCCGAAATAAAGCAACAAATTTACAAATAAAATAATTATTACATAATATCTACTTTACTACAGGAATAAGTGTTAAAGTTATCAATGTAATAAACATGTAGATCTGCATTGGCTTGAACTGACTAGTTCTCAGCTCCAAATGGTTTACTGAAAATAGAGACCAGCCAGATCCTTTTCCTACATAGTCTTTTTCTTTCCGAAAGAGTTTCTCGGTACCTTGTTTAATAGACTACTTCATATCGTCAGAAGTGTAACTTGTAGCAGCCAATGTCTTTAAAGCACACTTCAATTAATACTCGAACAGATACGGTTGACCATATACGGAGTTATATTTTAAAGGCCCGTATGGTGCTACTTTATCAGTGAGCTTATTGATTATGTTCTGATTGATATAATCAAGGAAGTTAAAAATGTATTTTGACTCACTTAAAGTATATAGATAATACTTAGTTGTCTTTCAACATACTACGAAATGCAGATTGTGCCAATTGGAATCCATTATCCATTATCATTTTCCTGTAATGCATCGAACACAGTCTTGTGTTTAGTTTAATGTTCCAGCGTCATCGCAATCGGTTGCTTGTAAGCTTGTACATAAACGAGTCTCCAACCGAAATT
This sequence comes from Bacillus rossius redtenbacheri, assembly GCF_032445375.1. Taxonomy (NCBI): domain Eukaryota; kingdom Metazoa; phylum Arthropoda; class Insecta; order Phasmatodea; family Bacillidae; genus Bacillus; species Bacillus rossius. The sequence continues at coordinate 35,435,317 of NC_086333.1, read as the reverse complement.
AAGTAGTTGAAATGTCTGCAGGCAGTTCCACAGTAGGCATATGGACTTCATCTTTGAATTTTTTTCGCATGTTGCCTCATACTGTAAATAATTGTAAACCAAACATGACACTTATCGAAGCGAAACTTCAACGATATTAATTCTTCGTACATTTACTTATCTGATGTCTTCGTGCATCATGGAAAAATGCGAACGACTTATCGCAGTGCCGCAAGGATGTGGAGACGTACCTTTCAGACCCGAAACAGATACTGATGTCGCTGCAGTATTACCAATTCCCGGCGTACTCTTATGCACATCGATGTATTGTTGTTGTAGCGAAACCTTTTCTTTTGACGTGACAACGTCTAATAAATCGATGAACGCCGGCTGCACGCACGAAAAAGTGTCCCACTACAGATGTGTCCTGTTTGCTCATTGTACGCATACGTGGCATCTCTCTTCATGCTCATTGTACGCATGCATGGCATCTCTCTTCCACTCGATTGAAACAACCATCGATTTGACTTTTAAGTAATATTATCGTCGTTTGAATTATTAATATTATGAATTTTAACGATCGTCCACCGATTTTCAGCACAATCGGTACGGTTATTTAAAAGTAATGTTGAATACTCAATTACGTTTTGAACCAACAATGGTGTTTTACAGTTACACATAATAATTCAAATTACACCCGGAATCTTTGCACAATGTTTTAAAAAAATATTGTAACACATAAATAAGTTTGGTGTATTTGGGATGCGTATTTGTTATAAAATCGTGTTATAAAAACGAAATAATATTGTTGCCCTACCGTAAACAAAATTTTTATAAATATCTATATTACATCTGAAACTATCATATTCAAGTATGGCTTCGTGGCCGTGCGGTCAGCAAGGCTATCTTCCAATACAAAGGTTGTCGTTCCAAATCCCGGCGGTTGCGAATTTTTTTTTTTTTTGTACTTGTAAAAATGAATACGGCGCACGCAACATTTCAAAAGTAATAAATATATTTTAATTAATGAATGCAAATAAAATTAAATTTATTAATTAAATTGTACATTTCATTTCACTCCTTTGTATCCATACAAAATAGTGAAAATTCAATAAGAATGATTCAATTTTATTCATAAAAGTATACAAAAGATAGAACAATTATAAAAAAATTCTTCCTCAAAGAATATAATATTTTTAATGCCTAAATGGTTTGGTTGCAAAAACGTATTACGGCTCAGTCTCAGGCCGAATATGATATTTCCTTTTCTTCTGGATCAATCATTTCATCAATGTTTTGTTATGACGTTGTCACGTTAAACTACTGTCCGTAAACCGACTTTACAGACAACTAATTTTTTTTTCCGTGCAGAACGATTTCTGAATGCGTTCAAGTGCATTTTCATATTACTTCTTATGACATTTTTCACAGCCAAAAATTTTCCCAACAGAATTCTTAGCACATTCTCTCATCTCGTGTCGGCGAGAATTACTCTTGTTCGAGAATATCTTGTCACAGTTAGTTGTTGGCGAATCACCAACCTTTGAAGTCTCCTTTGCTGGCGAGACGTCATTCATTGATTTTTCCTCTGCAGCCGGTACTGCAGAAATTGAAGTCTGTTCTGCTGATTGAACCACACCTTTTGAAGGAAAAGACTATGTAGAAAAAGGATCTGGCTTCTCTCTGACTTCAGCAAAGCGTTTGGAGCTGAGAATTAGTCAGAAAAGAACGTATAAATTTTGTTCATACCACAGGACGTCCCAAGTAATGCATGTAATTGAGAATACTTCCTTTAAATTTTTTTTCACATAAAGTAAAGCAACTCATTGTTTATTTTACCTTTATTTTGTATATATATTGCTTGTGTCTTGCTTTAATATTTTACACCCAATTCTTTATAAAACTTGCATATAACTTTCAAAGTTTAACTAACTGTGGTTTTAGTTTATAAATTTAAAATTTGTACATTTGGTGAAAACTGGTTTGAAAACAATTCTACATTTTTAAGGAACAGTATGTTTTTTTATGTAAAATAAATTAAAAACTATTTTTTATATTTGCAAAAAAGTCTCTCTTCATTTTATGATATTTAAAACTTCGCAACTTTATTAATAACATGAAAATAATAACTTGTATTTCATAATTTTTTATTATGACAACAATGAATTATATTTAAAAAAAATTTTTACTGATTATTTAATATTTTTAAGCAAAACAAAATTTAAGATATTTTGGTTTTTAAGAACTGACACAATATAAAAAGGCTAAACTTCCGTAACTTGTAATGTATGAAAACATGATTTTCCCAATTAAAAATAATAATGTGTTTTTTTCGTTTGTTTTCTGCGAAAAAGTTTCAATATTTTTCAAGTAACAATTTAAAACATTAATTAAAAATTAATATATTTTAATTGAATAAATTTTCTATATTTTCTTAAACCATCTCATTGAATAATTTAGTATTTTAAAATGTATTCCGTAATTATAATTTTGATCTCAATAAAATAAAATTTTCTTTAAATATGGTGTACATTTCTTGTGTCACAGTTTTGACTTTGTATGTTGTTTATATATATATATAAACAATATACAATAAATATATATAATTTACATAATTGAAAAAAAAAATATTTCTTCATAACAATTTGAAAGTTAAGAATTCAGATACTGTCATGATTTAAGCTATTAGTTTAATTTTAAATATCAGTAAAAAAATTATGAATAACTTTCTAAAATAAACTAATTCCTGTAAATGTTGATTCACTGCCACCATAAATAAACTTTGTATTTATATGACATTACATTAAACAAAATAATTTTGCATCAAAAAACATGCACAAATCTGAAATTTTAAATTACTATCCCGTATAAATTTAGCCCCACACATTCATCGGAATGTTTAACAATTAAAATAAATTATTTTTATGAGTGTTTTAATCTTATTTAATTTTTTGCAAACCACCAAACATATAAATTTAAATATTTTATGTATAGTAACAAGTTTTCTTTTTAATAATGCTTTATTTTCAATATTGATAATACTCTGCTCAAAATGACATCAGTCGTAATTCGTACAAAAATATGCGTTCTTTCGAGAGTTTTGAGCCAATTATATTTATATTTTCTTTCAGTTTTTAAAGGGCTTGATAATTTTTTTTTATGTTTTGAAAGGAATGTTTATTTTAACCTTTTGAACTAACATTATTTTTTTTTAAATAATTTATATTTTCTTTCGAAACAATAAAATGCAGTTCACGCTGGTTGATGATGCAGTATAATTCAAGCTTTTCAATTCATTTTTTGCATAAATTTTTCAATCAAATTTAAATACATTATTATCAAAATGGTCAAGTAAAATTTTATTATATTCTACTACATATGATTTTAACAAATGTTTTAAATAAACCTAGTAGTTTTTAATAATGAAGTTTGAATTCACAGTTTTCGAAAATTTAAAATTTAAAATAAATTCCAATTACCCATGAGACACTAATGCTGATGTGTTGATTTTTTTAAAAACTTCTGTCAAAAATTATAAGTTAAATATATAAACCTGAATCATGTGATTTATATGGGCATGGACTAGATCTAAATAATAAATGTTTTTCCAAAATATAATTCTTACCATACCATTCGTTTGCGGAGAGATACAAACATTAAAGTAAAAATTCATAATATCTGGTTCATCTTTAGTTATTGTGGATAAAAAAAAATTTTCGAGCCTATATGAAACACCATACATAAAACAAACATTATTTCACGAGACAATAAGGTCACTAGTCATGTGTTAGGGGTAAAGCATGCGTTCTTAGGTAAGTAAAGGTACCTAGAATCTTAAATCATCAATATCAAATATTATGACAATTGCCGGGTCAATGACGCTTTTAAATCAGTGGTTGTAGATGCGAGCGGAATGTAAATCATGAAATCGAGTGTTGGTTAATAACAAGCGACCGCCACCGGCAGCCAGAAGGCATGTGAGACGACAATGGGAACGTTAAAACACCAATTAAACTAAGTTAATTGGTGACGAGAGTCTTTGTACTCTCTCTCTCTCTCTCTCTCTCTTTCTCTTGTAGCGAGAGAGAGCACTGTTCACCGACTGTGTGTGATGCAGTGTGTTTAACTGTAAAGAAAGAGAAAAAAGGTAAAAAAACGGAAGAGAGAAAAAACCAATGTCTGCCTACACTTTAAATAAGGATACCTTTTTCCACACGGAGTTTGGAATGGTCAGGACGCGGCATGCTGTGATGTAGGTGAAATCACTTTTTAACCTCAGCATCGACATATTGTTTGACCGAAAACATTGCGGAAATGGTGCTTGAAAACGTAAGACAATGGTTAGTAAGTATGTATTATAATTTTCTCGTTAAAAACAATAAATTTATTTAAAATAGTCATTTAAAACTATTTATACAACGCAATCAATACACTTCAGTCAATGTTTTGGTTGGCTAACCAATATGGCGCAACAATTAGCTGAAGAAGAAAAACGGCTTCACGCAGTTAGAATGACATCATGCATATATGGCCACCCCATGTTTTGTCATCACTGTGTGTGTCATTGCAGCGGTACCAACATCAAGAAGTTTTAAAACTTAGAAGGGGGATATTTTTTTCAGTTAAAAAGGCTCTTAACGGAAGGCCTATACAAGTATAAAACAACTAAAACTAAAATAAAAATGGAGATCTAAATCGTAGGAAATTGTGTATTTGAGACCGACACCTGCATCATAACATGAGCGGGCCCTACGATTCACTGTAGGGTAGTTGGCAAGTACCTTTAAATTGTGGCGTGGCTTTGCATGATAGTAAATCATAACAAGAATATTACACCTTTTTATATTTATTATTTTGCAGATATTGTAAAATTTAAACTTTGAAATAAAATTATGCCCTTAATTACAAACAGGCTCAATTAAAAGGCGTGCTTTAAAATAAAACCACAACTCGCATTAAATAAAATACCGTAGGAAAATCCTTAACTGAGATTATATTAAACTGACAAAAACAATATAAAACCAAATGCTTACTGAAACATCGATAGAAGAGATTCAGGTAACTTTTACAACTTCAATTAAATGATTTCTACCACTACAAATAAACAATATTATTTTCCGATGATTCGAGATTTCACAATTAAGCTGTCACATCAATCCGGGCCGTTTAACATCACTTAAGAATAGTGATATATACGGAATTGCACATACGTGAACACACTCCTGCGTCCTTCCTTTATTTCTACATATGAACTGGCACAATGACGTCATCTGTTTTACGTGTGGCCCTAATAGGTACATATTTACTTTTATGTTTATAATCTTAATTTCATAGCGAAATTTGGTCGTTAGAAGGAACCAAAAATGCGAATTTATTTCTTACTGTACTCATTTAGAAATAGACTATCAAAACATTCTGTACATATTTGACAGGATGACCACTACGCATATACTAAGCAACGTTGACTGAAACTGGTCAAGACCATTTATATGAAACGAGATTCGATTGCATAGTGTAATACAATATAGTATGCATGAACATCATAGAAGGTTTTTGACATATCTATATTTCTTGAAAAAAATTAAGTAGAAAACTAAGTAATACGTTTTATACCTTGCGTTTGAACACAACTGGACCAAACGCACATGCAAATTGGACTTCAACCTGTCCGGTTACCCATAAATTGTTAGGAGTAGATATTAATATTTACGTAAATTTCTTCTTTTACAAAAATATATATTTACGACGGTATTCAACACGTTCAGGTAAGGTAGCGAATAAGCACTGCCTTGTTGGGATACAGCCGTAACCCAACTCGCGGGCTGCATTGCAGGACGTGTCCAAACTGAATCCCAGTATGGAAACAAATCAGCAACCTTTTTAATAAACGGTGCCCTGCGCGAGGCTAGAAACTGGTCTCAACGCATTCTAGCGGACGTTTCACAACCATCGATACACTTGTTACAGCAAAAAAAAACCTAGAGATAGCAGCACCATTGGATCAAAATAGAAACACCTTTATAATTTCTCAAGTACTTTTTGAGTTGCGATTATTTATTTTTATGACCATTAAAGTGTATAAAATGTATTCCAGTAGTGTTTCGCTATTAAAAAATTTTCATTTGACACACCAACACGGTGGTACGTCTCCCGATGATCACTAAAGTGAATATATACGATTTAAGAGCACCATAGCAGGTCCCCTGTTTAGACTAATTCAACGCAAAAGTGAGCTCTGCGCATGCGCGGAATTCGGGCAACAGATCGGCAAAGGGCACCAAAATACTTTACTCACAAATAAAAGACTGACCGTGTCCTATAGTGCACTAGGAATACGGTAAGGGTAGCAAATTGAACACCATAACCCTAATTTTTTTTTGTCTTGGAATACCAGCATTAGTGCATTTACGCGCGATTTTTACCTAATCTCGAACCCGCGATCAATGGGGCGGGGTATCGCATAACGAAAGATATAGGTTGGAATCCTGGTAAACGTTTCTCGTGATCATTCCATTTTCGATAACTTTCCGTGTGTTTCCCGTGTTTATTGACCACGTCGTTAGCTGGACGTGAAGCCTGGCTAGCGGCCAATACGCACCATTGACTCCTCCCACCCACTGTTGACTGTTGACGCCTGCCACACAGCATCGCTCGCCCGGTGTTTCAATGTATCTTTCAACAGGAACTGCGCGTCTTGAATGAGGCAAGAGCCTCTCGTGAGCTTACCTGGTGCATGACACACATCCTTAATTTATTTGCTTGTTTATTATATTCGTAAATCATCAGTTTTACCATAAAATTGGTGAACAGATTTCATTATCATAGAAGCATTAATTTGATGTATGGAAAATGTACACTACTTTACTTTTTATGCATTTAAAGAATTCTTAATATCTAACTAGTATCTAAATAATATATTATAGTATTTAAGTTTTTTAAAATTTTAACATACATCATTTTAGACCCTCAGGGGTTATTTTAAAATAAAAGTTTGCATTTGAAGAATGATAAATATTCATATGAGGTATCGTAACTTCAGCTTGATTCGATTCAATAATGTTATTATTACTATCAACCCAATCTTAGCACACTTTTCATTCTCTTATTTGTGCTACTTTGGAAAGTAGTAAAAGTAATTTTTTTTGTTATTTGTGTTTATTATTGATGCGAAAAATCTTACCACTCGATTTATTAGCTTCTTATATTTGATTTATTACTATAAAACCACATTACCCCTTTTCTACCCTTACCTCTCGAATATGAGAAAATGGAAAATACACCGCCGTTAGTATTTATTTTCCATATCTTCCCCTTCATTAAATACGGTGATAATAATTTTTCGTACGAAATCAAACCTATGCCACTTTCAAAAGTGTCACAGTACGTAATAGATTATAAATTGATTTATTTAATAAACTACTATGTTCTCGTGGATTTACTCAAAATAATTAATGTTTTAATACATGGCTTTTTTACAGTAGTTATTTAAAATTGAAGTTTTTTAAAAAAAATTCAGGCTGAAAAGCTTATTGCATTAACTTCACAAATCTCCACAAGATATAGAATTTCAATAATATGTCATATAGACGCGCGCAAACGTCTTATCCAGGTAAAAAAAAGCTAAAATATTTAGAGCCAATTTCTGTAACTTTGCATCTTAATATTAAAATTGTTTAAGTAATTCCGTTGATTCATAAGCTATTTTCACAGCATTGAGCAACGATAGACACACTAATTTCAAGGATTACTATATATATATATATAGCTGTATTCAATAAAAATTATTATTAAATACCAAATGTTAAATTTATGGGGAAAAAATGAAAAAAGCAATTAACATGAATCAGAGAGCCACAGTCCGAAACTCAACGAGCGTTAAAGTGTAATTTTGGATCTTAAAAGTGTATAGTATCTTTTAATTAATAGTTATCAAATAAATGTTCATTAAAAACTTTATCAAGAAAACATTGTCAAATAACACGGGTAAACAGTCTGTGCCGTGACAAGAGTAGGCAACTTTAAGAAATCAAAATTTTTGTATATGAAATAAAATAAATGTTGTAAAGAGTCCTCCATTTAATTCCTGGTGAAGGAACTAATAAAAATATTACCTTATCACTGCAGTTAAACATGGAGGCCGGAGATAACTGTCACCAACAGCCTGTGTTCGAAACCCCACAATTAATCTACTTAAATGTAGTAAAACTTTGTCTTCTTTCTGTAACATGATTATTCATCATAAAAAATTATGTATTTTTGTGAGTTTTCATATTTTACATACGATTTTATATATCATTTTAAATTAAACTAAACCGTAAAAGAACTTTGTGAACATTGAACTGCCAACTTGATGTTCATAAATTCTAGTCACGACGTAAGTTAAAAATTATATGACAAATATTAACTTAACTATCATGGCCACTACAACCCTACATAAATAAGTTCAGGTATAAAAAATTCGAATTTAAAAGTCACGAACACATGTGTATTAAGGTGTTTGTAAATGGGAGAGCGTGGTACTTAGCTATCATTGTGAACTTCATTTTGTTACAGCCGGTACGAGTGCTCGTGCTTCGAGGGTTTCTTTGGCGCTGACTGTAGTCAGGGAGCTCTTTGCCAGCCGGGAAAACACTTCTGCAGAAGTGGAGAACAGTGCAGGTATGTTGAACTATTTGAGTTTATCATTTATATTAGCCTCATATTACAACAAAATATTTTAACTCTTATTTCCTTCTCTATCATCGAATACACTTGGCACCACTAAACTGATGAGCAATATTTCTTACATATAATTATTACCAAGGCCAGTTTAATATCAGGGAAAATATTTGTTTTCATTTTTAATAACAAAGAATGTACAAGTATGGCTCTTACACAAAATTAAAATACTTTGTTATTAACGATTACCACTGAAACGTTAACATGTAATCTTAAATCTCAAAGAATGATTTCTTATATTAAATTTATTTTTATTGTAAAAAATGGATAAAGTATTTTGGTATACGCGCAAAGCTATTCATTATTGTATCTAATGCTTAAAGCTAAATTCTCACGGCATTGAAAGTTAAAAAGATGAATAATAATCCTACAAAATATGAAACACAAATATTTAGCTATGGAACATATATATGTGAAAAAGATAACCGTCTATTATATTTCGTCTACGTGCTATGAACCTGTGGCTTGTGGATATACTGACAACAATTTTAGAGTAAAAAAAATTCTATGATTTTTAACTGAAATAATTCTCTATCAATTAATATAATTATTTTAAGAACAAAAAGTATTACATTTGGAATTTTGAAATAATTATTTAACTACCGTAGCTACTTATTCGTATAAAAATATTTTTTAATTTCTAAATATTATGATTTCAGGTATAACTTCTAGTTGTAAATTAAAGCACTCTAAGCTCTATCCTTGATAAATATTTTGTTTACAGATTATAATTGTTTATAAACATAAACCATTCACCTTTATTGAGTATTAGCTGTTACGATGACATTGAAAAATGACTGGTCTTAGCAGTCACATGAGTCATTTAAAATCTTATTCACGCGTAACAAAAAAAAAAGGGAACCTCAAACTTTATTTTAATGGTGACCAAATATTCATAAACCTATGGTAAATGCCTGAAAAATACAATTTTAAATTGTGTACAGTTATGAATATCTAGGATTTCATAACGAACTGAAGAGTTGGTTGAGTTTGGTTAAGTCATCCCTACTAATAATATGAATGTGAAAGTGTGTCTGTTGGTTTGTCCTTATTTCACGCATGCAACGGTTTAGATATGATTTGTATTGCATAGATGTAGTTTATGGGCCGGAGAGTGACAAACTACTTTTTATCCCGGAAAAATGCACGGTTCCTGTGGGATAGATCTGGAGCGTAATTCGGTAATTACCTCAAGGTTTATTTTATGTTTGCGGCTCGCTTGTTTGGTTTTGTTACTGTGTTGGTTGAGTGTTTTACTGCCTCGCTGACGCAAATCGAGTCTCTTGATTGTGTCGTCCTGAGAACAAACAAGAAAGACATGCTCGATAGCTAGAGTCTGTGTAAGATACTGAACTGAAAAGACAAGATCAAGCCCAAGGTGAAGCGCCCTTCAGAGCCATTGCAGTAAGGGCGTGATGAACAAGTAGATATTCAAAGTGTTTTAAAAGACGAAGAATAGTAGCTGTAGCTTCCTTATAAAAATACTTATCTACCCGTCGAAATATAAATCTCTATTTGCCCGTGCGAAGCCGGGTACAGTAGCTAATAATTAACAAGACAAAAAATTCGTTAAACCCCCTAGAATGCACTATTCTGAAGCTCCAGGAAAACAAAATTTTTGTGCGTGTACCATAGGACACGCTTTTCTTTGACTACCTTCATTTTAAACACACAAAAAAATTTTGTCCTTAATTTATTTAACATACTCCATTTTAAGTAAATTAAGGCATTCCAGTAGCAATTATTGCTTTAAAAAAAAAATTCAGAAAATTTCTAAATTTTTAAATTATAAAGTAAACATCAATCATACCAAAACGCAAGCAATATAGCAATACATTAGTAAAAAATCAGTCATTGAATAAAAAATAAAAATCGTTTCAAACCTAAAAATGAAATTTGTGCTAGCAATATTTAAAATTAATACACGATCATTTATTATGGTACACAGTTAACAGTGAAACATTATGGATTCCATATTGTCTGCTTTGATAAAGTGATCACTTCGTTAATTTGATAAAAGTTTTATTTAAATTTTATGGTAAAATTTATTATTAAATAAAATTTTATTGGTGTGCGTCCTGCAGAGACAATTCTTCTCTGATTAAACTAAAGAATATTCCTTCCAAAATCCCTTTAACTAACAGAAACTCTAAAAGATTTTCATGGCGGGTGTTTCCGTGTCGCCAGAGAAGAAAACTGTTTCGTGAGAAGTTGGCGATACTTAAAACTCCGATTGTCGGCACACAGCGACTTTCTTAACACGGCACACAAAAAGAGGTACGAAGGGTTTAATTAAATTAGCTGCTGTACGCAGCCAGGTAAGGAACAGCTAAGCAAAGTTTTGTAGGTTAAAATAGAGTAATACTTTCCTGTATTCCAAGTCACGACAGTGAAAATGTCTTATGTACTTATTAAATAATTATTTTTTTCGCGTGAACTGTTTGCCGTACTAAGTCACAATTATCATTGATGAATTTACTTTTTTTAATTTCTGACACATTAGTTATAGTGTCTAAAGTTAGTCAGTGCTATAATTTTTGTTCAAGTTTGAAGTTGAAAGCATGTGATTTTTACGGTACTTGTCAGTGTGTACTCTCTTATCTAAAAAGCAAGATTATGGAAATTCATCTCAGGCTGAAAGTAAATAAATTTGTTTTATACTTTATTTGTAAAATGATCTTATATGATTTTTTGTTTTGTTTTAGGTTTGCTAGTAGACATGATGGATGCAAATCAACTGTATTTCATAATTGTTACCTCTCGCCCTGTGCCTGTACGTTTAATTGTTATAAACTTTATATTTATTTACAAATCAGTCTGAATAAATAATAAAATATTAATTATCTAAAAAATATTAAGTCATATATCAGTAGATATATTTTATATTTTTAAAAATCTATTATTTAAATATCAATGCTGATGACATTTTTCAAAACAATTACATAACATTTCTAATTCCAACTTTGAACTTTGCTACAATTATAAAATTATTTTTACTCATTTAATATTTTCTTCTAAAACGTTCGTTTAATACCCCTAAACTACATATGATACTCGGTCGATATCTACATACAAAACTATTAGTCGTTAATCACCCTTCCAAATATGTTGTGATTATTTAGCCTGCTGAAATTTTTGACATTTTGTAATAAATCTGACAAACAAAAAGCAATTTCTGCTGTATAAGGTTTCTATATGAATTAAAAGGAAGTGTGTGCTTGGTAAAAACAGCTTTGTGCTTAAAGTACTATAAAAATTTTGTTTGCTTTTGAATTTTTTTAATATGGTTATAATATAATGGATTTAAAGTGTAAAAAACTTAATTAAAATAGAATATGTAAATTTTTATGCTCCGTATTCTTTGTCTAAAAAGGTTATAAGAGAAATAAACGAAATATTTTTACTGTTCTTGGTTAAGCCACGCATATTATGATTCTTACAATATGTAATAAAAATATAAATATGTGTATTGGTCATTTTGAACTTGGAGAATTAAATATTTATAACTAAACGTATTCGAAAATAAATTGTTTATAAGAATTCTTCTCTCGTCCTTCTTTGATTTGGTTTTATGTTTTCTATGTGAAAAGGACTGTCTTATGTTAAACCCAATGATATTCGCTACAAATAAAACCAATTTTTTTATGTTTAATAAAATGTTTTTTTTTAAGTATTGTAGTTTTGTCAGGTAACTAGAATTTTTGTGAATTATAACTATAGTAAAATTATTCAATGAAAACTTGTCAATTTTGATAAGATTAATAAAATCTTGTTCTAAACGGTAAAATTAATTCACGTGCACAAATTTTTGAAAACCTGGTAACTTTCAGCTTGATTTAACTTATTATGTATTGTTATTATATTTAAACTCCATTTAAATTTACTTATTACTGTTCTCTAACCATATAGTGTATAATGCTACAACTTCTTGCGTGGGCACAGAAGAATGTAAGAAAAGTTATATGTGTAATTTATTTGATGTCAGTATTATCGGTAGAGTTTCAGGCCATTTTTCTACTCGTAATATTACAGTTATTAAGAATAAACTATTAGGGGAAAAAATTGGTTTGCGTACAAAAATTTTAAAATGTTAAAAAACTGACAAAACGCACTGCAGCAATATTCTGTAACTATCAAAACTCGCTGTTTATTTCACCTTTTGAAATGTGGAGTATTACCGCAGTGAAGATGGGCGTAAATGTGATGTACTAAACCGAGTATGTAAACCTGGTGCTTCTTAGTTTTCATGGAGAACCCACCTCTGTGCCAATTCGCGTAATGTGAAACCCTAAATTTATTTTTTTTTTCAATAATATATTTCACGTAAAATTTCACATACGTTCCAAAATTCTAATTTCACCATGCTGGAAGATTTCAAAGTTCCTGCGACAGTACACAAACTTGCAAGTGGTCGTTGTTGATGTCGCCGGCGCATGACGGGGGGGGGGGGGGGGGGGGGGGTGGAAATCGCGGTCGGAAAGGGAGCGCCATGTCCGCTAGCTCCCCGCGCTATCTGAGCCAGCCATCTGCGGAGGTCGACGGCAACTGCAGGTTGACGGTCTCCCTGCGCCCAGGGCCCAGGAGGATGAACCGAGCGCACGCAGATGTCCCTCTCGAGAAGCGACCAATAGCCTGGCATCTCCAGAGCAGGTTTCCGACATCCTGATGGACTTGTAACTCTCGTGATGCAAGAAACTTAACAATTTTTTTAACTTACTAGTAAACAACTTCGGCTGTGTGCACAATAGAAAAAAATAATAATAACAGTTGTGATGACAGTATATCTTGCGCACAAGGTTTGACCGCCATGTTTTCAAACCTATTGGTTCACAATTAATAGCGCACATGACGGCCGTGTGCGTGTGAGACAAGTCGTGCGCAAAGGAGGGAGATGGCGAAACAGCCAATAAGAGTGGAATAGGGTGCCATTTTGGCGGGAATAGAGAACCATTTTATATTTATTAATCATATTGTGGTAATAAATTCCTACTTTAAAAATTAATTTCAGTTATTAGGCCTATTTATAAAAAGTAAATAGCAATCAATGTAAATAAAAATTTTGAAATAGGTGCGTGTACTTAAGTACGCACGTTAGAAGTTATACTTACTTGACATGAGAATAATTACTTTAGGTTTTCATGCAAATAATCATTAGAAACAAAATAATAAAAGTATTGGAGTTAAAAAAAATTTGGTTAGTAAAAATAAAATTCTATCTAAATAAAAATTTAAATAAATACTAAGATTCAAAATTAGTTATACATGCGTATAAAATTATTATTTCTTTCATTGAAAAATATGAGAAAATAATAATAAGTAAAGAAAATCAAAAAACATTCAGAGTGTTTATTATAATTTATTAATTTTAAATATTTATTCAATTATTTATACTACAAATCAAATTATACATACGAAAACATAATCTCACAAACACACTTATGAAAACGGCCAGGAGACAACTAAATCTTCCACAGACACTGTCTGCCAGTGACAATGGAAGCTTACAAACCATCTGACATTGTTATACATACTGGAACATAACATCATTTTTAAAAATACCCTTGAAAATACATTTGAATAAGATTATAAACACAATTTCTATCACTAGTATTCTCAATAAATAAATGTTTTTAAATACATAGAACAGTATTCATTACCAAACACTAAAGTATAAATTTTAAAAGCACATACATATTTATATTTTATTTGTACATAGCCTTTTTTTGAACGTAATTTTTTTTATCCTGTAAAAATATATTTGCATGATGCGCGCGCATATTAAAAATTCACACTCATATTTTTTCATAACGCGCATAAAGTATAATTTAAAAAATATTTTGTGGTTAGAATTGTTAGTTTAAATTTTGCATAGGTAACCCCAATTAATTGATATGTTACAAAACTGTGTTCACATAGTACTGGTCTGGTGTGACGTAGTCACGTAGTAAACATTTGGTAGTTAATATAGTTATTTACTAACACTACCAAGACATGTCGGATACATCGATAAATTTGATCGGCTAAAATTAAGAGTAAGATTTAAATTGTCAACCCATTTCGCACAGATCTTGCGCACAGTTATGTCCATGGCCTGCTCTGCAAGCGCTTATGTTTTTTAAATGTTCACCCAGCTTTAAAAAATGTAAATATCACTTTTCCCAGTCTGTAAACAAAAAATGTATGTGAAACTTAATTGAATTGAAGAAACTTCTTCAGTGAACTACAATATGTGTTACAACATTATTTAAAAATTCTTATTTTCTTTTACCTTGTAGAGTTTTCAAAGGAAAAAAAAATTACGAAAAATTTTCTAGTGCCAATAAACAATAAAGACTGTTAAAATAGTAATAGCTTTATGATAATTTGTTGGTATCATACAACTGCTTCTGCACTTTTGTAAACTATGTTTTTAAATGTTCTGTATTGAAATTATTCTGCGGTAGTTTTGCTGTTTCAAAACTGTTCATTTGTAAATCTTATAATGAACCGTTCATGAATTTAAATCTGTTTGATTTTCTTTGTTTGGTATAGCGCACGGATACTTTCAGCAATGACGTTTGTTATTTTCAAGTAGCCCCCGAGTATTCGGTCCTAACTAGGAATTAGTTGCGTCGTTGCGGGCAGCAGCACGATAACTTGGAGTTAAACTTCTTAAAAGAGCATTCCTAAATCAGTAGTAAGAAGTATCCTTGGCAAGGCGCCACACTTTGTCGGGCACGCATCACTAGAATGGCAGCATTCCAGAAAAAAAGGAATGTTTAAGACAGAAGCCACCGGGGCGAGTAGACGTTTACGTTTTGAAGAACATAAGAAAAAAACCACAAAATTAATTAATTATTTGAACACTTCCGGAAACTGGTAATACAATTAAAAATTTATTTAGGTGTCATAAAAACAGTGCGTTTCCATTCAAAAAATATTTTCCACACCATTAGCAGTCATTAAGTAAACATAAATAACAATAAAAAATACTTTTAAGCAATTTATTGTAAAACCACACTCTCCCTAGATATAGTATGTGAAATAGTCCATACAAATATATCTTCAGAGCTTTCACATCTTACATAAGTTTTTAATAACACATTTTTCTTCTTTATTATTTTGCTGAGAGTAATCATACATCAGACTATCTAAGCCGTGGGTGGCGTGATCGACATAACCGCCATAGGGGCCGTGGGGGCCGTGGGGGCCAAGGGCGCCGTAGGAGCCGTGGGGGCCGTGGGGGCCGTGGGGGCCGTGGGGGCCGTGGGGGCCGTGGGGGCCAAGGGCGCCGTAGGAGCCGTGGGGGCCAAGGGCGCCGTGGGAGCAATGGGGGGCGTGGGGGCCATGGGCGCCGTAGGAGCCGTGGGGGCCGTGGGGGCCGTGGGGGCCGTGGGGGCCATGGGGGCCGTGGGGGCCGTGGGGGCCGTGGGGGCCGTGGGGGCCGTGGGGGCCGTGGGGGCCAAGGGCGCCGTAGGAGCCGTGGGGGCCGTGGGGGCCGTGGGGGCCGTGGGGGCCGTGGGGGCCGTGGGGGCCGTGGGGGCCGTAGGGGCCGTGGGGGCCGTGGGGGCCGTGGGGGCCGTGGGGGCCAAGGGCACCGTAGGAGCCGTGGGGGCCATGGGCGCCGTGGGAGCAATGGGGGGCGTGGGGGCCATGGGCGCCGTGGGAGCCATGGGGGGCGTGGGGGCCATGGATGCCGTGGGCTCAGTGGCAGCTGTTGGAGCCGTGGGGGCCTCGAGCGCAATGACGGCCGAGGGCGCCGTGGCAATCGTGATGGCGGTGAAAGAAGTAGCCACTGTGGCGGCTGTGAGGGCCGTGGGCGCAGTGGCGGCTGTGACGGCCGTGACGGCCATGGAGGTCGTGGAGGTCGTGAGGGCCGTGGGCGCCGTGGGCGCCGTGGGCGTAGTGGCGGCCGTTGGAGCCATGGGGGCCTCGGGCGAAATGACGGCCGTCGGTGCCGTGGCGGTCGTGATGGCGGTGAAAGTCATGGCCGCAGTGGCGGCCGTGGGGGCTGTGGGCGCAGTGGCGGCTGTGTGTGCCGTCGGTGCCATGGGTGCAGTGGTGGCCGTTTTTACCGTGGTTGGAGTAGGCGCAGAGTTGGTAGTGGGCACTGTAGGGGCCGTGGGTGCTATGGGGGCCGTGGGCCCAGTGGGTGCCGTGGGTGCTGTGGGGGCCGTGGGCGCTGTAGTTGCCGTTGGTTCCGTCGGTGCAGTGGGTGCTGTGGGTGCCGTGGGTGCAGTGGGGGCCGTGGGGGCCGTGGGTGCCGTCGGTGCCGTGGGTGCTGTGGGTGCCGTGGGCGCAGTGGGTGCCGTGGGTGCGGTGGGCGCAGTGGGTGCGGTGGGCGCAGTGGGCGCCGTGGGTGCTGTGGGAGCCGTGGGCGCAGTGGGGGCCGTGGGGGCCGTGGGGGCCGTCGGTGCCGTGGGTGCTGTGGGTGCCGTGGGTGCAGTGGGGGCCGTGGGGGCCGTGGGTGCCGTCGGTGCCGTGGGTGCTGTGGGTGCCGTGGGCGCAGTGGGTGCCGTGGGCGCAGTGGGTGCCGTGGGTGCTGTGGGTGCCGTGGGCGCAGTGGGTGCTGTGGGTGCCGTCGGTGCTGTTGGTGCAGTGGGGGCCGTGGGCGCTGTGGGGGCCGTGGGCGCAGTGGCTGCCGTGGGTGCTGTGGGTGCCGTGGGCGCAGTGGGTGCCGTGGGCGCAGTGGGTGCCGTGGGTGCTGTGGGTGCCGTGGGCGCAGTGGGTGCTGTGGGTGCCGTGGGCGCAGTGGGGGCCGTGGGTGCTGTGGGTGCCGTCGGTGCCGTTGGTGCAGTGGGGGCCGTGGGCGCTGTGGGGGCCGTGGGCGCAGTGGCTGCCGTGGGTGCTGTGGGGGCCGTGGGCGCAGTGGGTGCCGTGGGTGCTGTGGGTGCCGTGGGCGCAGTGGGTGCCGTGGGCGCTGTGGGCGCCGTTGGTGCCGTCGGTGCTGTGGGTGCTGTGGGTGCCGTGGGCGCAGTGGGTGCCGTGGGCGTAGTGGGGGCAGTGGGCGCAGTGGGTGCCGTCGGAGCCGTCGGTGTCGTTAGTGCAGTGGGGGCCGTGGGTGCCGTGGGGGCTGTGGGCGCCGTGGGCGCTGTGTGGGCCGTAGGCACAGTGGGTGCTGTCGGTGCCGTTGGCGCAGTGGGGGCCGTGAGCGCCGTGGCGGCTGTGGGAGCCGTGTGTGCCGTGGGTGCACTGGGTGCGGTGGGCGCAGTGGGCGCCGTGGGTGCTGTGGGAGCCGTGGGCGCCATGGGGTCCGTGAGAGCCGTGGGTGTCGTAAGTGCTGTGGGAGCCGTAGGCGCAGTAAGGGCCGTGGGTGCCGTGGTGGCGGTGGGTGTTGTGGGCGCAGTTGGCGCCATGGTTGCAGTGGGTGCAGTTGGGGCCGTGGGCGCCGTATGGTCTGTAGGTTCCGTGGGCGCCGTGGTGACTGTGGGAGCCGTAAGTGCCGTGGAAACCGTAGACGCTGTGGGCGCTTTTGGTGCTGTGGCAGCGGTTAGAGCCGTGGCAGCTATTGGCGCTGTGGCAGCTGTAGGTGCCGTGGCAGCCATTGGCGCTGTGGCAGCTGTAAGTGCCGTGGCAGCTGTAGGTACCGTGGCGGCCGTTTGCGACGTGGCGGCATTTGGCGCTGTGGCAGCTGTAGGTGCCGTGGCGGCTGTTTGCGACGTGGCGCCCGTGGGCGCGTGGGGTGCTGTGGCTGCCGTTAGTGCAGTGGCGGCAATTGGCGCTGTGGCAGCTGTAGGTGCCGTTGCGGCCGTTTGCGACGTGGCGGCCTTTGGCGCTGTGGCAGCTGTAGGTGCCGTGGCGGCCGTTTGCGACGTGGCGGCATTTGGCGCTGTGGCAGCTGTAGGTGCCGTGGCGGCTGTTTGCGACGTGGCGCCCGTGGGCGCGTGGGGTGCTGTGGCTGCCGTTAGTGCAGTGGCGGCAATTGGCGCTGTGGCAGCTGTAGGTGCCGTTGCGGCCGTTTGCGACGTGGCGGCCTTTGGCGCTGTGGCAGCTGTAGGTGCCGTGGCAGCCGTGTGCGACGTGGCGCCCATGGGCGCGTGGGGTGCTGTGGCTGCCGTTAGTGCAGTGGCGGCAATTTGCGCTGTGGCAGCTGTAGGAGCCGTGGCGGCCGTTTGCGACGTAGCGGCCTTTGGCGCTGTGGCAGCTGTAGGTGCCGTGACGGCTGTTTGCGACGTGGCGCCCGTGGGCGCGTGTGGTGCCGTGGCTGCCGTTAGTGCAGTGGCGGCAATTGGCGCTGTGGCAGCTGTAGGTGCCGTTGCGGCCGTTTGCGACGTGGCGGCCTTTGGCGCTGTGGCAGCTGTAGGTGCCGTGGCAGCCGTGTGCGACGTGGCACCCGTGGGCGCGTGGGGTGCTGTGGCGGCCGTTAGTGCAGTGGCGGCAATTGGCGCTGTGGCAGCTGTAGGTGCCGTTGCGGCCGTTTGCGACGTGGCGGCCTTTGGTGCTGTGGCAGCTGTAGGTGCCGTGGCAGCTGTAGGTGCCGTGGCAGCCGTGTGCGACGTGGCGCCCATGCCCGCGTGGGGTGCCGTGGCTGCCGTTAGTGCAGTGGCGGCAATTGGCGCTGTGGCAGCTGTAGGTGCCGTGGCGGCCGTTTGCGATGTGGCGGCCTTTGGCGCTGTGGCAGCTGTAGGTGCCGTGGCGGCTGTTTGCGACGTGGCGCCCGTGAGCGCGTGGGGTGCTGTGGCTGCTGTTAGTGCAGTGGCGGCAATTGGCGCTGTGGCAGCTGTAGGTGCCGTTGCGGCCGTGTGCGATGTGGCGGCCTTTGGCGCTGTGGCAGCTGTAGGTGCCGTGGCGGCCGTTTGCGATGTGGTTCCCGTGGGCGCCTTGGGTGCTGTGGCGGCCGTCAGCGCCGTGGCTGCCATTGGCGCTGTGGCAGCCGTAGGTGCCGTGGAGGCCGTGTGCGATGTGGCGCCTGTGGGTGCATTGGGTGCCGTGGCAGCCGTTAGCGCCGTGTCAGCTGTAGGTGCCGTGGCGGCCGTTAGCGCTTTGGCGGCCATTGGCACTGTGGGAGCTGTAGGTACTGTGGCGGCTGTTAGCGCCGTCGCGGCTATTGGCACTGTTGCAGCTGTAGGTGCCGTGGCGCCCGTTAGCGCCGTGGCGGCCATTGGCGCCGTGGCAGCCGTAGGTGCCGTGGAGGCCGTGTGTGAAGTGGCGCCTGTGGGTGCATTGGGTGCAGTGGCGGCTGTTTGCGCCGTGGCGGCCTTTGGTGCTGTGGCAGCCGTAGGTGCCGTGGTGGCCGTTTGCGATGTGGCGCCCGTGGGTGCGTTGGGTTCAGTGGCAGCCGTTAGCGCCGTGGCAGCTGTAGGTACCGTGGCGGCCATTGGTGCTGTGGCAGCTGTTGGTACTGTAGCGGCCGTTCGCTCCGTCGCGGTCATTGGCGCTGTTGCAGCTGTAGGTGCAGTGGCTGCCGTTAGCGCCGTGGCGGCATTTGGCGCTGTGGCAGCCGTAGGTGCCGTGGCGGCCGTGGTTGAAGTGGCGCTTGTGGGCGCGTTGGGTGCTGTGGCGGCCGTTTGCGCCTTGGCGGCCTTTGGTGCTGTGGCAGCTGTAGGTGCTGTGGCTGCCGTGTGCGACGTGGCGCCCGTGGGCGCGTTTGGTGCTGTGGCAGCCGTTAGCGCCGTGGCAGCCATTGGTGCTGTGGCAGCTGTAGGTGCCGTGGCGGCCGTTTGCGATGTTTTTCCCGTGGGATCCTTAAGTGCCGTGGCGGCCGTTAGCGCTGTGGCTGCCATTGGTGCTGTGGCAGCTGTAGGTGCCGTGGCGGCCGTTAGCGACGTGTCTCCTGTGGGTGCCGTGGGTGCCGTGGCGGCAGTTAGCACTGTGGTGGCCATTGGCGTTGTGTAAACTGTAGGCTCTGTGGCGGCTGTAACTGTTGTGGCGGCCATGGGCACTGTGGCGTCCGTGGATGCTTTGGTGGCCGTGGAGGCCTTGGGCTTCATGGCGGCTGTGGGTGCCTTTGGGGCTAAGGGTGCCATGGTTGCTTTTTGAGCCATGACGGCCGTGGGCGCTGTTGTGGCCATTGACGCCGTGGTAGCCGTAGGTTCTGTGGCGGCTTTATGTGTCGTGGTGGCTGTGGATGCCTTGGGAGCTGTGGGGGCCGTGGGCGTCTTGGTGGCCATAGTCACACTGGTGGCCTTTGGAGCCATTAGTGCTGTGGGTGGATTAATGGCTGTGGGCTCCATGGCGGCGGTGTCTGCATTGTTGGCCGTTGACTCCGTGGTTGCTGTTTGGGCCGTTGCTGCTGTAGGTCCTGTGGTGGCTGTATGCGCCATGTGGGTGTTGGGTACCGTCGGGGCCGTTGGCTTCGTGAGGGCCGTTGGCGCCGTGGCAGCAGTGGGCGTCGTGCGAGACGTGGGCGCCGTGTTTCCAGTGGGCGCCGTGGGGGCCGTATGCGCTGTGGTTGCTGTGGGCGCCGTGGGGGCCGTGGGGGCCGTGGGAGCCGATGGTGCGGTGGCGGCTGTGGGCGCCGTTGGAGCCGTGCGTGCCGTGGGCGCCGTGGGAGCCGTAGGGGCCGTGGGTGCCGTGGGCGCTGTTGGAGCCGTGGGCGCCGTGGGGGCTGTGGGCGCCGTAGGTGCAGTTGGTGCAGTGGGCGCCGTGGGAGCCGTTGGAGCCGTGGGGGCCGTGGGCGCTGTAGGCGCTGTGGGGGCCGTGGGGGCCGTGGGGGCCGTTGGCGCCGTGGGTGCTGTGGGCGCTGTGGGGGCCGTGGGGGCCGTGGGGGCCGTTGGAGCCGTGGGCGCTGTGGGTGCCGTGGGCGCCGTGGGAGCCGTTGGCGCTGTGGGCGCCGTGGGGGCCGTGGGTGCCGTGGGCGCCGTGGGGGCCGTGGGGGCCGTGGGGGCCGTGGGCGCTGTGGGGGCCGTGGGGGCCGTGGGCGCTGTGGGGGCCGTGGGGGCCGTGGGGGCCGTGGCAGCCGTGGGCGCCGTAGGCGCCGTGGGAGCGGTGGGCGCTGTGGGGGCCGTGGGGGCCGTAGGCGCCGTGGGAGCGGTGGGCGCTGTGGGGGCCGTGGGGGCCGTGGGGGCCGTTGGGGCTGTGGGTGCCGTGGTGGCTGTGGGGGCCGTGGCAGCCGTGGGTGCTGTGGGCGAAGTTGGTGCTGTGGGTGCCGTTGGTGCAGTGGGTGCTGTGCGCGTCGTGGGTGCCGTCTGCGCCGTGGTTGCCGTCGGTGCAGTGGCAATCGTGGGTGACGTGGCAGTTTTGGGTTTAGGGAATGTCATTATTGCTGTGGGTGCTGTGGGTTGCGTCGCGGTTGTAGGCTCCATAGTGGCAGTGGGTGCTGTGGGTTCCATAGTTGTTGTGGTTGCCGTGGCGGCCGTGGGTGCCGTGAGCACCATGGGCATTTTTGGGGCCGTCGGCGCTGTGGGGGCCTTGGGGGCCGTGGGCGTTCCGGGCACGATGGGCTCTTTGGGCGCCTTAGGCGCCGTGGGAGCCGTGGGCGCCGAGGGGTCCGTGGGGGCCGTGGGGGCCGGAGGCGCCGAGGGAGCTGTGGGCGCCGTGGGTGCCGTTGGAGCCGTGGGTGCCGTGGGCGCCGTGGGGGCTGTGGGCGCCGTGGGAGCCGTGGGCGCCGTGGGAGCCGTGGGCGCCATGGGAGCCCTGGGAGCCATTGGAGCCGTGGGAGCCGTTGGAGCCGTGGGAGCCGTGGGAGCCATTGGCGCCTTTGGGGCCGTGGGTGCCGTGGGGGCCGTGGGAGCCGTGGGGGCTGTGGGAGCCGTGGGAGCCGTGGGAGCCGTTGGAGCCGTGGGAGCCGTGGGAGCCGTGGCATACGAGGTCGCCTTTAGGGCCATGGGCGCTGTGGCGGCCGTGGATGCCGTGACAGTCGTGGACGCTGTGGCGGTTGTTGTCGCGGTGCGGCTTTGTCGGCTGTGGCGGATGTGGCGGCTGTGGCGGATGTTGTGCTCAGGCGACCGTGCTCGGTTGCAGGCAGCTGGGGTCCGAGACGTCCTACTGCGTGCCGCTGTGCTCTCCCGGCGAGGACTGCGCTGGAGGCGACGAGACCGGTGAATACGTCGGTGAGTGACGTGCTACTTGCGGTTTGCATGCGCTTCTGTGTTTCGTCGATAAAGTCCCGCAGCACACAGAGAAGTTCGGAAGTTGGGCAGGAATGACGTAAGCACGAAACCACCCAAGCATGTGCCTGGACTGAATGAAAAATATCACAGGAAACGGAACCCTGAGTTTGTATCAGGGCTTGATCCCATGATGTTGTTTTCATCATTCCCACTTGGTCAGTAATTAAGTAATTTGAAGCTCACTGTTATCGCGGAGTATAGATATCAGTTTTCTGAAAAAGTATTCTTGGAAAAATTTTCAATAAATTTGCCGGTGATTTTTCTGCAGAAATTCCTCACAAGTTATAACTACACAGAAACACACACATTTATTTTTTATAAAAAAATTTTACGAACATAACAGATTGAAACATGTTCACCTTATACAATCTGATAAAAACATAAATAAATATTGGGAGCATGTATTAACGTTTGTGCGTCAGAAGTTATTCTTCTTTGCATGATAAAAAATAATAATATCCTTAATTTTGCATGAAAATATCTTTAAAAAATAATTTATTTACGGGGGTGATATTTAAATTACGGATGGTAAATATAAATTTCAATCATATTAATATTTAAATAAATACTAAATTTTTAATATTAATATAAACACGTGAATGAAATTAATTATATTATTTTGTAAAATAATCTAAAATAATTTAAAATATACATACTTAGTTTATATTCGTAAATAATTATTTATTTATAAAGATAATGGAATAATTAATATTATATTATGCACATAAATTATACATAGGAAAAATTTAATACACTATTATAAATAGACTTCAAAATACATTTGAAAAGTTTATAAACACAATTTCTATCTCTAATGTTTACAATAAATAAATGTTTTAAATATTTGAACCATTGCTCAATATGAATCACATAAGTTTAGGATCTAAAAGCACACATCATTTCTATTTATATTCAACATTTTTTGTTTGTAACCTTTAAATCATCCTATAAAATATTCGTTGCATGCTGCGCGCGCATCGTACTAATTCACACTCATCAATATTTCGTAACGCGCTCAACGAAGTATAAATTCAAAAACTTTTATTTTATTTTAAACTTTTTAAGCTCGTTATGAAAAAAAATTTTGAGATTGAATTTTTATGATGCGCGCGCACCATGCAACGTAAATTTCACAGGATGAAAAAAGGGCTATAGCCTATAAAAAATTAATCTTGTTCTTTTAAATCACAAGCATTAGTTATTGCTATTGAATACTGGTCCTTATAATTTAAAATAAATATTATTTGTGATTAATAGTAATAGTAATTGTGTTTACAAACTTTTTCAAATGTATTTTCAAGTGTTTATGTAACTGAGGTTATATTCCCATATTTATACCAATGTCAAGTTGCTTGTAAGCTTCCATTGTCGCTGGCAGGGAGTGTCCGTTGAAGGTTTAGTACTGTTCCGTTTTCATTGTTCTTTTTTTGTGAAAGTTATGTTCCAGTATGTATAATTTATTTGCATTATAAATTTTAGATTCATTATTATTATTATTTAATAAATAATTAAAATTAATGAAAAGTAATCAATAGTCATAATATTTTTATTTTTATTATTTATTAAAATTTATCTTAATTATCTTACTAAATTTAATAACTAATTTCATACATATGTTTACATTAATTTTAAATACTGGGTATTTATTAAAATAATTTAGTTTGATTGAATTTATACTTTACCATACTTTACCGTGTATATATTAACACTCCATGAATATTATTATTTTATTTTTATTATTTACTTGCATGAAAAATTACAGTTAGGTTTTTATCACGCTAAGTATAATTTCTAACGCGCGTACTTAAGTACACCCAACCCATTTTATTTTTAACAATAGCTACCGATCTGCATAAAATAAATCATTGTGAAAATTAGGTCAGCCTTTTTTAAATAATGTAAATCTGTGTTTGTAATTTAAAAACCGGAAAAAATTATCAGGAAAAAAATGTCTGGTCATATTTTTTTCCAGAAAATGTTCCCAATAACATTCCCATCATACAGATCATGCAAAATCATTCGGGCGCACATGTACTATCACTTTAAAAGCTGAAGCTTAACTTAATATTATTATCATCATCTCCACGTTAAAGGCCATCAAAACAAATGGCAAGGGCGGTACATTTCGAAGAGGATTTTAACGTAGCATAAGTTACAACAACTCCCGTGCTTCACGGCCACGGTGAAGCTGGAACAGGTGGTCCTGTGTTCCCTCGGGATACCAGGCGGAAGCACTTCGCCGCGGGCTGATTGCGCGCGCACCAATGGCGGGGGTGCAGCGAGCGGGAACCACACGTAACTTAGAAAGTCACAACTTAGAACTGTCATAACTTAGAAAACTTGGAAAAATCCACGTAACTTAGAAACACACAACTTAGAAAGATCATAACTTAGAAACACGTAACTTAGAAACACGCAACGCAGAACCACACAACTTAGAAACGTCGTAACGTAGAAAGTCACAACTTAGAACTATCATAAGTTAGAAACACACAACTTAGAACTGTCATAACTTAGAAACACGTAACTTAGAAACACGCAACGCAGAACCACACAACTTAGAAACGTCGTAACGTAGAAAGTCACAACTTAGAACTATGATAACTTAGAAACACACAACTTAGAACTGTCATAACTTAGAAACACGTAACTTAGAAACACGCAACGCAGAACCACGCAACTTAGAAACGTCATAACGTAGAAAGTCATAACTTAGAACCGTCGTAACTTAGAAAATTCTAAGTTATGTGTTTCTACGTTGTGTGTTTCTAAGTTGTGTGTTTCTAAGTTATGACAGCACCCCCAGCGAGCAACACCCCCCCCCCCCCTCAGACATGATGCATCGTAAAGCCGTGCACCCATGACGACCCACATCCCCTCGCGGCGATCCGGGTGCAGCACCGTTCGCACTGTGCGGAGAGAAGTAGAGTTCCGTTACTCAAGCTTGGACTTGGACATCAGTGCTTCGTCCGTGGGTGCAGCACGACCCGCGACCAGGGTCTCGAATGCCGAAATCACTCCTTATGATCGCACACAGTTAAACTCTTCAATAGGAATTGTATGTGTACATTTAAAAAGTAAATATACTGACCATTTTTTTTTGTTATATGTTACAGCCTTGGTTTATACGTTTTATAAATATATATTGGACATGTTTAAAAGAGCCTTGTATAGTTAATTTTCTATATAAAATAAAACTCTCCACTTAACGGATTTCCGGCGGTGGCATTGAGTCATTCTACTTTCAGCTAACCTCGTGCTTTTCCCATGTCGTCCAAAGAACAAGCGATTAATGCGTCTACGTTAAAAGACGCAAACTTTTGGCTTCAAGTTGATTTTCTTACGTAAGTGAGGTCGTAAATATTCAAATGTGAACTTACGAAATGCAAGTGTGTATCTAGTACGAAAGCTAAATAGCTTTTTTTTTTCATTAGACTCCCTTGATGATAGAAGAACATAATAAAAGGAATATTTGCCGACATGATATATTAGTGCACAATTTTCACAAATTTACATCCTTCATTTAGCCGACTGTAGCCTTTCTTTCGCTCCCGACATAAAACACATAAATTAACAGAACGATACCGGCTGATATGCATGTTCGTGCCTTCGTGTAAGTTACGGAACACAGCGGTCTCAATTGAATGGCCACGGAAACCATTACTTACTGGTTATGCATATCTAGGGGTGTTCGTGTTAGTGATATGATAACCTAAACGGTCTTTGGTATTTCTTTAGTGGTTTCGCCCTAAGCGGATGGTTCTGAAATGTAGCACAATAGTATTGTCGACCCTAGGGTATTTAAAATAATTTAATGATAACCCTTAATATATTATGTTGCCTAATGAAGCTAAAGGTGTAGTTTAAGTTCCTTTAGTACTTTTGAGCATCCAAACAGAACCCGTTTTTGGCCTATTTCACTTTTCTTTTGAGATTCCTAGTAGTAAGATAATTTTCGTTTGAAAATAATCATGAGTACAGTATCGGAACTCTTTATTCGAGTCCGTGTTCCGGTGGCGTCGGCGAGTATGTGCTCGTTCCGGGGCCTCCGCACTCAACCTGCACTCAACTATCAGGAGCGTGAGAGAGGGAGGGAGGGGGGTGTTTCAGCGGGGGCGGCTGAGCCTGGCTGAAGAGCTCGCTCTGAAACAACAGCGGCGTCATCCGAGAAGACAATTTCCCCTCACTCAGCAAACATTGCGGCGACACGCTAGCCCGCGGCCTTCCTATCGGAGCTGCTGGTGTCTCCTCGCAGCACAACACTTGCTTAGGGCCGTGCCACGACACACAGCGTGCTGACCCGATTACGAGTAAAATTGCTTATCAATATGTTTTGAGGATTATGTAACTAAAATATATTTACAGGGTGAGTCTGAAATCTACCGATAAAATTCAGCCACATGTTCATCCCGATAAAATATGTTGAAAACATCTATACGACTTAAGGATTATTGTGCTTCCCAGGAGTAGTACGTGTCTTTGAAGTTGGAGCAGATTTTTTTTTTAATATTAAATGAAATATTTAAGATTGTAAACTAAGCGTCGGAATAATTTTAACTGAACAACGTTCAACAACCACTGCGAATTTTGTCGAAGAAGAAAAAAAAATTCCATTGAAATAACCTTTATTTGCCACTTATTTTTTTGTGGCTTGTAAACCTGTGGCTGAAGTTATGTGGTCGAATTCAGGCTCACTCTGTATATGGGCGTGGTTTTAATTTTCCTCCGAGGAAGAATCAAAATGACTAAAATTGGGGGTTTTACTTAAAGACGTTGGTTGCCATATCGAAAGGATAATATTCTAGTTCCGCCCAAACCGATGAACATGTAAAAAAAAATACATTTTATTAATTTTTTCTCAAAGGAAGAAAATTCTAAATCGTAAAATACTATATTCTTCAGGAAAGAAACATGTACTGTTTTTCCTTCACGTCTACAACAAATATTAATATGTATAGTTGTTATCCACAATTTAAGGAAATCGCACTCAATTTTACTTTTGCCGTCATTTTACCTTCAATTAATTTTTTCCCCTTGGTCATTATTTTTTTAATTTGGTAATGCCTTTACTGTTTACTTTACTAATTCATTATTTATTATTTTGAAATGGACTTTGATCTTTAAATGTCCACCATGTATGTAACAATATGGTTCAGTTTTTTGTAAGTAGAATGTAAATTTTTACAAAAACATTTGACATTGTGTGTTATATATCTTAAATTCATATTCATTTAATTACTGGGTCCTTGCGTGACGTCAACCGAGAGGTTTTTGACACGGACAGACACCACGAACATAGTGCAGGGAAATAGGAATATATATATATATATACATATAAAGAGTATATAAATAGACATCCGGGGACAGAGTTTAAGGTAAGGTGCCGCTTTTGTAGACCGCCATGTTGGATTGTGACGCCACGGCGGCCATCTTGGATGTCCTTGATCTTGACCTTCAAAATTTGCCCAAAATTGCCCAAAAGTTTCCAGTTTTTTTTTATATCCCGCCAAAAAATCAATACAAATTTGAATAATCAAAAATTTCTCTTTTTCGCAGGAAAAAGTCCCGTTTTATGACTTGAAAATTCAAAAATTAGGTTTTCGAAAAACCTCATAAGACTTATGCCTTAGAAAGAACACAAATTCCAATATGAAGCTTAAGAATCAATGTCTACCGCCTCCGAAAAGCCTGTGACGCCATCATGAAAGATGACGTCAACGATGTAATTGCCATTACGTCCGCCAACTTGAAAATATTTATTTGTTATCCAATTTTAATACAATAAGTCTAAAATTAATAAAAAGATTAATTAATCAATTTAAAAAAATATATTTAAAAACAACGTTTAACATAGTGTTATGTTCACCATCTTGGATTCTAGAAATTTTGCTTGTTTCGTTATGCCCGACATCTTGGATGATTATGTCGTCAACATTACACTTTATGTTACGTCCGCCATTTTGTATTCTAGAACGTTGCACTTTTCGTTACGGCTGCCATATTCAAAAACAGTTAATTTTCATGCTAGAAAATCAAGAAAACTTTTAAAATTTATTAAAAAAATTTTAATCAAATTTTAATAAAAAAATTATTTAAAAACGCATTTACGTCATGGAGTCCTCGGTTCTAACCTGTTAAGGTCAAAAATAAATAAAACTTCAATAGATCCTTCCTTCATGGAAACCGCCGCAGACTGACCTCCCACCACTAATGCCAAGGTATATATCGCCAGCTAGTATAATGTCACGTCCGCCATCTTGTTGTTGCCTGCTGGGGACGACATGTTTTTTTTTTTCGTTTGCTAGAATATGCTACCTTCCTATTAGTTAAAGTTTAACCCGCTAGATTGCAGTAATAATTTATTATTGCTGAGGCGTCCACCATCTTGACATTTAAGGCACCATCTTGGAAAATTGTAATTATTTAGCTTGAAATACGGGAAAAATTCCCATGTGCATAAAATAAATGTACAATCAATTTACTGATTGATTCGATCGATTCCTGTTCTCTGTTTGATTCTATACCTGTTACAAGTATTACGAAAAACAACTCAAGACAATATACCTGTCTAATGAATTAAATACGTTGTCGCGTTACCTAGCATGGAGGTCTAGTTTTTCTATACTCAGAATAAACTCTAAACCGTTCATTTACTAAGCCAAGCATATAGACCGAACATCTTCGGACTGCGAGACCGGGTCATGAACATTGTCAGAAGTATAGACCAGACATTTCCGAACCTCATGACCTTCTTCGTCGTCAGCTAATCTATACTAATATTATAAAGCTGAAGAGTTTGTTTGTTTGTTGGTTTGAACGCGCTAATCTCAGGAACCACTTCATACTCAAAGAACTGAGGAAAGCTGTCTACATACAATAATGGTTTGTTTTACTTGCATTTGTATAATGTAAAGAAATAAAATAAATAATTTAAATTATAAAAATTTAATGTTTTTATTTCTAGTATTCTTATTTCTAACTAAGACTTAGTTCTCGTAACTTGTGCTTCCTTTTTGCCTTTTTGTTGATGGAGCTTCCAAATGTGCTTCCTTTTTTGATGGTGCTTCGAAAATGTGCTTCCTTTTTATTGATTGTGCTTCCTTTTTTTTGATGGCGTTCCAAAATGTGCTCCCTTTATGATTGTGCTTCCAAAATAAGCTTAACTTTTGTTGATGGTGCTTCAAAAATGTGCTTCCTTAATGTTGATTGTGTTTTCAAATTGGCTGCCTTTTTGATTGTGCTTCCAAATGTGGTTCCTTTTTGTTGATGGTCTTTCCAAAATGTGCTGCCTTTTTTTATTGTGATTCCAAATGTGCTTCCTTTTTGATGGTGCTTCCAAAATTATCTTCCTTTTTGTTGATTGTGCTTCCTTTTTGTTGATGGTGCTTCCAGAATGTGCTTCCTTTTTTATGAGATTC
This sequence comes from Bacillus rossius redtenbacheri, assembly GCF_032445375.1. Lineage (NCBI taxonomy): Eukaryota > Metazoa > Arthropoda > Insecta > Phasmatodea > Bacillidae > Bacillus > Bacillus rossius. The sequence goes on along the minus strand of NC_086333.1, from coordinate 35,405,172 downwards.
CTTGGTCCTCTTGTAAGCGAAAAAATGTTTGTTGGTTTAATTCAATATAATTAGTTGTCGATGAAGAAGGTCGTGAGGTTCGGATTGACTGGTCTATACTTATGAAATTGTTTATGACCCGGTCTCGTGGTCCGAAGATGTTTGGTCTATATGTATGTATGGCTTTGTACATGAACGTTTTATTCTAATTATCAAAAAACTAGTCTTTCATGTTAGGCTTTAGGCAATGTATTTAATTCGTTGGACGGGTATATTTTTTTGAGTATTTTTTCGTAGAGTGAATGATAAATGAACTCCGCGAAAGGTAATGGAAAACAGAATATAAAATTTATTTTATATTAAGTTACACTTGACACTAGTCAAGAATCAAACAGTGGACAAAAATCCATCGATTCAATATGTAATTAAATGAATGAATTGTACCGTGGATTTTGGAATTTTCCTCGAATTTCTAGGTAAAAAAAAAAAAAAATTTTCAAGATGCCGGTCATAAAGGCTTGCTGGACGATGGTAGTAGAGGATTTTAAGCCTCTATTAGGATTTTGAACGTGATTTATTGAAGTTATTATTTTTTACATAAAATTATTATTTTTTCGACCAAAAATTGAACAAAGTACTGAAATGAATCGAATCAATAAGTATATTAATGGGTGATTTTTAAGTGAATTTTGGAATTTATTCCGGATTTATAGATAAATAATTACAAATTTCCAAGATGGCACTAAATTGATAAGATGGCGGGTGTCAAAGAAATAACATTTGATTACTGCACTCTAGCGGGTATAACGTAAACAAGTATGATGGTAGTGCACTTTATTAGACAAGTACGCATACACACGCAAGATGGAGTCGTCCAGCAGATGAAAACAAGATGGTGGCAATGTCCTCTAGCAGGTAATATAATATGTTAACTATCGTTCCTGGTAGCGAGTACTGAACTCAAAATGACATATCTATGATGGATGTCAAGGTTACGGTCAAAGTTATAGGTTAAGGCCAATGTTCAAGTTCAAGGTCAAATTTCAAGGTTTAGATGAAAGTTCAAGGTCAAGATCAAAGTTCAAGGTCAAGATCAAAGTTCAAGGTCAAGGTCAAAGTTCAATGCCAACATTCGTGGTCTAATGTATGGTGAACAAAAAATTATACTAACATGGCATTAGCGCACTAGCAGATGAAAACAAGATGGTGGCCTCCAGTGGGTGAAGACAAGACGGCGGACATTACGTCATACCAGATGACGATATATACCTTGGTATTGGTGGTGGGAGGTTAGTCTGTAGGTGGCTTCCATGGAAGAAGGATCTCTCGAATTTTTTTTTATTTTTGCTGTTACCAGGTTCGATTCAAGGACTTCAAGGCGTATGTGCGTTTTAAATATTATTTTATTAAAATGTTATTATTAAAATTTTATTATGATTTTTGAAATTTTTCCAAATTTCTACCATCAAAATAATTACGGTTTTCCAAGAATGGCGGCCGTATCGATAAGTGTAAAGGAGTTTTTAAAGATTTTTGATATGAAATTAATAATAATTTTATTAATATTTTTTTAATTTTCCCGATTTTATAGCATTAAAATTATGGTTTTTCAAGATAGTGTACATGACGTCATACTAGTTGACGATATATTTACATTGACACAAGTGGTGAGAGGTCAGTCGGCCAGCGGATTCTATAATGTTTTTTAAATATTTTTTATTAAAATTTTGTTTATTGAATTTTTTTATAAATTTTGACATTTTTTCAATAAAATCGGATAATAAATAAAAAATATCAAGACGGTGGCCTTAACGGAAATTGCAACGGTTACGTCAAACTCCTAGATGACGTCAGCGGCTTAGAGCGGCTAGCTCTTAGCTGCGATGGTTCGAATCACAGCGCTTCCTATGTATTTTGCATAAAAAAATTAAATTTAATATGTCGATAAGGACCATAATAGCTCTGTAGGTAATGGAACATCGACCTTATGTGATGAGACAGAGCGATGCTGCCACTCTCTAGGAACAAACAGAAGAATGAAAGTCGACGGTATCATAGATGGCGGCCTCCAGCGGAACACAAAAAAATCAATATGGCAGCCGTGACGAAAATTTCATCATGAGTGAGTGGGGCGTTCGATTTAAAGATGGCGGATCCAAGATAGTGGATCCAATATGGCCACCGGGGTCAAGATCAAGGTCAAAGTTAAAGGTCACGGTCATCCAAGATGGCCGTCTTGACGTCATCGGAGATGGACGTGTCCTCAGAGCTCGGTCGGCACCACTCACCACAGCCTGAAGCCTGTTCCCGCAACCCCTTTTATATACTACTATATGTATTTTCTAATATAGTACACATTTTACACACGAACATTAATATTCATACATACCATAGTTGATATGGTGACGTTGATTGAATTTCCCGAGCCATCCTTCTGATGCTATGAAAGCAGATAATCCTAGTTCTTCGGCAAAATGTTTCCATCTTAGCTTTCATGATCGGCCCCGAGACAGGCATATTATTCTGGCGTTGTCTATAAAACTATGATAGCATCGCTTGATCCAGAGCTTCATATTGAGGTTTCTTTAATTTTTTAGCAAATTTTCCATCCTCCTCTGCTTGCAGAATTTTTTCTTTGATTTTCTATATTGTAGACACGGTAGAGCGGCTAAATCCAAAGCGTCTACCAACATCATTGATCTTTTCTCCCGCCTCTATTAAGCGTATTAATAAAACTTTTTCGTCAATACACAAAGATTATCGTTTACTCGCTATGTTTACAGTTAGAAATTCTGTAAGCATGTGCGATAATGATAACGTGTAACAACTTGACAAAAGTCTAGTGACCGAGGTAAACATGTGCAAGTTCATCATACAAAAACAAAAGACAAAATTTCTTAAAATCCCCGGTACGTCAGTCGAAGTAAACAAGTGATGGATAATACAACAACAAAACAGCAAAGAAAAGAACGTACACAGCTGCAATTCTTATCAACTTCGTCAACTTAGAAAGTACTTATTAATGATTTATAATTCCGTATTGTTATCGTTAAATAGAGTGAGCGTAACACTTTATAGAGTGTTTTATTGTATAGAAAAACAAGGTAAACTTAGAAAGGACTTATTAATGATTTATAATTCCGTATTTTTGTCGTTAAATAGAGTGAGCGTAACACTTTATAGAGTGTATTATTGTATAGAATACAAGGTAAACCAACCAAAGTCAAGCAATTTCGACGTTTTAAGGAAATTGTCGTTAAATCGAGTGACGTTATAAAAAGTTTACACTGTATAAATAAATAAATAGATAAATAAATAAATTTATTTATTTATTTATTTATTTATGCCTGCCGTAAGAAATTGTTCCAGCATTTTACCAGAGAGATCTCACAAAAACATGGATAACCAAAGTCAGTGTGCCTGAGAGTGTGATTCGAACCCAGGTTCTCCCGCTTGCTAGCCCAATGTCTGGCTGGGTGCAAGAGCTCTAGAAGTAAGAGGTCACTAAGGGCGACACTGGTTCGCGCATCACACGTCTCTTCGCCTTTACGAGCTAGGCACCAAACTAGCGTGCAATCGTGTTGGTAACGCGCCTGTATTAGACTTTAAGTGGTGACCCTTTACTTTTTATGTGTAATATCAAAGATAAAGTGCTCCCCGAACTTCCCCATACCACTTACAATACTGTGTTCAGACTTTTTCATGCCCTATAAAAGTCAGTGAAAACATCCCTTTTAGCCTTTTTCACTGTCAAAAAATACATGTTTATGTCGGCACCATGAAACGAAACTTGTGTGGCCAAATGAAATGGGTCTTACGTGCTATTTGTAATCGCACAATATCAAAAACCTTTTAGATTTTACAATTGGCGCTTTGATACCCATTTGGTGGCCCAGCCAGGCTACTACCTTAATACTGTGCCAACTCGATCTGTGGGTGAGACGACAATGATTGTGTTGAGGGCAGATGAGGGCCGAAGTACTCTGAGAAAATACACTGTATTCGGGACCCCGTTTACCACGTTTCCCACTTGCTCCTAATACGTTCTTCACTCCCCTGAGAATCAAATATTGAAATGATACGAGTTAACTTAAAATTAATTTAAGTACTATAAACGTGGTGATATAAAAAATTATATTTTATTGTATGAGTACTTTTAATGCTAACCTTTAAGTTATTTAGTATTTACGTTCTACAATTACATAAAAGGGAAATTTTCGTATTAAATTTTCATACCAAAGTAATAATAAATTAATTTTTAAATAAAACAATATTGTTGCTGTGATCAAGTAAACATACATGTAAAAACATTTAGCGCAGCATTTGTTTGGTAAGTTAATTTTGTCTTCTTAGAAACAGACTTTCTTAAGGCAAATGTTTAGTTTTATAACACCGAAACCAAATAAATTTACATTTATCCACAATTTAAAGGAATATTTGTTGTGGTATGTTTAATTATTCTGTACAAACATCGTTTTTACTGTTTCACGACCCAAGAATATTTTTTTTGTAAGCACTGAGATATTTTCATTATCTCAGAAACACGTGCTCCTAATGTTATTTTACCCCAAGAACGTGCTTTCTTGCTAAGAAATAATAAATAAAATAAGCATAGTCGCTACAGCTGACCACTCGCTCTGTGCGTCTGCTTCCACAGACTTGTATGTTCGCGAATGTGCGGCACATAACTCATTTCCTGCCGTGAGCTGCCCTTTCATCACATCTGTATTTCAAGTACGGCTCTTTTGCCACCCTTCCTCTCGCTCGTATTCTTTGTACAGCACTACCTCCCTTGTCTTCACCGGCACTTTCCATTTTCCTGCTTTCCGTCGCATCTTCCTCAGCTCTGCAGTAAATAGTTACTCCTAAAATTTTTGTTCACTTAGCTAAATGCGCATTTTCCTTACCTATCACATTTTTCTTACCGGGTTTTTTTTTTTGTATCTTAAAGCTGGTGCCAAGTTGAATCCACCAAGTTTATTTTATCCATTATGCTTCGTATCTGCTGTATTCTTAGTCAAAATGCGTTACGGATCGAAGTTTTAAATATGCTAAATTAGGGCATTTTTACAGTGGGAAATCGATGCCTTCTATGTATGAATAAGCTAAAATCCTGCATATAGGTATTGTAGTCGGTTTTAACCATCTAAAAACTGCGTAGCTGTTATCCTTTCCACGTGTGAGGAAGGCGACATAACTAAGTACTGGGTGATATTTCGTCAACTGTTAGGACAAAGAGTAGCATAATGAATACTTCTCAGTTTGTTTATCTATGAAATTTAACTCCACTTTCAAGTTGACTAGTTATCTTATTTGAATTTACTTGTTCAAATTTTTTCCATCCTGATTTCTAATTTACATGGTTTTCCATATTCTTCCTGGAAAAATGATGATGAGATGGTCCCGTCCTATTTAGGATATGAAAACTTCCTTCCCAGGAAACCATGACGTATGCAGTGTGTTTCAGTCTCTATTGAGGTTGAACTGATTAAGACGTTACGTTCAATTAATTTAAACTATTACACTTCCAATATGCCACTATAAACATTCTGCTAAGAACTTACTCTTCGTAAATTTTGACATAATTTTCTAATACCAGCTCGGTTCAATATGGTAGTGATATTTACGTTAAAATTAAATTTTGGTTTCTAATACTGAGTTAAAGTTTATAACGTTGTCCATGTTTGGGTGTGTATAAAATTTGTTATTAATACTGTGGGATTAATAAATACGTATTTTAAAACCATGTCGCTTTTAACGTCTTTCTGTTTGTTCGCTTACTTCTTCTAAACTACACTATGGATTTTGATGTGGTTTTCGCCATCATTTAAAGAATTTCTTCGGGAAGTTTAATGTGTATAATACATTTATATTAAATTTAAATAATAGATTAATTTCGAATTTTTGTAACAATCATTGTTATACTTAAGCTTACACTTAAACATAATTGATACATTAAATAAAACTTCTACATAATTATAGGTCTTAAAAAGCATACAGAAAATTCCGTGATATCACATGTCTATTGGCTAAGAAAGACTAATAGTAATCACTTTTATCTTTTAATATTGGTTAACCAATAATATTTATTTACAAAATTATTTTGACCAACATAGTATTAATCGTTGTATAATTCAATATGTTAAATACCTTAGGTATTTAATTTAGATCTTAATGCATCTCATACCATATAATTTAAATGAATATATTTGAAAATATCACAGATTTAAAAATTTCACGCAAAATAATAATTATGGTTTACTTGCGTAGCGAGAAGTGCAAGGCTGTTTTTATTGACAGAAGATAAATCCTTTTCCAATTAATTAAATTTGCTAAAAGTTTCGATAAAATGTAAATGAATATTCTTTTTAGGTACGTGATCTTTCCTCAGTCACCCTAAAGCTACGCTATGTTCGCGATGTTCGCTATGTTCGCTATTCTCGCCATTTCCGCTGCGCCAGGTGGCCAGACGGGACAGTAATGTTCGCGATGTCGGAGAGACGCATGCCGTGGGATTCGAGTGATGATCCCGACGATGATGACATTCTGCTGGCTCTCTCAGCATGTGAATGTGACAAGAATTGGGTTCACGAAGTTAATCAAAAAAGAAAAAAAATTAGAAAATTTGCATCATCCGATGAAGCAGTTGCTTGTAAGGACGAAAACAAAATTATGGATCATTTCAGATTACATACAACTCAGTTTGATAGCAATCCATTGAAATTAAAACTCAGGCAATGTACCGTACATCCTACCTCTATATTGTTACATCGATTTATTCAATTTCCATTAACTTGGATATTTTCGTAGTTCTTCAATGAAATTTTTCGTTGCCATGACTAATTTGAAGCACAATATTGAGAGAGAAAAAAAAATCATAAAATGTAAACGCAGAAATACAGCCCATTTCTACACGAAAACAATTTTTTTTTTTGGTTTTCTACACGTGCGCGAATTCAGCGACGTTTATAAAAATAGCCGAGAAGCGAAAACTCGGTGACGTCGCCAGGACCGCCAACATAGCGAACACAGCTGTGTGTGGCCAGTGACACCTGAGATGCAGCTGGCGCAACGAACATCGCGAACATAGCGAGCTGAGCGCCCTGTGTTTGGCGAAGCTTTAAGAGTGCATCGCTGATGTGTTGATGTGCTCAGGTTGCAGGTCGGGAGGATGCGTGACGCAGTGCCCCTACCAGGCCGGCCAGAGCAAGCCCTGCCAGTGCGCACAAGGCTCTGCGCAGGCAAGCGGTGAGCAGGCCTGCGGTTCCATGCCTCCTTCACTGGCACACGAGCCGTCAGCTCACTTGCATGTACCATCTCAACTAACTTCTTTTGAAAAATATTTGGTCAGTCGATAGGATCGTAAAGACAAAATCTAGTGTTGTTGATACAGACGAACCATTTTTAGGTTATGAGTATTAATTAAAATAAAAATATTTGTTTTCAACTACTATGATGCTTCCTAATGAATTAAAATAATTAAAACTTAAAACAGCATACTTTTTGACAGATGGTTAAGTATTTAATTTGTTATGAGAATTTTTTATGAGCTAACCGCAAATAATTATAATTTGAATGTTTTTAAAAACAATTACCTTATTGTTCATACTGAAAATATTATTATTATTATTATTCTACAGAGTTCAAACATTTTTTTATAAATCAAGTTCCAGATGAACTTTTAATGTGTCAGTTATAAATTTTAAATGGTTGTTAGATAACCACATTATTAAAAACATTAATTAGCAGAAATTTAATTTTCATCAATGACATTTGTTTTGTATTCTTATCCTGCGTAGTAAGAACAACAAAATTTATAGAAAGCAACAGTATTTATTACACAACAAGCAAGAAAGCACAAATTTTATTACAATGTTATTACTCACTTGTAGCAGTAGCAGTGACGTGGACCAAAGAACGTAATCAGACTAACACTTGTCCTTAACTTAAATAAAGAGCGTCTTTATGCTTAAAAATGTAAGTTATGATGTGTTGAATCTCCGTGTCAAATATGATGTCCCAATGCGTCAAGTAGCTGCGATGAAGCATCGACCGAGTGCAGCTTATCATAATGTGTTGGATATTTCCCCATAACCTAACTAGTAGTAGGCTATAGTTTGGTGGCTCCGGGGACTGGGCTCTGGGTGTGGAGCCGGGAACCGGTCCGCCATCTTGGATTCTAACGTCACGGCGGCCAACTTGGATGACCTTGACCTTGAACTTTGACCTTGACCCTCAAAATTTGCCCAAAAATTCCTCAAAATTTGCCAACATTTCCATTTTTTGGAAACACGTCCCACCAAAAAATCTCAAAAAATTCCACAATTCAAAAATTAGGATTTAGAAAAACCTCAAAATACTTTTGGCCTGAGAAAGTACACAATGTCCTAAAAACGGCTTAAGCATCCATGTCTAAAGCCTCCGATAAGCCATTTCTAGAAATAAGGATACCATGAACGCCATCTTGGATTATGACGTCACCGTTGCAATTTCCGTTACAGTCACCATCTTGAAAATCAGTAATTTTTATGTTAAAAAATAAAAAAAAAATTAAAATTTATAAAAAAATTAAATAATTGAATTTAAAAATAAAAATTTAATAAAACATTATTTAAAAAAATTAAATGTACACTTGCGCCATGGAGCTCGGAGTCCTCGGTTCAAACCCGGTGAGGTCAAAAATAATAAAAAAATATTACGACCGATCCTTTCTCCACGGAAGCCGCTGGCAGACTTAGTCCAGTAAAGATACGATTAAACTTAGACAAAATTGCAACACAAATGTGTTTGGTACCAAAATTTACAGAAAAATTAACTGAACAACATATCCAAAATCCACAAAAATCGGCCTAAGGAAAAATAAATATTCAAGGTTATAGTTTAGTTGTAATTCATTAGTGTACATAAAACCTGTTACATAGGAAACTGGGGTTTCTCTTCTACATCCAGTTTTTATATTTATGTAAAACATAGATAATATGCAAATTAACTGTTTGTTGTGTGAATAAACGGAATTTTAAAATGATTTAGCTTGAATATTACAAAAATAAAAAATAAAATGATCTGGCGATTTTGGCGAACTATTTATTTTATTTAACACATTTTTGAGAGTAGTTAATTATTCTTCAGTCTTGGTCTTCCAAAACTATTATAGACTCACAGTTAGAACAAGTATTCTCCATACAGATACCACAAGTTAACGTACATGGCAATCCATGCTTACGACATGTACATCGCGCGGTTTCACATCCAGTTTTACAGTTACACCGTATGACACTCAAAATTTTTTGAGGTGCTGGTTTCTGGTCTGTCATGATTGGCACATATGTATTCCCTGAAAGATACCATCCCCACTCTTCTGGTTTGATTCCAGAAACTCCGAGCCATTCCATTATTTGTAGATATACTCTGAAGAAATGGAATTTAGCTGCTGCCCGTGTTGGGAGAATTCTCTCCGGTTCAACAAATGTTGACGAAGAAGCAATTTTCTTCATAAACAGCCGTAATCTTAAAGATGGTAAAGAATCTCCTAACCTGCCCATATAAACACATACAAGAGCTTGTTCTTCAGCTGCTATTACTTCTTCTTTCGAAGCACCAGGCTTACCAAACTGTACACTCGCTTGCCGAAACAGCCTATCTGAAATAGCGAGTGACAAAGCTACCTGCTTCCCAACTCCGAAAGTAGTTGATGTAGTGTCACAACCAAGGAACGCGTGAATAAACAAAATGCTGTCACACACACTCCCAAGCTTCTGTTTTATGTAGTTTATATGCCACATTTAAGTCTCTGTTTTTAAGTGCAGGGGTTGACGTGGCAGTGATGTAAAAGCAAAATTAGCAAATCTGTATCATTTCCTACAAGGCATGTTTCATAAAATTGAGCCTTTGATACTGCAGTAGTGGCGATCAAGACATCTGCATCACCCGATGCACTTGATACTGAACATCCAGTTGAACTGAGTTTTTTGTCCAATAAAAGCGATAATGCGCTGTTTGTTTCTATAAATCAGGAGGAAGACATCTTTTTTCTGTGTGAGCTTCATAGTTCCAGAAAATTCAATGATTGGGCATTGACGACCCTTTTTTCTTTGTAGGTGTGTTATGTCTTTCGTGGAAGGTCCATTGCTGTAGCCATCAAATACAATGAAAACTTTCCCAAAATGTTTGTTGACATACTCAGCTTAGGTATCACAGATGCTGTCATATGTTATTCCAAGTTGCCGTGGTATCTGTTGGAGAAGCCAGCCACCATCAATCACATAGATGCTCTGACTTGGAATGGACTGAAGTGTGTCTTCTGCTTTGGTCATTTCCCAAATTTCATTTTCTACTGATGGCTTATTTGCTTTCCAAAAAACTTGGTAAGATTTGAACAAGTAAGGGGGATGTGAACACAACTCGTACGACATTATTTCTTTCATGTCTGGACATTCTCTGCTAGAAACAATTGCCAAGCGCTGGAAGAGTAAGGTCTGATCAATACAAACTTTCTCCCTATCAATTTCCACTGCTGCTTTATATGTCATGTTCATGGCTTTATCTTTCTTCCGAAAGATATAAGTGTCTGCTAATTTCACCATCATTTCATTGATTATGTGCAAACCTACTTTTTTGGCTGCATCTACATTTACCTCGGTAGGAGCTGTCATCCCAGTAACGATGTTACATAGTTAAAGTGTTTCATTGAATACTTCTAGGGGTGCTAGGAAAGGAGTGATTTTTTTGAGTGTCCAAATAATCTTTATCTATGCATGATTGACATGTTTCTATATGCTGTTCATTTGTGGAGTTGGTAAGACCAGTAAAGTTTTGCATAGACTTATTTATCTGAGCACAGATAGGCATTGATTACAACCAGATTGATCGTTGTGTATCGGTCATACCTCGTCCTCGTGTCAAGCCTCCAGTTGTTTTCAAGCTTATCATCAGTGCCTGTTCAATAACCAAGTCAGGTGTAAGGCCCGCCCACTGTCGATCACTTCTTCTTATCACGAAGAGTCAATTTTAAAGTTTTGTATAGAGATCGAGGTTCAGTACCTGAAGGTCCAGCATATTCTGTAGATGAACGCGAACTGATTTCGTGTAATGAGTATGCCCTGCTGCTGCAAAGTATGGTAACATGTCATTCAATGTTCTCAAGTAAAGATGCCAAATCCCAGTTCTTTCAGCTCTAATGAAGCATTTTAGAATGGTGACCATTTCCATATATTGGAATCATAATGCTGCAGTTCCATTGTGTTCAAGTTGCAACCTCTTTCGATTTTGTCTTTGAAGTATTCCTTGCAAAGCTGCAGAAGTATTTACATCCTCAATATTATGAGTATTTTCAAGTAAACCAGTGAAAAAATCACCCACTTGCTTGAAATCTGAAGGATATTTATTGACTTGCAGTAATTCGTCAGTTTCCATGTCATATGAAACAGCTGTAAACAGTATGTTCAGAGCTTGATCGACTATGTAATTCCCACGCATAGCACCTGACACAGCTTTCCCACTCATGATATGTTTCACTGTATTGCATGCATATTTTTGTTCAAATACTACTAATGTAACCAATGCAGCCGAGGAAAGTAATCCTAGTATGGAATCATCCAAGTAAGACCACAGTATTATTCAAATTACTTGATGGATGCTCAGCATGTATTATTGTCACTGCCTTCCAGTACAATGGCTGGTCAAATGTTATTACTGGGGTTGCATTCTGCTTCTTTGCTTCATTGCTTATGTACAACAATGTCGAGAAAACACAAGATATATCGTTAGGCGTATGGTCAATCACTGGAAGAAAATAGACAGTCGCCTTCCCAAAATGTTGCCCCTTGTGAATGCTTTCCATAAATGTTTGCCATCTCGGCTTTGTCTGATGGAAGAACCATGCTGTGTACTACATGTGGTCGAGGCTCTTACACAAATCTTCTGCTAGGAGTTTCGGTAATGCTTTGTATGAGAGTCCGATGCTTTCTCGTGTCTTCTTATATAAATTAAAAGCAATTTTTCCCACTTCTTTCAATTGATTCGATGAAACTTCCAATCTGGGAATTGTAATTTTTTTTCTTTTTAGTGCAGGTGTTACATCAGCAATGATACCCATTCCGTGGAAAGTACCATAGCCATCGAATGTGCAAATGTCATGATCCACATTATCTGTAATGTAGTGAATGACTCCATCTTTAGAAACTCTTTCCGTGGACTGCTCTTGAGTGAAAGCAGCATATTTTTCAAACTTGAGTACTTCGTTGTACGGCGAACAGAAACCAAGACAGCTTAAGGTGTCAATTAAGAAACGCGAACCAAAGTGATGATGCATTTCAATAGCCAACCCTATTTGCATTGGTGCCATCAGTGCACGTGGCCTGGCAGTCTGCATGATAGCCTGTCCAAAAGCTGCTATGTTAAGAGTAGAATGTTGCTTTGGTAAGATGCAGGTTAGAAGAAGTCTGAGAGATGGAGGAACAAATTCAAGGCTGGCATCAATTGTAGGGTCTTCAAGTCCACGATATTCATTTTTTGGGGTATTAATAACCTTAATCTCGTTAGCAATGATTTTTCCCACTGCTTGTATCAAGTTCATACGTTCTTCAGCATCAAAATTTCTTGGGAGCTTATAATAATTGTGTTGAATAGTATTTGCTGTCACTCGAAATGTAATGACATCTTTTCCTTGCATATCTGTTATAATAACATTGTCACCATAACTACTTCAATTATGCGTTTAATGTGTTTGGTAGAGTAAGGTTCCAAATCGGATAGGAGAAGTAGTTCCTCCATTTTATCACGGATCATTGTTACTGTAATTTGCTCGTCATCATTTGCTTCATAAAATTTTGTGGCCTGCTCTAATGCTTCTAAGCGAACATCGTCAGAAGGTCTTCCAGTCTTGCGTCGCTTTGTTGAGCTAGTAGTCACTAATATCTGTTTTTGAGTATTTTAAAGGAATGTTTCTTCCTGTGCGAAAGTTTACAGAGCAGCTTCTGTGGTATACAGTATCAGCGGCATGTAAGTCTGCAATTAAAGCATTTATGCGGCCAAGCACAATCATACTCCATTCATCACTTCTCTCGCGACACATCTCCGTAACAGAAGATTGGAATTCATATGTTCGAACTTTCACTCCATCTGTGATTACCCCAACATTGTGTCCAACTTTGAATGAAACAATTTCTCCACAAAATAAACACTTACGTTTAGCGTCTTCTTCTGATAATTCATTGGACGAATCTGTAGACCTTAGTAATCTTTGTACCTCAAGATCTGCTGCACTTTGACTATTTCTTTTAACAAATTTGGCAGTTCTTCTTTTATCACAGTAATCTCGCCTACATTCCATATGCACATTTTCTCCAGTATCGGTTTTTAAACTATCGCCCCGCATAAGGGCAGAGGCATTTATTCTGTCGGCGCCTTTCTGCGTCAAAGTGGGAGCATTGTAACTTTCGTTGATGATTTCTTTACATATAATGCAGTGGAATTCCATTTTGTTCTGTTACAAAAAATAAAAATAATAAACATTTGTTCTTGCCCGGTCTAAAACAAACATACACATACATAATAATTCTGCATAAAGATATAATTAAATTTAAATGTGCAGAGAGAGAACACATGAAGCAAGTAACAAATATAATGTTTTATATGTAGAACAAACAATAACATATCGACCATAATAACATTATTTTTCCTAAGGGGATTTAGGTGGATTTTGGATATGTTGTTCAGCTCATTTTTCTCTAAATGCTGGTACCAAGATCTTTTGTGTTGCAATTTTGTCTAAGTTACCCATTATTTTTCCCTAACTTTACTGGACTAACTGACCTCCCACCACTTATGTCAAAGTATATATAAAGTCAGCTTATATGATGTAATATCCGCCATCTTGGAAATCTTTATTTATTATCCGATTTTAATGAAAAAAGATTAAAATTTAAAAAATAAATATTTTTTTAATAAAAAAATTAAAAAAACCGTTGCATGTTTCGTTACGACTGCCATCTTGAAAATCCGTTTTTTTTAATGCTATAAATTCCGAAAAAATTCCAAAAATTATTTAAAAATCAAATGTTTAGTTATTTAAACGATTTCGGTCCTTGGTTCGATTTCCTGCGAGAGTAAACCAGTAATTTATTAATGTATTTAAAATATTCTCAATATAAAGTAATAAAAATGTCTTATGGCAATCCCGACATTTGAATTATGTCACCACTGTATCAATTATCGTTACGGACGTCATCTTGAAAATCTTTATTTATCATCCAATTTTAATGAAACAAAAAGTTCAAAATTCACCAAAAAATTAACTTATTAGAATAATGATTGATTAGATCGATTCCCGTCCTTGGTTCGAAACCGGTAAGAACAAAAAAATAAAAAAAACGACAGATCCTTCCTCCATAGAAGCCACCTACAGACTGACCTACCACCACCAATAACAAGGTATATATCGTCAGCTGGTATGACGTCATTTACGCCAAGATGTCTTCGTCCGTTGGAGGCCGCAAACTTGTTTTCGTCTGCTAGAGTGTACTGATGTCATATTAGTAGAATTATCTGTTCACCATACGTTTGACCTCGACTGTTGGCATTGAACTTTGACCTTGAACTTTGACCTTTTATCAGCAGGTATTTTAAAAAAATACTCTGTAAAATAAAAATAAGCTCTGAAAAATCTGAGAAACACTAACAGGAAGGACAAACTTCCTTCTCCTTGGAGTCTAGCGAAGCCAACCTTCCTTGCAATCGTTAGTGAGCATCCTGTATCCTGCATAAAATAAATAACTATTATTTACCTGCAAGCAACACGTGGCGTCATCTGTTGTTGAAAAGCAGAACTACTTATGACAAGTTATTTTGCTTGAGATAACTTAACTCTCGCTGATTAAATATTAAAAATATTCTATTTAAGTAAAGTATCTAATTTATAACTCTCAGTTTGCATCTGGCATTAGTCTCAGTAACTAATATGCATTTCTGATTCGTTTTCTATTGCTGTATCAAAAGTACACAGGTGTAATTATTGCAGCAAAGAATTCATCTTGAGAAAGAATGGAAGACAACACGAGAATAATTATTGTGTTAAAAATCCACTACGCAATATGATACGTTGTGCTCGATAAAGCAAGTCGTTTACGCGAAGAGAGAGCTTAAGAGGCCGTGTCAGTAAATGTTTATTTCCAATATTCTGCTCTAGAAGTTCTCTCTTTTAACAGTGAGATTTAGTGGCTTTTTCAACCGAAGGAACTGTAGCCGCAGCGCGTGATAAAGCTACTATATATACCCTTATCACAGGATCAGTGGGAAGGTTGACAGCTCGAGTTTACTCGACGAAAAATGTATCTGGTTCCTCGACAATCTGAGAGGATGACAATCTGACCGGCGGCTCACTAGGAAATTGCGGATGCAGGGATTCAGAATCAAGAAACCTCACTTATACAACTATGGTATGAGTCGAATCTAAAAATTTTAATACTTTAAACGTATCGGAATACAATTAATCTTCAAACATGTGGTAATTATTCTTTATCTGGATGTAATAGTCCGTGATAAATAATGTTAGTTGACATTAAAAAGTATACGAAATTCATCATGTAACGTTTTAAAAGGATAATAACATAAATGCATATGCTTAGATATTGCATATGCATCACACACAATCTAAATACAATCTCACTTAAGTCAGACTACCTAATTTTTTACAATGCACCATCATACAGTTTAACAGAGGTAGGTGAACCTCTTATCGACGTTGTTTCAAAGAATTTAAATTTACAAATATTATACTATTTATCTTAATACGATATGTAGCCTACCTTTATGAATACGAACTTACAAAAAAATTATTGAATTTATCACATTACACTTTAACATTACACAAGACTAAAACACTAACAAAACTTAATTTTATACATTGCTGTAGCATATTAGAAGACGAAATAACTCACAAGACTAACATTAAGAGGGCTGCATTACAAATTTACTTTACAGAGAAGAAAATATCCTTTCAAGATATTTCATTACCTCATTCATTACATAATACTGCCGTTGATGTGATCGTAGATATAAAGTATTTAAAAAATATATTCCATTATGTTTATGTAAATATTTTGAAAACGTTATTGCTTAAAGATGCTCATTATTTAAATAATAACGAATCTTTTACTTTTATGTACTGAACAAACAAAATACTTATAAGTTAATAAGAATAAGCTTAGTTGAGTAACATCTTCAATTTGTATTGAATTCAATGTACATATCGAAAATCATGTACAATGAATGCAACAGATTGAATTCAATAAATATTTGATCTTGTGAAACGGCCATAATATTGATGTAGATTAGGGACCGGAAAAATTCGCGGTTTCGACGGCCTTCAGGATAGACTGCACATTCCCCTGTACACTCGGGCAAATAATGGCAGTTCATTTGCTGCTGACTTGTTAGTCGTCTCAGCTTGTTTGTCTGTGATTCGATCCTTCTTTGGTTGGTGTTTTATAATTGGTTGAGATTCGTCCAGATGAACAGTAAGCCAATAGCAAAATCATCTAAAAGGTATATGTATTTGACTTCTAGCCTATCGCCGAATGAATCCGCGAATTTTTCCGGTCTCTATTAATTATAGATGCTCACATGCATCGTGAGAGTCCGTATAAAGCCTATTACAATTCTATAAGTATACATTAAAATGCTTTTAAAATATACATGTGTAATATAATTAAAACTTGTTTAAGTAAGATCATCACAAAAAAAATGAAAATCCTTTAACAGTAAGTGATGTTTTATAAGATTTTAACAAAACACACTTACAATAAGAGAATACTAATCATACCACATAATTCAACACAAAATATACATTCCAGTAGGTGCTACGTTAAAACAACTTCTATTTTTATGCTGATAACTCTGCATTGTTTTATATATATCATTATTTCTAACTTTTAATATTCTCTACACATTAACTGAAATTACTTATTTACAGAGTCTTAGCTAATGTTGGTCTGTACCACATACAGTTCGTACGATATCTCTACGCAAAACACATACAGTTCATTATTAGTAATATCAATTATATTTCATGAACATAATGAAATTAGTATAGGCCCTAGGTTGTTCACTGTTAATTGAGTACTTCTGAAGTATTTTCATTGTGAGTTAACATACATACCAAATGCCATTCTTCCATTAAAGTTACAAAGAAGACAACAAGATAATATAAATATGTATGTAGTACCATATTTTAAACCCCTATTAAATGAATAATAACTCAATCTCTATTCTGGACTATTAAGTAATAATTTTTATTAATGTTATTTATAACTTAAATAAAATGACAACTAACAAATTAGTAAAAAAATATAATTACGTGCGATATAGTGTGACATTTGTACTTGGACGGCAAACGAATATAATAAAATGTCTATGACAATGTTAACTTTACTCATTATTATGGAAAGAAACAAAATGGGCAGATAAGCATATTCTACGCTGACATTTAAAAATGCTCAATTTAAAATGAGCATTCCAAGAAAATTTATTTTATATCACCACAAAAAATCAAACTGCGGCGTCATTTTCCCGATGACAAACAAAAAAGTTGTATGGTCGCGAATAATACATTCGTATGGCGTCACATCAGCGGAATATTCCCTTGGCATAAATGTGTGAATTCTGTGGCACTAATGGAGAAGTAAACCTTCGCTCGAACATAAAAACAAATGAACGAACAGCTTTTTTTTTTTTGATAAGATGTGTAATCGGAGACCCCTGGGGTGGTTGAAGAGTGTCAGGTCGGTCGCCAGACCAGATAGTAAAAGCTCAGGGGCTGAGGATAGAAAAGGCATATCTCCAAATTATTAAGTATAAATGTTGTCATGTAATAGTTAAAGACTTGATTACACCCAGGTTTATAAACCCATCATGATCATGAAGACACTGATCGGAAGGTAATGTGCAATACATTTCAATGGCGTTTTCAGTTTTTGCTAAATAATTATAAATATAAGCAAAATTTCAATGTATCTGGACAAATCAAAATATTGATAATATTATTTTCATCACAGAAATAATATATGATATGATAAATAAATTTGAAAAAAGCGGTTATGTTAAATGTATTGTATACTTTCAGTAGGCAAAATTTCCGGCCCCTACCTCTTATAGACTTTGAGAAAAACTGCCTTTTAAAATAACATTAATATAGATAGGAGCGCAAATTTGTGACACGGCCTCTTAAAAAGACATGATAGAACTTATAACGCTAAGCCTGCGTACAAACTATAGGTCAACGATGGATCTACTAGTCTAAAGAAGAGTGATCTGCATTACGTCAAAAAGTTTCCTTGCCTTGAAAGAGATTATGTTCACAGCTCTTCCGATCTCAACAAATAATTTAAATTGAAGGACGTTGGAAGAATGAAGACAATGGAAGAATCCTTAACGTGAAAAGTGTGAATACATTCAAGCCGAATTCAATAAGATCTTTCCTACTTTGTAAAAATGGTGGACTCCTAAAAAGGAAGCATGAAGACTATGAAGAAGCTTCGATAACAACGATATCGAATTCTTACAGTAATCTGGGTGAAGACGATGCCTTCTACGGTGATGGCGACAGTGACTCTGAAGCTGATGACAAAGGCAAAGACTGTGATGAAGCCCCTAAATCTGACAAGATCGAGGACTGTGATGATGTCCTGAGACCGAAACGATGGAAAAGTAGTAATAAAATAAATTATACTGATCATGCTATTGATGAACACTGGCTCGATGACGAAAGTTACCTTGAGGTTGGTGTTAAAACAGAAGACACCAGAGATAATAAGATTTATTATAAACATGCAGGGAAGATGAACGTAGCAGAAGAGATTGATTATATGTCATGTGAAGATCTTAACATATAAGTTGATCGCCTGAGACTGTTGGTGGCATCTGTACGTAGAGGAAACTACTAGCATATCGACGAAGTATCGTCCATACTTAAGGAACTGCGGAAAGCTGGCTACATACAATAATCATTTGTATAAATGTAATGTGTGTACTGTTGAAAAATAAATGAATTATTTAGATTTTAAAAAGTATGTTTTATTTCTTGTAAACTGAATTCAAACTAAGACTGAGATCTCGTAATACTGCTACCTCTTCATTGTGCTTCCTCTTCATCAAATGTGCTTCCGATTGTGAGTCCTTTTCTATGATTGTGCTTTCAATTGTGCGCCCTTTTCTACGAATGTGCTTCCTTTTTCGAAGAATGTGCGTCCGATTGTGCTTCCTTTTTGTTGAATGTGCTTCCAAATGTGCTTCCTTTTGTTGAATGTGCTTCCGATTACGCATCCTTTTCTATAATTGTGCTTCCTTTTTCGTTGAATGTGCTTCCAAATGTGCTTCCTTTTTGTTGATTGTGCTTCCAAATGTGTGTTTGTTTTTTTTGTTGTTTTTGCTTCCGATTGTGCGTCCTTTTCTATGAATGTGCTTCCGATTGTGCTTCCTTTTTGTTGATTGTGCTTCCAAATGTGCTTCCTTTTTGTTGATTGTGCTTCCGATTGTGCGTCCTTTTCTATGATTGTGCTTCCGATTGTGCTTTCTTTTTGTTGATTTTGCTTCCAAATGTGCTTCCTTTTGGTTGATTGTGCTTCCGATTGAGCGTCCTTTTCTATGATTGTGCTTCCAAATGTGCTTCCTTTTATGTTGATTTTGCTTCCAAATATGCTTCCTTTTTGTTGATTGTGCTTCCGATTGTGCGTCCTTTTCTATGATTTTGCTTCCAAATGTGATTCCTTTTTGTTGATTGTGCGTCCTTTTATATGAATGTGCTTCCTTTTTCGTTAAATGGGCGTGTGCTTCCATTTTGTTGAATGTGCTTCTGATTGTGCTTCCTTTTTGTTGATTTCGCGTAGTAAAATCTGTAGTGACTGAATATTTACTAGTTCAAAACCTCTTGGTGTTTCTAAAATATTTTTCAAGGTCTCTTGGTCCTTTAGTATGTATAACAAATTTCATGATGGTCTAATTGACTGTAATTAGCTAACGACGAAGAAGTTCATGAAGTCCGGAAATGACTAGCCTATACGTCTAATATTGTCCTGACTCGGTCTATTGGTCCGGAGACGCTTGGCCTGTATGCATGGCTTTGTACATGAATGGTTTAGAGGTTATTCGGTTCATCGAAAAAATTCATTTACATGTTAGGTAATGCGACAACGTATTTAATTCGTCAGACAGGTATATTGTCTTATGTTTTATTTTTGTAGAGTAAATCATTAATAAACTCCGCGAAAGGTAATGGAAAACAGAATCTAAAATATATTTAATATTTAGTTACACTCGTCACTGGTAAAGTATTGAACCAAGGACAGGAACTGATCGAATCAATTTGTAAATTGATTGTAAATTTTTTTGGTGAATTTTAGAAATTTTTCGAATTTCTAGCTAAATAATTACACGATTCCAAGATGGCGCCCAAATTTCAAGATGGCGGGCACCTCATTAATAATAAATGATTACTGCACTCTAGCGGGTTAGAATAAAACTAGCATGATGGTAATGCACTCTATAAGACGAGTACACACACGAGATGATGTCCTCCAGCAGACAAAAGCAAGATGGTGGCAATGTCCTTTAGCAGGTGGTAGCTACTGGTAGCATGTACTGAATACAAAATGTCTGATCCATGATGGTCGTCAAGGTCCAAGTCAAATTTCAAGGTCAAGGTCAAAGTTCAATGAAAGTTCAAACTTCAAGGTCAAAGTTCAATGCCAACAGTCGAGGTCAAACGTATGGTGAACAGATAAATAAACTAACATGAGATTAGTACACTCTAGCAGACGAAAACAAAATGGCGGCCTCCATCGGACGAATACAAGGTGGCGGAAATGTCATACCAGCTGACGATATATACCTTGTTATTGGTGGTGGTAGGTCAGTCTGTAGGTTGGCTTCTGTGGAGGAAGGATCTGTCGTTTTTTATTTTTTGCTCTTGCCGGTTTCGAATAAAGGACGGGAATCGATCTAATCAATCAGTAATCTAATAAGTTAATTTTTTGGTGAATTTTGAACTTTTTTCATAAAAATCGGATGATAAATAAAGATTTTCAAGATGGCATCCATAACGATAATTGAAACAGTGGTGATATAATTCAAATGTCGGGATTGCCGTAAGACGTTTTTATTACTTTATATTGAGACTATTTTAAATACATTAAAAATTACTGGTTTACTCTCGCCAGAAATCGAACCGGGGACAGAAATCGTTTAAATAACTAAACATATTAATTAACAATTTTTTAAATAATTTTTGGAACTTTTTGGAATTTCTATCATTGAAATTACGGATTTTCAAGATGTCAGTCGTAACGAAACATGCAATGGTTTTTTAAAGATTTTTATTAAAAAAATATTTATTTATTTATTTTATAAATTTTAAAACTATTTTCATTAATATCGGATAATAAATTAAGATTTCAAGATGGCGGATATGACGTCATATTAGCTGACTTTATATATAGATTGACATAAGTGGTGGGAGGTCAGTCTGCCAGCGGCTTCCGTGGAGGAAGGATCGATCTTATTTTTTTTCATTTTTGACCTCACCGGGTTTGAACAGAGGACTCCGAGCTCCATGGTGTAAGTATAAATTTAATTTTTTTAATATATTTTTATAAAAATTTTATTATTTAATTCGATTTTTTAATTTTTTTATAAATTTTAAAATTTTTCCCGGTTTTTCTAACATAAAAATTACGGATTTTCAAGATGGCAACCATAATGGAAATTGCAACGGTGACGTCGTAATCCAATATGGCGGTCATGGTATCCTTATTCCTTGAAATGGCTTATTGGAGGCTTTAGACATGGATGCTTAAGCCATTTTTAGGACATTATGTTCTTTCTAAGACCAAAAGTATTTTGATGTTTTTCTAAATCCTAATATTGGAATTGTGTAATTTTTTGAGAATTTTTGGCGGGATTTGTTTCCCAAATATGGAAATTTTGGCGATTTTTGGCAAATTTTGAGTAATTTTGGGCAAATTTTGAGTGTCAAGGTCAAGGTAATCCAAGATGGCCGCCATGACGTCAGAATTCAAGATGGCGGACTATCTCCCGGCTCCACACCCAGAACCCAGTCCCTAGATCCCCCAAACTATACTACTCTATCTAAAGCTAAGTGTATTTGGCAGGGGTTTGGGTTAGGGATGGATCTAAATGTATCTCAGGCCGAAGCCTATAGCCTAGTCATGGTGACATTGGATATGCAGGGAAGGGTCGCATGCATCGTGTGCTATGAAGTGTTTAGCCAGCCTGTCATCATTTGATGATATGACTAACTCCCCTTACTCTTAATTTTAGACTAGAGATAGCTTAGTCCCAGGTAAAACCTGCATAGATCCAGGGAAAACCCAGGGCACAGTCATGCTAGGTAAAAAAATTGCATGCATTAAGTGTAGGAAAATACAGGAGACAGAGGATGGTGTGAATAAAGAGTTGAACAGAGTAGAAAAGAGTCTACCATGTGAGGGGCTTCGCCACTGGGACTCAAGGTCCACTTTATATTGTGACGTGACTCCGTCAGACGTCCCGCGTACTCCTATACACATAACAATAAATAACCTATAACATTTGGGGGGTGGTAGCTATTGGTAAGCATGGTACTCGAGATCAAGTCTTCTCCCTATACAGGAAGTGTAGGGTATAATTTATGTACTGAAAAGAAACATGATTAGTTCATTCAAGCACAGATTTTATTCACTAGGATAATAAAAAAAAATAATAATAATAAAACAAATATTTGATTAACAAATTAATAATAAAACATTTAACAATGGGATGGGATTAACGAATAATTAAATACATTAAATACGCATTAAAGTGAAGTCAGCCGGCAAACAATTATCTCTACAACATGGCCGACGTCGCCTCTCCGCTGAGGAACAGAACACTTCCCAGTTACCACTACATACATACTTATAACCCGACGTCAATTTTTCCCAAAACCAAATAATAAATAATAGAGGTGGAACTGTACTACATTATTACTTAAAAGATTAAGACGAAGATCGTCCAAGAAATGATCGTTGCGAACGAGCCATGGCCAACCACTTACCCTACGGACTTGAGGCGAAGCAAAGTTGTTTCAAACCGACGTGGACTCGGCTTCCAGAGAGGTCCCCAGGCAAAAAGCCTCGGCCCCTCCCTGGAAGGAGGTTTTAACTACAAAACTGGGCCAAGCCGGAAAAAAAAAACACGAACACCGGGAAAACTTATCCACAAGGCAACTCGCGGTCCCCTCCCTTCCCACAAGGAAAAAAAAATGAAAAACAAATGAAGTCAGCTATTCCTTCTGCGCAGGCGCGAACGAGTTTCCCCCTCTCCCTCTTGCGCTGCTCGATTGTTAATTTTCCGTCTACGTTTCCAAACTCGGACGCAAGATGGCATCACTAATCAGGACAGAGTCCTCGAAATGCGTACTCAAAAGCCTCGCGCGACAAACAAGAGACTAGCGTAGCGCAGCAGGTTTTTCTGGAACGGCGTGTTGCAACCTCTCAGCGGGCCCTGGCCAGCAACCCGCGAGAATTAGCTAACCACGCAGCCTCGCAAAAGCCCGCGGTGCCTGTAAACTAATGTCGCAGCAACCTATATTCCAATACCCGCGTGTCGAAATCAACCGGCCGAGCCTGGAAACGTACACGTACACCAACACGTAAACCTGACGAGAAACAAAAGTAAAATAAAATTTAAGAAAAAAAAAGTAATGAAATTTTCAGACCGTGACATTACCCTGGTCTACAAGGGCTTGTGCCCCACAAGCCATAAAAAAAAAATTCCTAACAATGAAAAAAAAACAAGGGGCAAAGAATTACAAGTTAAATGCCTACTAGAACAAGACAGCGCACGAAGGTTAGGTTTTACCACAACAATTAATTCCAAAGTCTAAACTGAAAAAGTTAAACCAATACAAAATACAAAATAGCCCAGGAAACAATTCTTTCCTGTAAGAATCGATGGTGGCTGGCACATCGTAAAACTACTCGTAGACATACAACTAGGAGAGGCATGAACCGTGGACAGATCAGCCCTAGTTGAAGCTGGAGAGAAGAGTCCTTGAAGTGTGATCTGCAGCTCACACCCAGGATCCAGCCTTCAGAGCAGTTCTGCCCTCAGCCTGCCTTCCTCGCAGCATGTCATCGGGGATGTCTCCCCAGTGAAACTGAACAAACATTTCAACACCAGTATCAAAATCTCACCAAAGAACATACACGACACTGTCAAGCCTATTTAAACAAGTTAATTAGGGGGGGGGGGATTATTTTTAACGTCATATCAAAACATTATGTTAATACAAGGTTGATAACAAACAAAAGTTAAGTATTCCGTTAAGTAAAACTGTGAAGTGACCCTATTGAATAATTAGCAAACAATGTTTACATTTTATAAAGTGACTGATTAACACAAAAAGATCCACCCTACATTTAATCTTTATCAGTTCCATAAACAGCATAACTAACCAAGGATGAGTCCAGGGGCATGTTATTCTCCAACAACAACAACAAAGATGATCATAAATATGTCAATAAAATGAAACAAACACAGCTAAAGTAAAATGGGAGCTTGGCCTCCAAGAAAAACCAAGGAATGGACTATACAAGTTAGGAAAACAAAGGATAAACATCAGGAAAGGAACCTGAAATGTCCATAGGGTTAGGTGAAGTCCAAGGTCTTCATAACACGCCTCTGCAGCTACTAGCTACAGAACAGAAAAAAAAAAAAGCATTGTCACTGATTGGCCGAGAGTAACTGATTTCTTCGTTCGGCACAAGTCGACGAAAACGAGCCCCATGCTGATCCGTTTCTTCATTCTTTTAAGACAGAAAGTTCACATACACACAGCAACCGATTTGGGAAGGGGCTTCCACAGTATAACTCCTCATGAGTTATAAGCAGCCCACCACACAACAGGGGAGGAAACAGTAGTCCATCTCCCACACAAGTTCAATGGCTGCACAACACATGGTCCTCAGTCAGGAGGACATACATGGCGAAGGAAAGTTCTTCACATAACTTACGTAACGTAATCGTTGAAGTCTCTGGATGTGGTACATCGATGCACTGTCTCTTCTTTATGAAAGAAAAAGAAAACGTAAACACTTGTTGCTAACAACTCTGCCTCACTTGAGTCTGTGGAAAATGAATTACACTGTCTTCAGAGGCACGAGTACACACCGGTTTGGACAGGGGATGGAATAGACCAGGAACAAGGTATCCCTACCCAGGTTAAATCAAAGTCGATCGTAAACAAATAATTAAAAAAAAATTAACCCTAGCTTAATAATTGCTTTGACCCCTAGATTCATCCTCGATTGTTGTCTCTTTTTTTTTTATTCTTTAAACAAAAAGTAAAACCTCTGAACTGAACAGTTAATTACAAAAACATTATAAATCCTAACTACAAAAGTGTTTAACAACTATGTGCCCTCCATGGGGTGAACAAATCAAACATAACCAACAATTCTGTTACTTAATCACACAGGGTGAGGTAAACATGAAATTCCTCACCTGACTCACTAACCAACTTAGACTTTAATCGACAATTCTCAGAAAATTTCTCACGTAAGTTAAAGGTTTCACTTGTAGTTTCAACATCAGTCTGTACAGTAGGTGAGATTTCCTCAGTTTTCCGTAATTTCCACTTGAGTGACAACCATTTCCATAGCAGAAAAAGAATCATACACATTATGACACCAAGTATAAATACAGTTATGCTTATCTCCATTGTTAACATGACATTTTCACTAAAAGCTGATACGCGGGGGAAGGTACCAATCCCCACTAGATAAGGGTTTCTTACAACAATTAGTAATAAAGTACCACCAATCACAAATAAAGAAATACTTTGTAAATGTTTTAACAAAAAGCTTACAACTTCCACCGGGTCTCGCAGCTGTAATTCGTCGGGCCTCGTAAAGGAACGTGAAACGACCAAATTCAAGTGAGGAATAACAGAAGGCCAATCCTCGTCTAAACAATCTTCTAATGAAGGAAAAACTGTGTGTGAAGATGCTGTTAAAGGTAAAATCTTTAATTTTTTTAATTTTGACCAAGCAGCTGGAATCACGTGAATCATTTGAAATTTGGCTTTAGAAAGAAAATCACACGGATAAAGTTCATTAATTTTAAGTTCATCATTCATGTACAAGCGACAATCGCAAGGGACCTCAATGTCCACAGCGCCAGGTCGATCCGCAGCAGCTAAAAACAAGGTTTGGTTCTTATTTACTAGACACTGTACTTCTAGTTTACCAACAGGGTTAGTTAGAAAATACCGTTCAGGGCCAGCCTGCGTAATCATGAGGTGGGTTCCCGCATGGCATCTGTAAGCACACAGTTCACCAAGTTTCTCTGCAGTCACTCCCTGAAATAAAGCTTTAGGACATAGAGAACTTCCCATGGCATCACCTGAAAATCTGGGAACAAAACATAAACTGTCTTCGAAGGGACGACAATCCAACAAATTTCTACCCTGAATGGTCACCAGTTGCTTATTATTTACGGCTAAAAAGTTTGGCTCGTGCTCCAAGTGGCAAGTGTTATTTTTCCAGCGGAAAGGTACCGCAACAAACTGAAATAATTTCCAATTGGAATTAACATGAACAATAGGTATCTTAAGTTTGACATACAAGTTCTCCTGATAAATGTGACAGCGACAAATAGGTAAATGAAAATACTTTTGTACTTGGTCAACACTAATAGTTAATCTATAACCGTCTTTGTTTAAAATAGTTTCCAAAATTTGCAATTGCTGTTTTAAGTGATCAGGAGTAACCAAAACAGAGGGTATCTTATGGGAACGACATTGGTCCAAAATTTCAATTCGAGTCAGAGAATGGGATTGCTTGAGCAGTTGTGCTGCCAACAAGAGCTGAAATTGAAAAGAATGCCCTATCTCTTGTACCATTCCAGAAAATTTCACTGTCATAGATTCTCTCAAATCTTTAAGGTAATTAGTAAGGTTAACAAACATAAACTGAATTCGTTTTAGCACACCGGACATAGCTTCATTAACCACACAAATGGTATTACTTAGATTAGCCAGAGCAACATGATCATCTAAAATTTGTGATTCCATTAATCTAACATGTTGAGCCATTTGTTTTTGATTCAAAAATAAACTTTCAACTTGGCTGGTGACTGCGATGTCGCAACACCACCTAACAAATTCACCAATAAAGGATAGACCAGGTTTTTCTCTCTCGTCATCCTGATTGTAAACCAAATCCTCTCCAGCAGCATCATTTAATTTTGAAATTAACATATCAGAATGAAACATAACCTGTTTCAGTTCTTTGAAAATTTTACACCAATCATTGGAACCATCCCTGGGACAGGAAGTTAAAAGAACAATACTTTCCTGAATATCAATTAGTTTGGTTGGCCACGAGACCTTGAAATTGAGGGGGACCGAAGAAGTGTATAACATCACCTGATTCAACGGCTCGAAGTGGGCCCCGGCCACTACTCCGACTGCATCCCCCTGGCGATGAGGGGAAGAGGCAGCCGAACCGTCGATGGCCCCCACCAGCACGGCCCCCACCAGCACCCAGAAGTTCATCTTCTGACCGTGGGCCCGAGAGGCTTACTTGTAGCAACCTATAACACTCTTAAATACTGATTTTAGGTACAAAATAGAAACTAGAGCACAGTCAACAGCCTTTTATCAAACAAAACAAAACATAATCGAACTTCTGTTATCAATTTAGCCATACTATTAACGATAAACGGAAACATAACCTGCAAGAAATAAATTAAACATAACATAACATCTGGACACATTCTTACTTCCCTAACATCAGAATAGATTTTGAGACGACCCCAGTAAATACACAAAAGGAAACTCAGGATGAATAAAAGGGTTTCATACGTTCCACATTTGTCACCTCAAAAACATCTTTCCCACGTCGACTCTTCTTCAGTCGATACAGGTTATCCGACAGCTTGTCCTCCACTACATAGGGTCCAAACCAGCGGTGAAACAGTTTCTCGGACAGACCTTTTTTTCGAATAGGGGTGAACACCAACACTTCCTGCCCAATTCTGTAATTTACAGCTCGTCTACGTTTATCATACCTGCGTTTGTCTACCTGTTGCTGTTTCTTCAAATTTTCAGCTGCTTGGCGAAGTGCATCCTTCCACCGACTGCGCAACCCCAGACTCTCGTCCTCATCTATGTGCTGATTTAAGTTGATCTCTGATGGTAGGACGGGTTCTCGTCCATAGAGCAAAACAAAAGGGCTGAAATTAAGGGTTTCTTGTTTCGAGGAATTGTAGGCGAAAGTTACCAAAGGTAAATACTCATCCCAATTTTTCTGTGAACTGGATACATACTGAGACATCATCATGGCTAGGGTACCATTTAAACGTTCACAAAGACCATTAGTGTTAGGGCGGTAACCAGAGGTCATTAAAGACTGTATGTCCATTAATTTTAACAGCTCCCTGACAATTTTTGAACTGAAAACCTTTCCTCTATCGGTAAGGATAGAAGAGGGTACAGAATGGCGACAAATAATTTGTTCCAATAAGAAATTAGCTACATCTGTTGCATTGCTAGTAGGAGTGGCTTTTGTTTCAGCCCACCTAGTACCATAGTCTATTGCAACTAACACATACTTATTTCCTGACGTCGTCTTGGGAAAAGGGCCTAGAATGTCAACTCCAATGCGTTCAAAGGGCTCGCAAACAGGTAAGGGTTGAAGTAGCCCAGCTTTCTTTTGAGGGACCCCTTTCTTCCCTTGACAGTCCCTACAACTACGTACGTATGCCTGAATTTCCTTAATCATGTTAGTCCAATAATACCGACGGGTGATTTTATCTATCGTGCGCGCTGCGCCTAGGTGTCCTCCGAAAATAGGGTTATCATGACATTCACTCAAAACTTCAGCTTTCAAATTATCAGGTACCACTAACAATTTTTCTTTACCGACTGAGTTGGGGTTATTTTTGTACAACACATCGCCAATCAAAGAGAAATTTTTGATTTGTCTGCTAAGGTTATTATTGAGTCCAGAAGGGTTTTTCATTTCATTTATTAAAGGTGCCAGACTAGGGTCAGATTGTTGTAATTTAGCTAAATCAACATCCTGTAACACAAATATTGGTAATTCCAGAGATTTATCTTCATCACTTAAAGTTCCCTCTGTTACAGCATTACGACTCAGACTGTCCACATGACCATGTGCCTTACCACTACTATAACACACAGTGTAATCATACTCCATCAGTTTCAAGGCCCACCTAGTCAATCTACCTGCACTATGTGCATTGAACTTTAACCTATCAAGGTAACATAAACTATGGTGGTCAGTAACAATCTTAAACGGTTTGAGGTAGATGTAAGATCGAAACTGGTCAAGAGCATAAATCAAAGCTAAACATTCCAGGTGGGTTATTGGATATCTGGTTTCTGCATCTGTCAAAGTACGACTAGCATAGGCTATGGGTTGTAACTTTCCATCTACTCGTTGTAACAGGGTAGCCCCAATACCCAATGTACTGGCATCAGTGTGCACTTCAATGGGTAATTTCTCCTGAAAATGGGCCAACACAGGGGCTGTCGTTAATTTTTCTTTCAAAGTTAGAAATGCTTTTTCCTGTTCTGCTCCCCAGATGAATTTCTCATTTTTCTTTAATAAAGAGGACAAAGGTTTCGCAACTTGAGAGAAATTTGGAATGAATTTACGATAAAACGAGGCAAGTCCTAAGAAACTCCTAATTCCTCGTTGATCCTTAGGTTGGGGAAAATCCCTGACTGCACAAATCTTTCCGGGGTGGGGCTTAATGCCTTCACTGTTTACTACATGTCCCAGGACCTCAGTTTCGAAGTACCCAAATGTACATTTAGAGGGTTTCAAAGTTAGGTTGGCATCTTGCATTCTTTTTAACACTAATTCAAGTCTGCCTAAATGTTGGTCAAATGAATTTCCCACCACAAGGATGTCATCAAGATAAACTAAACATGAACCCCACTTTAATCCGGCTAAAGTTTTATCCATGTATCTCTGAAAAATAGAAGGGGCTGTTTTCAGGCCGAAGGGCAAAGTTTCAAAACAGTAAGTCCCATCGGAAGTTACAAAAGCAGTTTTTTCTTTATCCTTTTCGGCTACTTTCAACTGATGATACCCAGCATTCATGTCCAGGTGAGTGAAATATCGGGCCCCCGTAAGGTGGCTCAAGAAATCATCTATCCTAGGGAGAGGATATTTATCGTCTTTAAGCACTACATTTAACCGACGATAATCAACGCACATACGAAAGTCGTTATCTTTCTTTCGTACTAACACAACTGGAGAACACCAGCTGGTGTCACATGGCCGAACTATCTTGTTATCTATGTGTTCTTGCACAATTTTGTTAATAATTTCGCGTTCTCCTGGAGACACGCGATAAGGCACAGAAGAAATAGGAGGGCTATCTCCTGTATCAAGGAAGACAACCTCCTCGTGGGTGCGTCCTATTTGTGTGGGGTTCCAACTAAAACAGCCCTTGTACTTGTAAAGCAGTTGTGTTAACTTCTCGCGTTGGTCAGGAGGCAACTCAGGATTGATATTCAATTGTGTCAGATCAAATTGGTTTTCCTCTTTAGCTTGTAAGATGGTACTTACTTCCTCAGAAGGGGAGGGGGCAGTACCTTCAAATTCATGTAGGTACCCCAATTTCATCCCTGGATGTAAGACCACTGGGTGGGGGGCGGTGTTGGTGATCCATATGTAGTTATGTTGTTTTTGATTTACGATGCTACGAGGGACTAACACTGAAAATCTACTATAAACATCCTCTTTAGGCTCAAGCAAAACCTCATCGGGTAGATCACCTCCCTGGAAGTAAACAGGTATCAGCTGGTGTGTTCGAGCATCTAGACGCAAGTGTTCGGCTACTGCCACATAACCTATCTTCACCATCCCTTCTGGTTGAATTTGGGTTAAGTTAGGTTGCTCTGTCGGAACAGCTGACTGGTTGTCCTTACCAGTTGTAGGGAAAGGATTTATTTGTTTTTGTTCGGTCTGTTCACATTTCGCACGATGACTGTTTTTGGCTTCCCTCACCTCTGAGCATCTAGTGGGGATACTTAAATCAGGATGGTTTAAAGTCAGAGACAAACTCCTATCTCCTATACATGTAATGACAGCCCCGTATTTGCTCAAAAAGTCACACCCTAAAATAAGCCCTTTTATTGGTGTCTCCACAAGCCCCACAGGGTGAGAATATCGAAAACTACCGAGTCTAAAGTGTAGGTGACTCATGTGTTTCAACTGGTGAATTTGGCCAGACACTCCCGAGAACACTCTAGGTTCAGCGGGTTTCCAGTAGTCCTTTGGCATCAACCGATTCTCTAGTAGTAAAACAGCTGCCCCACTATCAATAAACACGGGGATTTCTGTCCCAAAAATTTTAGTTGTTAAACTCAACACCCCATCGCGCTTACAAAGGGACATTTTGTTTTCCCAGGACGAGTGCACACCCCGAATGTACCCCGCCCAGACTAGTTTCCCTGTTTCTGGTTGTTGTGCAGAGATGGGCACCCCCTTCTCATATGTCCGGGCTTATTACAGTTGAAACAGATGGGTCGTCCATCGGACGTCCGCTGAGGCCTATTAAGAGGTCTAGGACCCGAGCCTGGTGTTGTGTTCCTAAACGGGTTACCTCTAAACTGATTGTTTGGTGGATACAAATTGTTGGGCACACCCTGTCTATACTCCTCCCTTGGCTTAAAACTCCTTTGTGGTATTGATTGAACACGCAGTGTTTTCATGTCCTCACGTAATTGCTTTAACTGTTTCCCAAATTCAAATAAGGTGCTTTCAAGTGTAGCATTGGTGTTATTCGTATCCCTAATATTCCTAACGGGAACGTGTTCTGGTTTCCCATTGCTTCCCTGTATCCTGTCATGGCTCTTTGCGTAGTATAGTCCTGCCTCAATGTTCCTAAGGTTCCCTAATAGTTGCTCAACAGTATTGTTTGAAAATAGCATAACCTTTTCAACAATATCCGACCTTAGTCCTCTTAGTAAGTATCTAACCTTGTTGGCTTCAGACATTTTTGAATCGAGTCTATTGCACAAATGTAAAACATCATAAACAAAAGCTTCGAAGGGCTCATCCCTATCCTGTATCCTTGACTGAAGTCTTAATTCCAAATCTTCTACTTGCCCTACTCGGGTGAATGCTGCTTTCAATGCAGTGGCTAGTTCCTCAAATGTGGTTAGGTTTTCTAAAGTTTTTTCGAAACTATCGTACCAACGCCCAGCAGGTCCCCTAAGGAAAGTTGGTAGATAAGAAATACATTTTTGTTCGTTCCACCCATTAACCTTGGCTGCTCTCCTGAACTGCTTCAAAAATTCTTCCACATCCTCACACTGTTTTCCCCAAAAATGACCTGGGTCTACATAGAATTTTCCTGCCTCCATGTTTTCGGAGTCTCCACAAGAATTCGCTAGCTGCAGTAATCTAATTCTATCTTGTAAGTTCACTAAAGGTTCTTCATCAGAGCTACTATTCCCTATTACGTCCTGTATTCCTGATTTATAATCCTCACATAAGCTTATGGTGAACCTCTGTGACATACCTCAACCCTCAAAATAATTAAAGCTTAAGTTAACTCAGAGCCGATGATGTTTACTATATGTGAGAGAGGAGAAAAAAAAATTTATTTTAAGAAAATACATATAACTGTCTGCGACACCCGAAAGATAAGTAGTGAATCAATGATCATTCATCCTAACAAAACAATAATAAACAGACTGGCGATAAAAAAAATAAAAAAAATTCTCGTTATTAATTAAAGTGAACAAGTCAAATATAACTTAAATAGCATGGTAGTTTATCTCAGTGCTTGATTAAAACAAATGCTTCGTGATTTAACCTAAATAATTGCAACTTATATAACATAACTTAAATTTAAAAAAATAATTTAAATGTACTTAATTAATAACATAGTAATTAAAAAGGTAGTTTGCTTATCCTAACAACAACAACAAAAAAATATGCTCTTATTTTAATCTCGGACCCCCTAACACAGGCTGCTGTAAGAGAAAAAAAAAAAAATTAACTTAAGTATTTTAAAGTCTGAAAAACAAAACATGTATTATTAACAGAAATCAAACGTAACTAATAAAACAATAGGTGCACTGGCCTTTCTTCTCTTTCCATCCTGAAATAAAGAAATGTTATTAATTTTAAAACAACACAAAATACCCTACAACAGACTTTTACCCGGCGCCTCCACCACTTGTGACGTGACTCCGTCAGACGTCCCGCGTACTCCTATACACATAACAATAAATAACCTATAACATTTGGGGGGTGGTAGCTATTGGTAAGCATGGTACTCGAGATCAAGTCTTCTCCCTATACAGGAAGTGTAGGGTTTAATTTATGTACTGAAAAGAAACATGATTAGTTCATTCAAGCACAGATTTTATTCACTAGGATAATAAAAAAAAATAATAATAATCAAACAAATATTTGATTAACAAATTAATAATAAAACATTTAACAATGGGATGGGATTAACGAATAATTAAATACATTAAATACGCATTAAAGTGAAGTCAGCCGGCAAACAATTATCTCTACAACATGGCCGACGTCGCCTCTCCGCTGAGGAACAGAACACTTCCCAGTTACCACTACATACATACTTATAACCCGACGTCAATTTTTCCCAAAACCAAATAATAAATAATAGAGGTGGAACTGTACTACATTATTACTTAAAAGATTAAGACGAAGATCGTCCAAGAAATGATCGTTGCGAACGAGCCATGGCCAACCACTTACCCTACTGACTTGAGGCGAAGCAAAGTTGTTTCAAACCGACGTGGACTCGGCTTCCAGAGAGGTCCCCAGGCAAAAAGCCTCGGCCCCTCCCTGGAAGGAGGTTTTAACTACAAAACTGGGCCAAGCCGGAAAAAAAAAACACGAACACCGGGAAAACTTATCCACAAGGCAACTCGCGGTCCCCTCCCTTCCCAGAAGGAAAAAAAAATGAAAAACAAATGAAGTCAGCTATTCCTTCTGCGCAGGCGCGAACGAGTTTCCCCCTCTCCCTCTTGCGCTGCTCGATTGTTAATTTTCCGTCTACGTTTCCAAACTCGGACGCAAGATGGCATCACTAATCAGGACAGAGTCCTCGAAACGCGTACTCAAAAGCCTCGCGCGACAAACAAGAGACTAGCGTAGCGCAGCAGGTTTTTCTGGAACGGCGTGTTGCAACCTCTCAGCGGGCCCTGGCCAGCAACCCGCGAGAATTAGCTAACCACGCAGCCTCGCAAAAGCCCGCGGTGCCTGTAAACTAATGTCGCAGCAACCTATATTCCAATACCCGCGTGTCGAAATCAACCGGCCGAGCCTGGAAACGTACACGTACACCAACACGTAAACCTGACGAGAAACAAAAGTAAAATAAAATTTAAGAAAAAAAAAGTAATGAAATTTTCAGACCGTGACAATATTTTTATCCAAGGCTGGTTTTTGTAACCAGGGATGCACGCTCCCCTGGTGGTGAGTAGCTGCACTAGTCACCCACTCTGCTGCTAGTCAGCACCTAAAGTTAAAGAAGCAGAAAGATAAAACAACTTACACATTATCTATAACATACCATTTTCACTCTGCGTACGCCCTGTAAGGACCGGGAGTGCATGCCTTAAAGTATTCTAGAGATGATGTGTTGGAGCGTGCAGCCTCCTTATATTTGAGCGAGATGAACCAGTCATACGGTGCAGCTCTGCATAAAGGGTCACGCAAGTCATGCTGTCAAGCACATGATTCTGAACATTCACCAGTTGGATGTAGTCAGAATCACTGGAAATGAGCTCAGAGTGACTCAGCTGGAAAACTGGTTTGTGACTCGGGTGGTAAAGGGCATGGCCCGAAACTCAGATGAAATGGGCTTGACAAGCAATCTGGCTTGCAAGTAGGTAATAGTGGACTAAGCCATGGGCCGGTCGTAGGGCAATACATCACTTTCCCCTTTGCAAAAGATGTTCTACACATCATACACATATTTAGAACAATTTGAAGTTTGCATGTGCAACTAATGAAAAAGCTAAAGAGGTCGAGACATGAAGTGTGAGAGTGGATTGTTATTCTGAGAAATCTACAGAAAACAAACACAGATAATTTTCCTATCTCCTGTGGCTCGCTGCCAGGAAATTGCTATCTTTTGGCACAGCTGCAGGAAGTCGCTATCTGGCACTAATGGATTCGCCTGTAGCCTGGAACCTGTCCTCATGAACGGTGCTGTGATGGCGTGTAGCGATGGCTCCTCTCTTGAAGCAAGGAAAATTTTCTCTCTGCATTTTGAGTTGCAATATGAAAAAATTTACAAGGTAGTGGTTTTAAATAAAATCTCTGTAAAAAATTTGCGTAGTGATTTATACTGAACGAAAGGGCATATTTAAGTCAGCCTCATCTTAAAAATTAAAATAATTACTTACATAGCTTAATTTCACCTTAAAATGAAATACAAATCATACAATACACTTTAATACAGTGTTTCACCTTGGATTTGTAGTGGTAATTAAAATATGACATTTTCAGTCCACTACACACTTTTTTAATATTATTCTTATGTAGATATGTATCTCTATTTCATTTTCTTTCATTAATCAATAAAATATTTTGTGTACATCTGTCAGTTTATATTAATTTTTAAGTGACAACGTCTAATAAATCGATGAACGCCGGCTGCACGCACGAAAAAGTGTCCCGTTACCACATTGTCCCGTTTCGCTGTGTCCTGTTACGCTCATTTTATATTGCTCTATGCTAACCTAAACCTCCTAGCATTGCGACCGAGTCCGTGGCGTAATTCTGTTTTCATGCATTTCAATGTAACATTTTCATTGCTCTTTGGTAACCCGTTCCTCCTAGCATTGCTGCAGAGTCCGTGGCGCAAATATATTATTTTTGACTGCATCTTGGTGTTGGGTAAGCCATTTTCCTTCCCATCATCCTTGAAACACTCCCATTCGTTTCCTACTTTTCCTATCATCGTCCTATCCTTAACAGAATAACACAGATTGGAAGAAGTTAAATAGCAAACATGTATAAAAGTTAGCTATAGTTGAAATAATCTATTCGTTAAACTAATAAACATATTTGAATTAATGAGTGCAAATAAAAGTAAATTTATCAATTAAATTGTAGATTTCATTTCACTCATTCTTTGTATCCATACAAAATAGTGATAATTCAATAAAAATTATTCAATTTTATTCATAAAAGTATGCAATCATTTCATCAATGTTTTGTTATGACGTCACGTTAAACTATCGTCCGTAAACCGACTTTACAGACAACCAATTTTTTTTAATCCAACATCAAATATTTGTTACATATATAAAATTTGTATAATCGAACAAAAGCTTTCATTTTTAACATATTATGATCTATAAATAAAATATATTGTTAATTGAACTTTTACACTTTTTTTCATCACATATCCACATTTGATGGCGCACTGCATTATTAACTAAACGCATGTAAGATAAAAAGATTCACTTCGGCGAAGATAGGAGCAATTTGAAGATCAGTATTTGGGCTATAGTACAGTTTGATGCCATTTTCTTCAACTGGATCTTTCGTTGGTGTCAAACATCGTTCAGCCAGGTTACGAAGATATCTGTGGAAGAGTATACACACAACGAATATGCTACTTAAACAAATAATTACATTTATAAGAAATCTTAAAATTTAAAACAATCCTCAATAATTTTTTGATTATGAGTGTGTTTTATTTTTTATGAATTATTTTATTAGGTAGTTTCACTGTTTTCAAATGCCATTCAAAGAACTTTGAGATAATTATTTGTGGAAGACAAAAGCTTAGTCTTAATTTGACTTAAATAATTGTTTCATTAATATTGAAGTAGAACTCTCTGATTTTATATTTAAAATTTCATGGTTACTGTAAGTTAAAAAACTAAATCTTATCTCTAATTATGCTACAAAAACTCACCTGGAACATCACGCATTGTGCCTCGATCATACTCTCCTCTACTTTCTACCTTTTTTCATCATTCAAACTCTCATAATTTTCATCTTTGTAGAAAATGAATAAAATCAACTATCTCTTAGATCAAGAATGTTGGTGATTTACGTTTTACACTACCATGTTAGCTAAACAATTTATAAAGTAGTTATATTCGTGGGGCAGATGATATCATTATCTCTCTTACATTTTACAACTTTGTCTGTCATTAATGCATATTATTGTCTATACTCAGACAAAGGCAAACGAATTTCACCTTTGCAATTTTTCGCATCTCTTCTCAAAATGTTAAAATATGTAAACCTTATATAACATTTATCGTAGAGAAACTTCATACAATAAGGATTATTCATACGTTTACTGTCCTCGTGTTTTCGTGCATCTTGGGAAAATGCGACGATACATCAAAGTAGTTGTAAGGATGTCTATTCGATTACAAATAACTTTCAGACCTGAGCCAGATGCTAATTTTACTGCTGTTGTACCAATTCCCGATGTTCTCTTAAGCACATCGTTTTAAGGATGTTAAACCTTTACTATCTGCCACGTAGTAGGGCTTTTTCATGCCTTCAAGTGTCTTTTCAACTTGCCATTTCTTGCAATCTACTTGCGATATTTCCTACAGGATGTTTCTTAGTGTATTCTATCTTCTCATGTGGACGAAAATTACTGTTGTTGGAGAACTTCTTTCCGCAGTAGCAACATTGATGCTCGGAAGATGTCGCTACACCTCCAGTGGTCATCATTGATGCTAATGGTACTAAATGAACTAAGTCTCCTTCGCTAACGAAATGACATTCATCTAGTTGACTTCTGCTCAGCTCGTTGAAATAACCTGTAATGTTAAAACATTATGCGGTGTTGAAGCTGCTAGCTTTGAGATCTCTTAATTTGTTTGCGTCGCTGACATCAATATCTCCCATGGAGATAAAACTCCTTCAACTGAAGTATAAATTGGTAATGCTGATTCACTTTACTGAAAATACATTCTCGGATATGGAGCAGAAAGAGTCAACCTTCACTCTGCCAAAGCATCAGCAAACTGAGAACCTCACAGTCTAGTACTTGTTAAATACTCCCAGTGAATAGTATCAGAAAGATGAAAGCGGCAGAAGACATATAAGTCGATCGTCTGAGACTGCTGCTGGCTTTGCTTAGTGGAGGAACCTATTCGCACATCAACTAAGTAGTTTCCATACTCGAAGAACTGTGGGAAGCTGGCTACACACAATAATGACTTGTTTTGCCTGCATGTGTATAAAACTAATATAGGCCTATATATATTTTTTTAGAATTTCAAAAATTATCAATTTATTTCTCGAAATCATATTTGTAACTAATTTCACCAATAATTAACCAAATGAAGAGTAACAATAAAACAATTCACCAATCGGAGACAGTTAGAGCAAATTGTAATTCAAATAATTTGGAGCCAAATGGAAATGGAACCATTGTAACTAGATGGAGCTGGATCCTATAATATACTACGACCGTTCCCTATCGATTGTTCCCTACTTATGAGATCTTTTCCTACTGATGGGGCCGTCGCCGTATACTACTGATGGTATCTTATTCATTTAATTGATCCTATCCCTTCGATGGGATCGGATCATAATTAGTTATTTGGCCTATCTTCCTGTAATAGATTATATCCGTACAATAAGCCTTACAGTTCGGAGAATCTTTTCTTGTCTGCTTGAAATATGTCATAATTGTTTAAAAGATATGTCAAATATCGAAAAAAAGAGGCCCCATGATTCGTATTCGCTTGGCCTATACACTGAGATTCAGCATGACCTGGCCTCGTGGTTCGGATACACTTGGCCTTAACGTCTGACATTGTACACTACTTCCTTTAATGGCATCCAAATTACCAAAAACCAAAGTTTCGTGGTTCGGAGAAACT
This sequence comes from Bacillus rossius redtenbacheri, assembly GCF_032445375.1. Classification (NCBI taxonomy): domain Eukaryota; kingdom Metazoa; phylum Arthropoda; class Insecta; order Phasmatodea; family Bacillidae; genus Bacillus; species Bacillus rossius. Next base: position 35,366,264 of record NC_086333.1, on the reverse strand, counting down.
CGATCAATATGATTGTATTTCGTTTTTACTTGGGTGCTATTGCATACATATGTTATTGCTGACAAAAATATGGTCTAGTGTTTCAGAGACGCTTGGTTTATGTGCTTGTAGTTGGCACTCTAGTTTTAAAAAAAATTTCCCCGAATATGGACCTCATGGTAGGCATAGTGATATCGAGAAACAAATTTATTCAGCCGGAGGTATCTTGTATAGAGTCCATGTTTGCAGTGAAGATAATTAAATAAATATTTTAGAGCCTCAATTACTTTTTGCATCGTTCAAGAATATAACCAATCACTGACATCAATAAAGTGAATCATAATATATTAATAAACACATTTTTTAATGATTTTTGGAATATTTTCCAAATGTATAGGTTAAAAAATACATATTATCATGACTACAGCCATGTTGGCTGACAAAATTGTGAACGTGATAACAGTTTACTGTCTCGTTATACCTACTACTGTACTCTATCACGTAAACAATAAACTAATATGGAGGCAGCAGTGATTTATAGCAGATTAAAACAAGAAGATAGAACCAAGATGGCCGCCATGACATCATACTGGCTCACGTTTTACATCATTGATGATGGGAGAGAGTGGGTCAGTCTTCTGGTAGACTTCATGGGGGAAGGACCCCATAGCCAAATTTTTGTCAACACATTCGAGCAAAGAACTCCAAGTTCCATGATATGAATGTGTTTTTTTTATTTTAAAAAATTGTTATTTAGGTTGTATTTAAACAATTCAACTTTTTTAATTTGTTCCAATTTTTTGGATAATAATTACTGATTTTCAAAATTTTGCTATTAAAAATGGTGGAAAGTTATAGAATCCAAGGGGACGGAAATTTCTAGAAAATAAAATTGGATATGTGACGTCATAATCTAATATGGCTGAATCTAATATGGCGGAATCTAATATGGCGGAATCTAAGATGTCGTAATGTAATTTGGCTGCCGGGGTCAAGATCAAGGCTAAAGGTCGTCATCTAAGATAGCCACCATGACGTCACAATCCAAGATGGCAGTTGGTTCCTCTCGTCTCCTCCTGGCGAACCCTGTCCTCGGATTGGCTTTTCTATACTGCAGGTACACCCTCACATAAATGCACCGTACAATAATCATGAAAAGAAAGGGTAAAGAGAGGACAGTGGTCGTTATTTCGTTGTTGCTCAATACCCAAATAATTTATAATAAGCCTACACACTTCTTCAGTAAGCTATTGCAGTTGACACCTTATCATAGTCATCTCACCAGGCATTGAAACAATCTAAGAGTCCCAGCCTATAGAAGTTCAGTTTACCAAAATCCTTTACTAATTCAGCCAGATACTAACTGATGCATGACCTACCTTACAAAAATCCTCGTCCAAACAAAAATTTCCTTCAGAAAGTTACTTTAGAAGTGAAGTGCATTTCAATTTAATTTATGTTAAGGATGTGTTTGAAATTTCAGTTAGCTGAAACATTTATAATTTTGTATTTATAATATCATGCTATAAATATTAATAATGTTAAATGTAGATGTACGAAACAAACAGAAGTGTTGAAAACCTGGCTTTTGACGAACTAACCGGAGGTAAACAAAACAATAAAATAATAAAATAAAAGCCGAACAAAAGTTTTTATAAAGACATGTTTTAAATTGTTCACAAAATAACAATACATGCAAATTTATAAATCATGTAATCATAAACAGTCATAAAATAGCTCATTTTTTTAAACTATTATTTTCATAATAGTCAAACAACCTATTTATAATATTTTCTACGGTCTTATTATTTTCATTCTTATTGTAAATTAAAATTATTAAATCTTTTACTCACTCATAAATTTATAATATTTATTTATATTAAATGTAAATTATTACAATTTCCAGGATTCTGTGCCCTATAAATAAAAACTAAATTATTCGCGACTGATGGCAACTGAGAGATCACAAAACCACAAAAAACAAAAGGCGTTTGAATTTCAATTCGGTGACATAATTTTTAAAGAAACAAAAGGACTTGAAATGATTTTGTTTGTTAAAACCTTGAAGGTACGTTTTCGTGTACTGTAAAATATATTATTTGGATGACTTAATTATAAAATAACACAAAAAAGTTTAATTTAATTTAATGGAAAAAAACATATGATTTGCGGTATAAATTAATTAAGAATTAAAATAATTTAAAAACATACTTTTCGTATTTGTATTTTCCACATGACAACACAGCAATATTTGAGAATAAAAATAATAATTTTGATTGCAAAAAATAATGTGTATCTTATTTCCTAGAACCAAACCTAGCACAATACACGTAATAAATAATCACACAATTTCAAATGGACATAACTTAAAAAATTTTACAAAAATATTTGAATTGTTTTTTTTTTCAAATAAACTTTAATGACTACATGACAAAAATGAACAGATTTAGACATTAATGAAGCTCCCTTTAAAGATAGGTAGGACTAATCGCAAAACATTATTTTACTAGTCTGTTGTAAAATATTAAATGAACATAAAGTACTAAGCACTACATCTGCTTATTAACGGCATAAAGCTACTATTCCGAAACATAAAAACATCATATCACGTTTAAGATTTAATGTGAGCATTACTCTTGTTTTACTGCCAATATAACCACTGAATATTTACGCTTCTACGCGCATGTTATGAGTTTTTTACTCTCGGATGAAATTACGAATTTCTATCGTTACATTTTTATGATCACAACTGCTAAATTAAAGTTACTAGATTTTTATACTCGCAACACATGTAGCATATACGCAAACTGGTCGAAAATTTTTCTTAAGGATAAATAAAATGGTATAAAATTATATATATTTTTTCTAATTTAACCAGATATTTTATGTACTCTTGTTTTTACAAATAAGTGGACACCAATTTTTTTTAAATACTCAATAGCAAATCATAAATACTGACTAAAAGTTCTGAATTTTGAGAATTTTAAGTTTATGTTTTTTAAAGCGTACCGAAATTGTTTTACGAATTAAAATCTTTTGATATTAATTAAATGTTTACTGTATCTACTACGTACGCGCGTAGATCGAGGTTTCGTGTTCAAAAGATTTTAAGAACACGATGAAATGTGCTGCAATATGTGCCTGTTAATTTGTTTGTGTAAGACATAGACTTGAAAGTGAGAACTGTGCTGTTAATTATATTCCTAGTTCGTTGGTAACTCAGCACAAAAAAAAACGCATTTCGATTTAAATGCTGTATATTAGCATCAATTCGATTATTTCACTAATGCAAAGCTCCGACTATGGGTAGATGAGAGCTAAAATCCGAAAACATAGAAAAAATAAACGTGTGCTTTACAAGGGAATTATTTGGAATTTATTTACTGAAACATTTGTGTAATACTTAAGCAAAATATTGTACCTTTCCCTTAGTCCATTGAAAAGTTACATTTGGGTTTGCGTTTGTCAGAGGACGCAATTTTATTTTTTAGATATGAAGGGGGGGGGGGGGGGATTAGTGTAAAGTTAAATACAAGTTTGTTGGATTGCAAGCCTTGTCCCACGGCCGCCATCTTGGAAAAAGAGGTTCAAATGGTTTTTACGGTTTATCTGCCAAACTATAGGTCTCACAAAAAAATTATTTAACATTTTTTGTTGAAAATAAAATTATCTAAAACTTTTTTTCAGTAATGTTTAGTCGTAGAACCATAAATAATAAAGTTATAAGCGAAAATCCATAAACATTTGAGAAAAAAATATATTTGTCGATATCACTTTTTTTCTAATCATTTTACAAACAAATGATTTCAGACCATTTTTATAGATGGTATTTTAAGGAACAATTTTTATTTTAAACATTTTTAAATTTAATTATTAGTTAAGGTTTTACAGCGCTGCAAAACTAATACTATTCTTCAGTATTCATAACTATACATACATATAAATATTAATGATTTGCCATAATTTTTAATCATCTTGTTATTTTTTATGATAATCTTTTTAATTATTAATGATGCCATATTGTTATTAATTAATTATTGACTCTTCCCCACCACCTACGAGGTAGAATCTGGAGGCTTTTTTTTTTTACGTGGTATCCCCAGTAGGTATCCACGGTGATTTTCTAAATCACAACTACTCTGTCCTCGGTATCTTTGATGGACCAGGCTGAGGCTCAGCGTCTGGTTGGCTTTCTATATTAAATGCTTGAGGGAGAACCGGAGAAGGAAGCTGGTATTCTTTTGGAGACACGTGGCAAACTGGTATCACTTTCGATACTCTCGTAAGGTGTGACGTATTGAATACCACCCATCGCATGGAAAGTATTTTTACCATCAATTGTATTGCTATTAAAATCGGCATTGTCAAAAACAAACTGAGAAAAGGCATGAGGGAAGATATTACGCGCAGGACGAAAAGCACAAGAATCTTCGAATAATGAAACGGAATTATGGGATGCAGAGAAGCCTAACGATGAAAGAGCATCAATAAGATTACTGAAGCTTTACTTTTTATATAAGAAAGATCCAACTCCAAGTAGTAGAGGAGAAATAAATGAAGCAGGTCGAGTTGTTGCAATGATGGAGTGAGCAAAAGATGCGCACTTTCTTTGCGCTGCATTTAGTGACTTGCGATTTGATTGGCAAACAATTCCTTTCAATAAAACTAATAAAGTTTCGGGAATTTGAGTGTTAAGGTTCTTCAGAAAATCATCAGAAGGTGGATACTGCTTTGTCTCGTAAGGCTGTGAACGAATATCTTCCAAAATAATAGCAGCTGCATCTCTAATTATTTGCAAACTCTCTTCACGAAGATCATTTTTATGAGAAGGCGGTTTGTTTGATATAATTTTATAAATGAACCCTTTAAAACAGGCTATACAATCTTGACCAGATTCGTTAAAAAATAAAATTTCGTCTTTGTACTTCGATTTCAATCGTTCAATGATTAAACGCTTCTGGGGAATGTACTCTCCTTTAATCGATTTTATTAAATCCGTCATGAGGAATTGGCACTCTTCACTATTTTCATGAAAGTAAGGAAAAACATAATTCACTGCTGCATCAATATTATTTTGTCGCTCATCATTTTTATTTTTGTCCCACCATTTTTTTAAATACAATTGCTTGCTGCAGTTGTTATGATACTTTGCTCCAACTCCTACTAAGCTAGGAACATCAGCTATGTGATTAGCAATGTCCATTGCAATGTCGTCGGAACGTCTTTTTATAAGGTCCATAATACTTGTTTTTGTACTGTCATTACGTACAATACAAACCCGCTGTTGTCGGCTTGTACGCGAATTACTCTCACCCTGTAACGCTTTCGCGCAAATGAAGCAATTGTTCACAAAATCAAATCCGGTCTCTGGAGCTTCTGAAACTGAAGATAAACTGCTGCTGCTGCGACAACGAACGACATTATCCGTTCAACTGTCGACGTAATAACAATAACATGCAATATGTACAGTAACTGCCGAAACAGTTCGTAAAAATTGTTTATTAACCTCATCATTTTTTGCTACAGCTCGGTAAAGTAAAGTTTTTATTCCTTTTGCCTTCACAGTTCTTATTTTATTTTCGGCTGAATATTTTTTTTTACAAATAAAACAATCCTTTATGATGGAATAATACAAAAAGCATGCTTAAAAAGTCTAAACGCTAATTAAAAAATTCTGAATAGTTCTCCCTGAACTCAAAACTGTGTTCACTTAAAATCGTGTCCAAAAACATTCAAAATAGTTTTCACAATTAAAAACATCTTTCTCAATTTAAAACACAATAAAATATGTCCGCACGTAGCGAAATACGTAGACAACTGAAAGATGAAAGTCAGGCAGATGTTATTTTATTCCCAAACGGTCACTTGGGCCCCTAGACCGCCTTCACAGCCCCTGATGTCACTAAAAAATAAAAGGATTTCTGCACTGTATTAGTCAAACTTTAAACCAATATGTCGGTAGCGCACTCTAACAGATGAAAACTATATGTCGGATCCAAAATCGCGATTTACAGCAGGCGAAAACAAGATAACTGTCATGACGTCATACTGTTTGACATGATATCTACATTGGCATTAGTGGTGGGAGTTTAGACTGTCGGGTTGCTTCATGGGAGGAAGGATAGTTCGTAATTTTTATTTGGTCCAGACCGGGTTCGAACAGAGGATTCCATATCGTAAGTGGTTTTTTTAAAATAAAATGATATTAAGTATTTCTTATGAATTCTTCCATTTACCCTGTTAAAATCGGTAAATAATTGTGGATTTTGAGGAAGGCGGACGTAATTAAAATTGAAAAACTATATAATCCAAGAGTAGTATGTAAATGGGCATCCGGGGACAGGGTCCAGGGTGTGGTGTCTGTGGTGTTTTCCACCATATTGGATTGTGACGTCACGGCGGCCATCTTGGATGGTTGTGACCTTGACCTTTGACCTTGACCTTGAATTTGATCCTCAAAATCCGCCAAAATTGGGCAAAATTTGCCCAAAATTCCTCAAAAATCGCCAAAATTTCCATTTCTGTGGAAAAAAGTTCCGCCAAAAAATTTCAAAAAATTCCACAAATTAAAAATTTCTCTTTTCGAGGGAAAAATTTCCCGTTTCAAGGGAAAAATTCCCGTTTTTAGTCCTTAAAAATCCCAGCGGCTGAAAATTCCTAAAACTGGCTTAAGCATCCTTAACTCAAGCCTCAGTTAAGCCATTTCTAGGAATAAGGATACCATGACCGCCATTTTGGATTATGTCGCCACCGTTGCAATTTCCGTTACGCCCGCCATCTTTAAAATCTTCATTTACTATCCGATTTTAATGAATTTTTTTTAAAATTTATAAAAAAATTCAATTAATAAAATTTTAATAAAAAATATTTAAAAAACATACGTTAACGACACGGAGCTCGGAGTCCTCGGTTCGAACCCGGTGAGGGCGAAAAAAATAAAAATGGCGACCGATCCTCCTCCCGTGGTGACTTTTGGCAGACTGACTCCCACCACTTTTCTTAAAGCATATATATATCGTCACCTAGTATGACGTCATGTCCGCCATCTTGTCTTCGATGCTGGAAGCCATCATCATCATTGTATCGTCGACGAGAGTGCGCTGACACCATGTTAGTTTAGTTCGTATCCGCTAGAGTGCAGTAATCATTTATTATTACTGTGACACCCGCCATCTTGAAATATGGCCGCCATCTTGAAAATCCGTAATTATTTAGCTAGAAATTCGGGAAAAATTCCAAAATTCATTAAATAAATCACTCATTAACTTACATATTGATTCGATCCGCTCCAGTCCTTGGTTCGATCCCTGAATGATGCAAAACATTTAATTTTATATAAAAAATAATAATTTCAATAAACCATGTTCAACATTCTTAAAGAGACATTAAAACCTTTACTGTCATCATCATCCTATAAGCCACCAACACCAACATATTGGTAATTCATAATTTTAATGCTAGAGATTCGGGAAAAAGTTCAGATATCATTAAATAAATTTCCAATCAATGTACTGATTAATTAGATCAACTTAGGTCCTTGGTACGATTATGGACGATGAAAAAAATATCATTTTAACATAATAGTAACAGGTTCGAGGAATTAAACACCACAAGTTCTTTCACAAACATAATATTTATTACATAATTTCTATTCTACTACAGGATCACTTACGAAAGCCAGCAAATTTACAATCATTTAGTTCCGCAGCGGTGTGAAATGACTAATTCTTAGCTCCAATCGGTTTATACTAGACAGAGTCCAGCCAGAACCTTTACAGACATAGTCCACCTCTTCTTGACAGAGTTTCTGGATACCGTTTTTAACAGTTTGCTTCACATCGTTAGAACTGTAAATTACTGCAGCCGATGTCTTGAATGCACACTTCTTCACTTTGTCATCGAACGGATATGGCTTTCCATATATACAGTCCAACCACAAGTTATATTTCAAAGGTCCGTTTGTTGCTACATCATCAGTAAGCTGATTGATTATCTTCTGTCTGATATCGTCAAGAAAATTACAAATGTCCTTCGACTCACCGAACGTATTTAGATAATAGTAGTCTTTCAACGTTCCACGAAATGCAGACTGCGCCAAGTAGAAGCCATTATCGTTCACTTGTAATGCTCCGAACACAGTCTTAGGTTTAGTTCCATGTTCAGACGTCATAACAATCGGTTGCTGGGCATCTGTTCTTTTGGTTGTACGCTTTCGTGTCTCCAATCTAAAGCGAGGAGTCGAAATGTCGGCAGGTAGTTCAACAGTAGGAGCACAGACTCCACCTTTACATTTTTTCGCATGATGTCGCAAACTGTCAATTCGAGTAAACCATTTAAGGCACTCATCACATCGAAACTTCATGCGAGAAGGATTCTTCGTACATTTGCTCCGCTCATGTCTTCGTGCATCATGGGAAAATGCGAACGACGTATCACAGTAGCTGCAAGGATACCGTGGTGATGAAGACGATCCTTTCAGACCCGATCCAGATACAGACGTTGCAACAGTAGTACCATTTCCAGGCATTCTCTTATGCACATCGATGCATCGTTGTTGCGACGAAACCTTTACTTTCTGCCGCACAGCAGGACCTTTGCATGCCTTCATGTGCGTTTTCATATTATCTTTTCTGGCAAACTGCTTATGACATTTCTCACAAACAAACATTTTACGATATAGGTTCTTGGCACATTCGCTCCTCTCGGGTCGTCGAGCATTGCTGCTGTTTGAGAAAATCTTGTCACAGTAACAACACCGATGTTCGTTAGTTGTTGTCGATTCGGCATCCATTGAAGCCTCCATCGAGGGCGAAACGAAGTTCGTCGAGTTTTCCTGCACAGCCAGCACTACCGGCATTAAAGTCTCTTCTGCTGGTGGTATCGCGTCTGATGAAGTCTCCTCCAGTGTTGTCGCCGTGGTTGTCAACGGAATCTGCTCCTTCTCCGTCGTAGCTGTCGTCAAGGTTCCCGTAGTCGACGGTACAACCTCCATCGAGTTCGACGTTAAAGACGGTAAAGATGCCATCGAGGTCTCAAGAACAGATAATTGACACGACTTATGCACCAGAAGAAACAAACTAGACGATCCTTACACCGCCGACGTCAGTAACAAACTGAGCGATCTACTGTCTAGGACTCGCTTATATACATGCACCGTATGGAATAATACGCTAGTCAAATCAAGAACCATGTACATTAATACTAGAGTCAAATCTACAAAATTAAAAAAGAGGATCATTTGATCGAAAAAAAAAATTCGATCTCTCCAATATACGCCAGGCTCCAAGAGCTACAATTCACGTCATCAGATCCATCTACATTTTGCTCCTATGCTTCAATTGACCATTAGCTGCAAGTGCTCCAACAGCTCCATCAGCTCCAACACGTAATGTACGCAATGTACGTGCAATACATACAATTTACACGCAATAAATGTAATGATTACACAGTACACACAGGAAACGGAACGTACACACAGTACACACACACAGGAAACGGAAACGTACACACAGTACACACACAGGAAACTGAACGTACACACAGTACACACAGGAAACAGAACGTACACACAGTACACACAGGAAACGGAATGTACACACAGTACACACACAGGAAACGGAACGTACACGCAATTTACGCAAAGTACACGCAATGTACGCAATGTACGCAATGTACACAATATATATGCAATGTACACACAATGACTACGCTTCGTTCGCGCAGGACAAGCATTTAATGAAAACGAAGCACGTTTGGACGGAAATTCTATAAAACGAAAGCTCATTTAACGAAAAGGAGGCACATTCTCTCGTTCATTCAACTTGGTAGGATACGATCGTCAATGATAAGTTAGGATATAATTTCTCCAACAGTCTATGAATCCAACAGTTTATATTTCCATTAGCCATCGACTCCAACAGTCATTGGCTCCAACAGTCATTGGCTCCAACAGTCATTGCCTCCAACAGTCATTGGCTCCAACGGCCTTTTGGTTCATCAGCTCCAATGATATTTGGTTAGAATGCCACGACTCTAAGAGACTATGAGACTACAATTCTACGAGTGTACAAGACTCCTCCAACTACCTTCAAGTGTACAAAGCTCCAACTACTTCAGCAGCATTATGTTATAAGATTACATGACTGCTTGATTACATAGCTACAAGTCAACGAGGCTACTTGGCTACGTAGCTACAAGTATACGAGGCTCCAAGCCATCATGACTACGCGACTACGAGCCATGAGGTAACGAGACTACGTGACTACGGGTATTCAAGCTTACGAGACTGCGAGGCTACAGAGCTACGAAGCTTCTAGAACATACGTTTACGAGACTGCGAGAATACAGGACTACAAGTGTACACGAGTACTTGACTACTTCTTAGCTTCATCAGCTCCAAATGGCTCCAACAGGTCCAACAGCCTCCAAATGCTTAACACAGCTCCAAATGGCTCCAAATGCTCCAAACGGTCTCCAAATGCTTGACAGCTCCAAATATCTCTAGCAGCTCCAACAGCTCCAAAAGGCTCCAAATGCTCCAAACAGCCTCCAAATGGCTCCAACAGGTCCAACAGCCTCCAAATGCTTAACACAGCTCCAAATGGCTCCAAATGCTCCAAACGGTCTCCAAATGCTTGACAGCTCCAAATATCTCCAGCAGCTCCAACAGCTCCAAAAGGCTCCAAATGCTCCAAACAGCCTCCAAATGGCTCCAACAGCTCCAACAGCCTCCAAATGCTTAACACAGCTCCAAATGGCTCCAAATGCTCCAAACGACCTCCAAATTCTTGACAGCTCCAAATGTCTCCAAATGCTTAACACATCTCCAAATGGCTCCAAATGCTCCAAACGGCCTCCAAATGGCTCCAACAGCTCCAACAGCCTCCAAATGCTTAACACAGATCCAAATGGCTCCAAATTCTCCAAACGGCCTCCAAATGCTTGACAGCTCCAACGGCCTCCAAATGCTTAACACAGCTCCAAATGGCTCCAAATGCTCCAAACGGCCTCCAAATGCTTGACAGCTCCAAAAGGCTCCAAATGCTTAACACAGCTCCAAATGCTTCAAAAGGCTCCAATTATCGCATCTGTCTTCGTCGGCATTTTCTCTTTTGCTCCCACTGCTCCAACAGCATTATGTTATATGATTCCATGGATACTTTGTTACGTAGCTAAAGGTCTACGAGGTTCCAATGCATCATGTTTACGAAGCTTCCAGAACACAAGGTTACGAGACTGCGAGGCTACAGGACTACGAAGCTTCCAGGACACGAGGCTACATGGCTACGAGACTACATGACTCTAACTGATTACAATAGCACCACTCAGTGGTGAGAGTTAGGTTATCTAATGCAAAGCAAATTGATGCAAGTAGTTCTGGCTGTCATCAACAGATGTAGCCACGTGTTGCTTGCAGGTGAATATTAATTAGTTATTTTATGTGGGATGCGGGATGCTCACTAACGATCGCAAAAGAAGGAGGGCTACGCTAGACACCAAGGAGAAGGAAGTTCGTCCATCCTGTTAGTGCTTCTTAGATTTCTCAGAGATTATTTGACTGAATAATGATATATTTTTTTTTTTTTTAAATTTCCACCTGATAAAAATTTACAAGTGCTGATTTATTGGCAGAATTTCAGTAATTAAATGCAACCTTGAATAAAAAATGACATGACTCATTAAGTAAAAAATTCTTCATGCAGAGATCAATTCCTCATCAGTAACCAGAAGCACTCGGAGAAAACCATCAGATGTCTAGTCAGGAATAATCAGAAGCACCCAGAGAAAACCATCTAAATATTGTCAAGAATAATCAGGAGCACACGGAGAAAACTACCATAATATTGTCAAGAATAAACGGGAGCACACGGAGAAATCCACCATAATATTGACAAGAATAATCAGGAGCACACGGAGAAAACCACCGCATGTTTTCTTTGATATCATAAAATTTCAGGAAAAAAATAATAATAAATAAAAATAAATTAATAAAAAATTAAAAAAAATAAAATAAAAAAATACATAAATATATTCTGCTAGCTTGTGAACTTCTCATTGTTGAACAAAGATAGAGTTCTAGTACAAGCCAGAATTTTATGTATTTTTTTATTTTATTTTTTTAATTTTTTATTAATTTATTTTTATTTTTTATATTTTTTTTCCTGAAATTTTATGATATCAAAGAAAACTTGCGGTGGTTTTCTCCGTGTGCTCCTGATTATTCTTGTCAATATTATGGTGGATTTCTCCGTGTGCTCCCGTTTATTCTTGACAATATTATGGTAGTTTTCTCCGTGTGCTACTGATTATTCTTGACAATATTTTGATGGTTTTCTCTGGGTGCTTCTGATTATTCCTGACTAAACATCTGATGGTTTTCTCCGAGTGCTTCTGGTTACTGATGAGGAATTGATCTCTGCATGAAGAATTTTTTACTTAATGAGTCATGTCATTTTATATTCAAGGTTGCATTTAATTACTGAAATTCTGCCAAGAAATCAGCACTTGTAAATTTTTATCAGGTGGAAATTTAAAAAAAAAATATATATCATTATTCAGTCAAATAATCTCTGAGAAATCTAAGAAGCACTAACAGGATGGACGAACTTCCTTCTCCTTGGTGTCTAGCGAAGCCCTCCTTCTTTTGCGATCGTTAGTGAGCATCCCGCATCCCACATAAAATAACTAATTAATATTCACCTGCAAGCAACACGTGGCTACATCTGTTGATGACAGCCAGAACTACTTGCATCAATTTGCTTTGCATTAGATAACCTAACTCTCACCACTGAGTGGTGCTATTGTAATCAGTTAGAGTCATGTAGTCTCGTAGCCATGTAGCCTCGTGTCCTGGAAGCTTCGTAGTCCTGTAGCCTCGCAGTCTCGTAACCTTGTGTTCTGGAAGCTTCGTAAACATGATGCATTGGAACCTCGTAGACCTGTAGCTACGTAACAAAGTATCCATGGAATCATATAACATAATGCTGTTGGAGCAGTGGGAGCAAAAGAGAAAATGCCGACGAAGACAGATGCGATAATTGGAGCCTTTTGAAGCATTTGGAGCTGTGTTAAGCATTTGGAGCCTTTTGGAGCTGTCAAGCATTTGGAGGCCGTTTGGAGCATTTGGAGCCATTTGGAGCTGTGTTAAGAATTTGGAGGCCGTTGGAGCTGTCAAGCATTTGGAGGCCGTTTGGAGCATTTGGAGCCATTTGGAGCTGTGTTAAGCATTTGGAGGCTGTTGGAGCTGTTGGAGCCATTTGGAGGCCGTTTGGAGCATTTGGAGCCATTTGGAGCTGTGTTAAGCATTTGGAGACATTTGGAGCTGTCAAGCATTTGGAGGTCGTTTGTAGCATTTGGAGCCATTTGGAGCTGTGTTAAGCATTTTGAGGCTGTTGGAGCTGTTGGAGCCATTTGGAGGCTGTTTGGAGCATTTGGAGCCTTTTGGAGCTGTTGGAGCTGCTGGAGATATTTGAAGCTGTCAAGCATTTTGAGACCGTTTGGAGCATTTGGAGCCATTTGGAGCTGTGTTAAGCATTTGGAGGCTGTTGGACCTGTTGGAGCCATTTGGAGGCTGTTTGGAGCATTTGGAGCCTTTTGGAGCTGTTGGAGCTGCTGGAGATATTTGGAGCTGTCAAGCATTTGGAGACCGTTTGGGGCATTTGGAGCCATTTGGAGCTGTGTTAAGCATTTGGAGGCTGTTGGACCTGTTGGAGCCATTTGGAGCTGATGAAGCTAAGAAGTAGTCAAGTACTCGTGTACACTTGTAGTCCTGTATTCTCGCAGTCTCGTAAACGTATGTTCTAGAAGCTTCGTAGCTCTGTAGCCTCGCAGTCTCGTAAGCTTGAATACCCGTAGTCACGTAGTCTCGTTACCTCATGGCTCGTAGTCGCGTAGTCATGATGGCTTGGAGCCTCGTATACTTGTAGCTACGTAGCCAAGTAGCCTCGTTGACTTGTAGCTATGTAAACAAGCGGTCATGTAATCTTATAACATAATGCTGCTGAAGTAGTTGGAGCTTTGTACACTTGAAGGTAGTTGGAGGAGTCTTGTACACTCGTAGAATTGTAGTCTCATAGTCTCTTAGAGTCGTAGCATTCTAACCAAATATCATTGGAGCTGATGAACCAAAAGGCCGTTGGAGCCAATGACTGTTGGAGGCAATGACTGTTGGAGCCAATGACTGTTGGAGCCAATGACTGTTGGAGTCGATGGCTAATGGAAATATAAACTGTTGGATTCATAGACTGTTGGAGAAATTATATCCTAACTTATCATTGACGATCGTATCCTACCAAGTTGAATGAACGAGAGAATGTGCCTCCTTTTCGTTAAATGAGCTTTCGTTTTATAGAATTTCCGTCCAAACGTGCTTCGTTTTCATTAAATGCTTGTCCTGCGCGAACGAAGCGTAGTCATTGTGTGTACATTGCATATATATTGTGTACATTGCGTACATTGCGTACATTGCGTGTACTTTGCGTAAATTGCGTGTACGTTCCGTTTCCTGTGTGTGTACTGTGTGTACATTCCGTTTCCTGTGTGTACTGTGTGTACGTTCTGTTTCCTGTGTGTACTGTGTGTACGTTCAGTTTCCTGTGTGTGTACTGTGTGTACGTTTCCGTTTCCTGTGTGTGTGTACTGTGTGTACGTTCCGTTTCCTGTGTGTACTGTGTAATCATTACATTTATTGCGTGTAAATTGTATGTATTGCACGTACATTGCGTACATTACGTGTTGGAGCTGATGGAGCTGTTGGAGCACTTGCAGCTAATGGTCAATTGAAGCATAGGAGCAAAATGTAGATGGATCTGATGACGTGAATTGTAGCTCTTGGAGCCTGGCGTATATTGGAGAGATCGAATTTTTTTTTCGATCAAATGATCCTCTTTTTTAATTTTGTAGATTTGACTCTAGTATTAATGTACATGGTTCTTGATTTGACTAGCGTATTATTCCATACGGTGCATGTATATAAGCGAGTCCTAGACAGTAGATCGCTCAGTTTGTTACTGACGTCGGCGGTGTAAGGATCGTCTAGTTTGTTTCTTCTGGTGCATAAGTCGTGTCAATTATCTGTTCTTGAGACCTCGATGGCATCTTTACCGTCTTTAACGTCGAACTCGATGGAGGTTGTACCGTCGACTACGGGAACCTTGACGACAGCTACGACGGAGAAGGAGCAGATTCCGTTGACAACCACGGCGAAAACACTGGAGGAGACTTCATCAGACGCGATACCACCAGCAGAAGAGACTTTAATGCTGGTAGTGCTGGCTGTGCAGGAAAACTCGACGAACTTCGTTTCGGCCTCGATGGAGGCTTCAATGGATGCCGAATCGACAACAACTAACGAACATCGGTGTTGTTACTGTGACAAGATTTTCTCAAACAGCAGCAATGCTCGACGACACGAGAGGAGCGAATGTGCCAAGAACCTATATCGTAAAATGTTTGTTTGTGAGAAATGTCATAAGCAGTTTGCCAGAAAAGATAATATGAAAACGCACATGAAGGCATGCAAAGGTCCTGCTGTGCGGCAGAAAGTAAAGGTTTCGTCGCAACAACGATGCATCGATGTGCATAAGAGAATGCCTGGAAATGGTACTACTGTTGCAACGTCTGTATCTGGATCGGGTCTGAAAGGATCGTCTTCATCACCACGGTATCCTTGCAGCTACTGTGATACGTCGTTCGCATTTTCCCATGATGCACGAAGACATGAGCGGAGCAAATGTACGAAGAATCCTTCTCGCATGAAGTTTCGATGTGATGAGTGCCTTAAATGGTTTACTCGAATTGACAGTTTGCGACATCATGCGAAAAAATGTAAAGGTGGAGTCTGTGCTCCTACTGTTGAACTACCTGCCGACATTTCGACTCCTCGCTTTAGATTGGAGACACGAAAGCGTACAACCAAAAGAACAGATGCCCAGCAACCGATTGTTATGACGTCTGAACATGGAACTAAACCTAAGACTGTGTTCGGAGCATTACAAGTGAACGATAATGGCTTCTACTTGGCGCAGTCTGCATTTCGTGGAACGTTGAAAGACTACTATTATCTAAATACGTTCGGTGAGTCGAAGGACATTTGTAATTTTCTTGACGATATCAGACAGAAGATAATCAATCAGCTTACTGATGATGTAGCAACAAACGGACCTTTGAAATATAACTTGTGGTTGGACTGTATATATGGAAAGCCATATCCGTTCGATGACAAAGTGAAGAAGTGTGCATTCAAGACATCGGCTGCAGTAATTTACAGTTCTAACGATGTGAAGCAAACTGTTAAAAACGGTATCCAGAAACTCTGTCAAGAAGAGGTGGACTATGTCTGTAAAGGTTCTGGCTGGACTCTGTCTAGTATAAACCGATTGGAGCTAAGAATTAGTCATTTCACACCGCTGCGGAACTAAATGATTGTAAATTTGCTGGCTTTCGTAAGTGATCCTGTAGTAGAATAGAAATTATGTAATAAATATTATGTTTGTGAAAGAACTTGTGGTGTTTAATTCCTCGAACCTGTTACTATTATGTTAAATTGATATTTTTTTCATCGTCCATAATCGTACCAAGGACCTAAGTTGATCTAATTAATCAGTACATTGATTGGAAATTTATTTAATGATATCTGAACTTTTTCCCGAATCTCTAGCATTAAAATTATGAATTACCAATATGTTGGTGTTGGTGGCTTATAGGATGATGATGACAGTAAAGGTTTTAATGTCTCTTTAAGAATGTTGAACATGGTTTATTGAAATTATTATTTTTTATATAAAATTAAATGTTTTGCATCATTCAGGGATCGAACCAAGGACTGGAGCGGATCGAATCAATATGTAAGTTAATGAGTGATTTATTTAATGAATTTTGGAATTTTTCCCGAATTTCTAGCTAAATAATTACGGATTTTCAAGATGGCGGCCATATTTCAAGATGGCGGGTGTCACAGTAATAATAAATGATTACTGCACTCTAGCGGATACGAACTAAACTAACATGGTGTCAGCGCACTCTCGTCGACGATACAATGATGATGATGGCTTCCAGCATCGAAGACAAGATGGCGGACATGACGTCATACTAGGTGACGATATATATATGCTTTAAGAAAAGTGGTGGGAGTCAGTCTGCCAAAAGTCACCACGGGAGGAGGATCGGTCGCCATTTTTATTTTTTTCGCCCTCACCGGGTTCGAACCGAGGACTCCGAGCTCCGTGTCGTTAACGTATGTTTTTTAAATATTTTTTATTAAAATTTTATTAATTGAATTTTTTTATAAATTTTAAAAAAAATTCATTAAAATCGGATAGTAAATGAAGATTTTAAAGATGGCGGGCGTAACGGAAATTGCAACGGTGGCGACATAATCCAAGATGGCGGTCATGGTATCCTTATTCCTAGAAATGGCTTAACTGAGGCTTGAGTTAAGGATGCTTAAGCCAGTTTTAGGAATTTTCAGCCGCTGGGATTTTTAAGGACTAAAAACGGGAATTTTTCCCTCGAAACGGGAAATTTTTCCCTCGAAAAGAGAAATTTTTAATTTGTGGAATTTTTTGAAATTTTTTGGCGGAACTTTTTTCCACAGAAATGGAAATTTTGGCGATTTTTGAGGAATTTTGGGCAAATTTTGCCCAATTTTGGCGGATTTTGAGGATCAAATTCAAGGTCAAGGTCAAAGGTCAAGGTCACAACCATCCAAGATGGCCGCCGTGACGTCACAATCCAATATGGTGGAAAACACCACAGACACCACACCCTGGACCCTGTCCCCGGATGCCCATTTACATACTACTTCTAAGTTGACGGTCGTAACGGATTGTACAACAATTAAGTCATGCGCATACAAGATGGCGACGGTAACGAAAAGTGTAAGATTTTACAGTCTAAAATGGCGGAAGTAACGAAAAGTACAACCATAATGGCTGATGTTGAATTGGTGGAAGATTTGTAAATTTTGCTAATACACTTTTTATGAATTTAAAATTTTGTCACGATATTAAAGTGTATCAATTACAGATTTTTAAGATGGTAGATGGAACGGAAAGTGCACCATTTCTAGCGTCTAGATGGCGAGTGTGACGTACGGAATTTTTAAATTAAAATCTTACTTAAATTGTAAATAAGATTTATTTTATTTTTTAAAATAAATTACACGTATACTCTCGCCGGGAATCGAACCGGAGACCAAAATCGATTAAGTTACTGAACATTTTAAGTAAATAGTTTTATATTTTTGGGAAATTTTTGTTAAAAAATTTAAGTATTTCATTTTAAGGTCAAGGTTAAGGTCATGGCGTGACGGTTAAGTAAGGCTTGTCGATGGGGAATTTAAGCAGTTTTTAGGAAAGTGGGTTAATTCAAGGTCATTCCGAATGTCATATTTTTGAATGTTTCTGTAATTAAAACAGGAAATTATTTTAAAGAACGGGAATTTTTCCCTTTAAATAGTGAAATATGTAGGAATGTTTTTGAGCCATTTTGATCCCAAGATGGCCACCGTGTCATCAGAGATCAGTTGTTCATTGATCCACCAAACACTACGCTCCAGCTTCAGCGCTCGGAACACTTTTACTATACTTCTGTCTTAGAAATTAGGTTTTGTAAAATCTCAGTATTTTTATTTGTTCGATATAATGCCGAAAACCTACCGGTGATTTAATACAGATTGCGTCAACCAGTAGCAAGTGTGTAGAGACTATTTATTTAATTTTGGCCAAAACATTTCGATAAATGTATACTAGTCTCTTTACTGCATATCCTTAGAAAGGTTATTATTTAATATGGTTTATTGGATGTTCAAAACAGACCATGAATGGGATGATTTTATAAGCACTCTTTTTTTGTTGTGACTTGCAACAGCCATTGTCAAAAATAAAGTTATCAGATATCGCTTACACTGTCAAGAAAATATCCCGTTTATAATAATGACTGGAAAACAATAACTAAAAAAAAAGATTATACAGAAAAAATTATATGTATTTGTAAAAGTATGAAATCGTGTTGCACAGATATCATTAAATACTTTTTAATAAGCCGAAAATATGTATAGCACTATTTTGTTCCTTACTGTTAGCAGCCAACAAAATTTCATGCAAACTTCCAAAGGTTACCGATAGAAATTAATAGTTAATAAAAACGAGAATGTAAAATAAAATCCACAGCGGAAAAGATGACGACATTCTGGCAGAAGGAAACGCAAGACAATTTGGTAGTTTTTATTTTTATTTTTTAGTGTTTTATCGTTGTTAAAATATTGAAAGCTTAGGAATGAAAAATTCAAATAAATTAGTATTTATATTTTTCATGAATAATTTAACGGAATGTTAGGCGTACGAAGTAAGTAATCAGGTATGTTTTTTACCCCCTTCAGTCTGTAAGAAAACCAAAATCTCAAGTATAAGATAGTTTGCTTAAGTAAATACACATTTTATTGAGAATTTTTCAATAAATAGCAATACCACAAAACAAGGGGGGAATATATTTAATTGTAGCTTATAAAATTCAATATTAATATTTAATTGGTTTTTTTCATATTATAACAAAAGTCTAATTTAAAAAAAAATTTCTTTGTGCGGCATTGTTCTTTTCTTTCAGCCAAGCACGAAATTAATTCATTTCAGCCCATAACTTCCATGGTCGTTGGTAGTAGTAAGGAGTGAGGTGACTTCTTCACTGCTATTATTTGTTCACAAGTCTTTTGTGAGAGAAGAATGGCGGTGTGGCTCCTACTTGAAGCGGCAATTACCTGCATCCAGCTAAATTAATTTATTTGTTCCGCAGTGAAAATAAAAGAAAAGAGGGAATGCGTGGTGACCCACTTGCGAGTCTCAGCGCCGACGGCCGGGTTGTGCTGGTGAGAGCAGCCCCGGGCGAGAACAGCATTCCTGACGTTGCCGGTTGGTTCTAGATGGTTCCAGAGCCTCGCTCGCCGCGCCGGGGAGTGGAGGGGAGGGAGAGCGGTAGAAGAGAGGGGGGCGTCGGTGGTGCGGAGGGAGGGACGGGTGTTGTTCTGGGATGAAATACGGGGGTCACAGAGGCGCGGGAAGTAGTCTGGACGTGGCGGCCGCTGGAGAGAGCGCGCTGCAGCCTCGTTGGAGCCCGAACTCGCTCGCCGCCGGCGTTATTAAGACAGACTGCTGCGGCGCGGCGCGCACACGGGGAGACGTGCCCTTTTGCGGCAGGACTTCCTCGGCAATTAAAAATAATGCTTCCAAAGTACTTTGCTTTAATGCGCTCTTAATATTGTGGCCGAACGCGCAATTTTATTGCACAGAAATTTCCGAAGAGAACATTCTTTAAAATTTAAACGTCCAATTCATGTGTCACATGCCCCTTTTTAGGGACTTTGAATGTAATAACCATTTTTTTAAAGTTAAAATTGGTTCTCAATAAAAAAAAGTTGGTACTCTAACTAATAGATTGACTCGTTAGTTTATGGTTAAAAATTGATTAATTTCAATTAATTTTAAGGCAATTGCTACTGTAAATCCCTAATCACTTATGCTGAGTTTAGAATGAGTTAAATAACCACAAACGTAAATCCTTAAGCATACCATTCATAAGTCATTTTGTAGCAGATAATTAAATAATTTTTACTTTGGCCGTATCATGATCTAAAGTTTTACCTAGTACGTGATTAATTTTTTTTAACTAGAATTTAATAATTCTAATATAGTATTGTTGATAAGACTCACTTATGCAATAATGCTATAATCACAGTTTATTTATTCAGCTGCGTAAGTTAAATCATGAATTTGTGTTATTGTTTTAGTTTCTATAAAAAAAAAAAGATAAACAAAAGTGGGTCATCTCCACAGTATTTTTGAGCCACCTCGGAACATTTGAAGCATTTCCTTCCTATGTGACCATGTTTATCCGCAAAGAAAAGACGGCCACATAACAAACACTCTACATAAGCATTATCACTACTAGGTTTATCAGTTTCACGTAAATGTTCACTTGAGTAATTGTTGTAACCCCAACTAATATCATGGACTTAAATAAATATTTTGCAGCCCCTACACCAAAAGCCTACTATTTGATGATTTATTGTTTATTTTCTTAATCCCAAGAACCATGTATCTGCGAGCAACTAATTGATACTCTTTAAATAATTACAGTTTATTTTTTTTCGTTTATTTTTTAGTGTTATGACATGAGCAATTTCACAACTTATTTAATTAACATTCTAAAATTTTTTTAGAAATGTTGAAATGTTTCTGGCCTGAACATTATAGTCTATAAAAGGGGATCCAATACCAGGCTCCAGGCTGTGGTGCCTGTGGAGCAGAACGCCGTCTTAGATTGTGATGTAGACCTTGACGTTGATCTTTTATCTTAACCTTGACCTCAGCGGCCATGTTCGATCCACTGTGTTGGTTCGAATCACAGCTATTTTGCTTAAAAAATTGTATTTAATATGCAGATAGGGACAATTACAGCTCTGGTAGGTAATGGAACATCGACCTTATGTGATGAGACAGAGCTCTGCTGGTGATATCTAGGAGTAAACAGATGTAACAAAGATTATGGATTCCAGGATAACAACATCCAGCAGAATAAAAAAAATACAAAATTGTGGCCTCTAGCAGACAAAAACCAGTTAGCGGATATTATGTCAGAATTAAAAAAAATGGCCTGTGGCATCAGATCCAAGATGACGGACATGTCATTAGTATTCAGGATGGCGGTCGTAACGAAAATTGCAACGTTCTAGAAACCAAGATGATGACCGTAACGAAACGTGCAACGATGACGTAATACCCGTCCAAGATGGCACCCGTAACGAAAAGCGCAATGTTCTATAAACCAAGATGGCGGAAATTAACATCGCGGATACAATATGGCCGCCTGGGTCAAAATCAAGGTCATCCAATATGGTAGCCGTGACATCACAATCTAAGATGGCGGTCTGCCTAGAATCTGGCGCTGGAGCTTATTTTATATACTACTATTACAATTTAAGTGTATCTTGGCTAAGGTCTGTGTCTTGAAGTAATTAGCACATTCTCATGTCATGTAAAAGTATAAATTTTATTTACTGGTTGCCGTCTGTAATTAAACCAGGTTTACGAGTTTGTTTATCAGATGTAGAATAATTATTGGATTAAAACATTGGGTTTTTAATTTTTATAAATGACAGTTCCTTTGGGAATAGACATTTAATCACTTTTTATAAATAATAATTATATGGGGCGTAATAGCGAGCGTATCAGGAGTAATTACATATTTATATATTGCCTACATTACCAAATATCTTTATAAAAATTCGTTCAAATTACATATATAATAGGAAATTAAATAATACATATTATTTACGCACTAGCAATCCGCATTGTATAGCAGAGCAGATGGTTGTTGTAGAACGGTTATACTTTTGGATTTGGGCACTTAGCGCGTTGTTGACGGTTTAGTAAGTGCAGAGCTTATATACCAGATTTTACGAACAAAAACTGCATGGAAGATTTTACATTCGCAGAGATTACCGATTCATATTGAGTACGGGGAAGCGAGAGGAATTGCAGCAGAAGCAGCAGCAAGCATTTTTATTTTATTTTAACAGAAATATGCATACGAAATTACAGACATTTGTAAATTTGTGCGTATACATGAAAACAACTGTATCGCTACAAATAAGTGTTCGCCGTTTTATTGGGTTTGTATTATTACCCGGGTAATTATGCTTTTTGTGGTCCCAGTACCTCCAATTATTTAAAGTTATTTGTAAACCGATCGTGAACAGCTTTAAGTACTAACTGCGCACTTAAAAGTCATGATAACCCACAACAAAATAAAGTCACATAGTTTAATGTTCAATTATAATTCCCTTGGTTTAAAAAATAAAAATTTGCTGAAATGAAACATCAACTGAAATATAAAAATGATACATTTGTAAGAAATCTCAATATTATCTCCAAAAGCTTATATATATATATATATATATATATATATATATATATATATATATATGCAACAATAACCATAGCTATGTGTGTACAAATTTACAATATGTTTCTTGTAGAGTTATAAATTATTTCGTAGCATCTGGTTTCCAAAGAAATCTTTTTTAAAAGAACAGAATATTTTTCTTCTTTGTACCGAGGTCACTTTCACAACAGAAGTGCACCGAGTAGGAAGACCTCCCTACGTCTTGGCTAGCGACTGTGGGGAACTAGGAGTTTCATATCAAAAAAAATTCGCAGCAGCGTTAGGAAAACCGTTAGATCGCAATAGTTTCGAGGAAGATTTCTTTGATATCGATACCGAACAGGCTGTCAGCTGGCTTCAGGCGATAGCGTGAAACATGCGTGTTGGATATATTTTTTTTAATTTTTCAAAACTTTTTTGGTGTAACATATGCAGGTAATCAAAACCAATAAAATTACGAAAAAAATACCGTATGCTGAGTGTATTATTTACAAAACCTACAGCTTATCCGTAAATGACATTAACTAAATTTAGTTAAGAAATTGGTCTTAATATTGATTAATAAAATTCAACTGCCAACAGAGCGAACTATCACATAACTTCTTACATGACATTTATTTTGTCATATTATTTTATATAGTTTGTCTACTTCTTGTCAGAGAAACTTCATAGAAATTGCAGTTTACTCTGTATCTCAATAGACACAATTTACTAAACGTGGTCTCAGCTTGTTTTCGAGGCATTCATTTACTTAGAATGCTAAAGATGCAAATGATTTTTAAGTTCTCACCATATAAAAAAAGAAAAATTACATAAATTTTAAAGTAATATTACAGTTGCGGCAAAATTTTGTCGGAAAAACTTTTTTTAAAAACTCATTCAGAGAATAAGTAGAATTATTTGAATGTAACGTACGAATAAAAAGTAGGGTTCTCAATGGCCTTGTTCACTAACATGCCACGCTTGTGTGGCGAAGCTAGGGGGTCGTGGTTAACAATCAAACACCTCACCGTAACTCATATTTACTAAAACAAAATTGGTATCCAAATGGTTTGGAGCTTAGTGTAATCTTGAAGGCCTAGTCGCTTTCAGCCACTTTTAATAACCGCGCAATCTTAAAACCTACCAAATAAACCAGTGTTATGATCAAACTTTGAAATAGCTTGTACCCTAAGTTTGTTAACCAACTCTGATTATAATATGTTGTAACTAACGCGGGAGACAAGACCGCGACGCGCGCCAGGTTCTGGAGCGGCCTGGGGGCTCCGCACGGCCACTAACGTCACGCACGCATACCTTAAGGGATTAGAGGTGCCTACATCGCCACCCCCTGCCCCCGCGCCCTCCTTCCTCAGCGCGATTATCTATCTTTGATTTGCCTGCGAATTCAGCGGGCTTACCTAGGCCACCGCGTGGAGTAACGTGAATAAGCGCCGTTGATCTGGATGCTTCGAGCATCGGGTCGGCCCGGGATGACGCGACACGCCACAAACACTCCAGTCAGTTCCACAAAGACGGCCAACCGGTATAAAAACGTGGGATGCCGGCCTCCGCGGTGGTTGAGTGACAACAGGCAAGTTGAGTGAAGTGCGAGTTTGGCGAGCGGTGCTGACGCGGAGTGGCGTGAGACTGTGTGTGTGTGTATGTGGTCAGGTTTGAGGTAAGGGGCGAACCACTGTTGAGCCTAACTCCAGTGAGGAATGTAAACTGTAGACTTGACAGATATTTAGTGATATGTGAACAGACATTAAGTGTAGTGATTTAATTAGTTTTATAAATATTAGTAATAAATTAAACTTTATAAAAATTAATTGGGCTCTCCTTACGAATCCGTTTTCTTCAATCGTAACAATATTTAAAACAAAAAAATCAATAATATTGGACTTTCAAATATTTTTATTAATAACCGTTACTTATTCGAAGAAATTTATGAGTGATTGTTACGGAAATAAATTTAACCTTAATTCCATACGCAAAAAAAGTTTTCATTGGCAAGATATGTAAAATTACTGGTCCATTCCCTTGGCGAAATGTAAGTGCCCAAGTGCTACAAATAATCTGCGTTATTTCACCGCACGTGTTTCAGTTGGTATGTTTTGGATATTCTAACAAGGAGGGTGGTTTTAGTGGTGACGGGCTGCGTTGTAAGAATAGGGAATGGCTGTAATGGGCGGAATCCCCGTGGCAGTTTAATTACATTCTCATGGGGCTTATTTCAGAGCCAACTATTGGAACAGAACCGTGGATCAGTCCTCTGTTGTATAGAGTAAATTATTTTTTTGCTGATTCATTATACCCATGGGATATTGATGTCACAATTGGGTCCATGTCAGTGTTAAATGCAAAACCAGGTAAAAATTAACAAAAATGTGAGTTTCCTCAGCTTATTTCCCAAAGCAGTAATACAAGAGAGCACACAATCCTCTGGTCACCCCAGAGACCCTCGTTTGTTCTGCCGGCAGTATTCGCTCTAACTCTTCGGGGATTATGGTTATCCTGTGTGGATAAACCTCTCTTCACTCTTCACCACCAACACTCATTTGCCCTAGTATTGCTGTTTTACTCCCGTGGGCAACGAAATTTAGGTACATTGTTCTACTCGGCTCACCCACGTGACATTTATAGCTGCTACTTGCAGCTTCTACGGTTACATTCACTCCCCGGGGTTTCTGAAAATATCTTTAATTCAGTTGTTCTTGCAATGAAACTCCAAATAACCACGTCTCCTTGCTGGTTTTCTTCTCAGTGAATGTTTTATTGTTACCTATTTTAACAAATTAACATGCGTCATTTTCGCAATATTTTCAAACTGTTTTCTTACGATTAATATGATGTGATCTTTTACGTATGTTGTTGTCAGTATTTTAATTTGCAGTGTTATAACCCACATATTGAAATAACATTAAAATAACTGATTTTAAACATTTTATGTTCGTACGCCATTGCTGGTGTTCACAGTATGTCAAAGAGAAACCACTAGAACGATGAATAAACAAACATACAGAAAAAGAAGCAATATCAACCGACGTCAAATGTGTTAATGAAAATACAGCACAGATAATTACAAAAACGAATAAGACAGAAATAAATGTCACAGCACAGACGAACATGTTGGACTGATGACGATACTTTTGTAACAAGAACAGAAAATGCATACAAATAACAAAATTTGGGCAATACAACAAGGCACAGGTCAACCCAGCGATTCCGTGAAATCTCTGCGCTGTCTTTGCATTCACACATTTGACATATGCTAATTTTTTGTTTGTTTTTCTGTGTGTTTGTGTATTCATCTTACTTGTCCATTGTTGTGAATTTTCTATATAATATGGTAAATAAAACAAGCAATGCCTTATGTCCATAAAACTGTTTTTTTTTTTTTAAACTCCCCCCCCCCCCCCCCCCATCCCGTAAAAATCTTTCAAAGAACTTATTAAAATCAAGGTCATCGATATTTTCTCTTTTAAAAAATTTACTATAGGTACTCATTATAGAAAAACTTGATTGATCTACTGTGTACTGTGTGAAGTTCACAGTAAAAATAATTTCAGATTTATTAAAGTTTTCATATTTCAGAAAACTTTTGTATGCAGTTTTATAAATTAATTTATTTCATCTGTTTTATTCTCACAAATCTTTAATAGCTATTCCAGTTTTTCTATATTTATGCGTATTTTCAAAATAATGCCTTTTTAAACTCAAGTGTGTAGTATGTAACAACTTATTTTAACTTTGTGTTTCCATGAAAGCTCTCAGTACCGCGGTTACAATTAGTTACAAGGGTCTGACGCAACTTCGTGTGCCCGCGTGGAATCCCAGGAGTCCGTGTGGTGGAGTATTTCCCATGAGTCGGAATAGTGACACGACCTCTGGAGTTAACAGAAAACATAGTAAACGGTTCCTCGGTGGTAAGGAAATAGATTATTTTTCAAGAAATATCGCATGTGTAGAGGAGAACAAAACACATGGAACTCCAGGTCTATATTAATTGCTGTTTCGCAGGGAACCTAAAGATTTTCATGAGTATAAAAAACTGCTTAAGCTAAATCATGCATATTTTCGTGATAACGATCCGGAAAGTTGCATATATAGGTAGACAGAAAGATTATTAAAAATAAGAGTGTCTCACTAATCTCTTCAGTGAACTAGCAGTATTTGGGTTTAAATAATCTACCAAGTGATGAGTAATTTTACAATATAAATTGGGACGACCCAAAACGAATTTGTCTATTGTCTAAGACAGCAGATGCCTTCGCTTAGTACAGGAAACAATTTTCACACCAAAATTTAGTCTCCATACTCGAAGAACTAAGGAAAGCAGGCTACATACAATGAGTCGAATAGGAATCGCTCGGGAACTTCGTGCTCCTACAAGACCGAAATACATTCGACGCAAATTCGTTGGGCGTTGACAAGATGATTTATTCCTGGTGGACCTTGTTGAGATGATAACAACATTCCCGAATGAACACGAGCTTCAAATACATCTTCATGGTCATCAATGTGTAGGCTATAGCAAGTTCGCTTGGGCCAGACCTGTGAAATTGAAGAACGCAATCGACTTAACCAAGACAATGACAGAGAATTTGCGCGATGTATTTGTACTGTTACACCTCCAACCATTACACGGAAAGTAATATACAAGGTTACTTTTAAGGCTTTAATGAAGTATGGCATCAATTTCAACTTTAAATTTAGTAATGTCAAAGCCTTTATCGTTAAAAGGTTTAAAAAAACTTTGCGCACCATTATGTGGCGTCAGTTCATGGCTAACAGTAAATACAAGTGGTTGGAAATCTTGCAAAAACTAATAAAGGAATAGTATTCCACATTGCGTTCTACCACTATAATGAAGCCCAAATATAAAGGACGATCACATGCTTCGAAGAGTGTTTCCCATCACGAAAAATAAATATCAACGAATGCGTATAGCAAATGTCGACGACAATGTGTGGATCTCCAAGCAGAAAGGTGTCATTGAGGAAGGTTTTACTGCGAATTGGAGTCCCGAACTGTTCCGTGTGACCAACGTTCCCGAATCTGAGCCTAGGACCTACTCTCTCGAAGATTTGGACCACAAACTTATTCGTGGTGGCTTCTATGTCAAAGAGATTCAGCCTACGATGTTTCCCAAAACGGAATTGGTAAAGAAGGTTCTTAAACGTGGAAATGGACTATCGTATATCAAGTAGTGGAGCTTCCCACCTCATGGGTAGCATATGCAGAAATCTAGAAATGCTAAAGACTTTAGTTATTTGCTTGTTTGTACTTGTAGTACAGTATAATTTACCTAATAATTTTTTTGACTATTTGATGATTTATTTCCTAGACCTATCTTTTTTTTATCTAATTTAAGTGATTTAAAAAATTTTAAGCTAAAATTATATTTTTTATCGTCCAAGGATCGAACCGAGAACAGGAATCGACCGATAGGTAAATAATTACAATTTTTTTAAATATTATGCTAGTGTAAGTGATGGTCCGGTAGTAAATAATACTGCACTCTAGCAGATAAAAAATAAACTTGTTTTGAGGCAGCGAACTATCGGGCAATGAGTGAGTGCACTACATGACACTAGTGCTCCTAGTAGCAAGTATTGAAAGCAAAGATGGCGGCAATAACCTATAGCAGAAAACGTGCGCACTACATGATTGCGACCTCCAGCAGAACAAAAAAAAATATATGGCTTCTGTAATATCATCCAAGATGACGACCGCCAGTAGATTGTGGTTGTGATTTCATAATCCAACATGGCAACCTTCAGCAGTCAAAAATAATATGGCGGCTGTAACTTCATAATCCAAGATGGTGGAAGGTTCTACCATATCGAATAAGTAGTGTAACATTCGGGAGTGGAGCACTCTATTCCAAGATGGCGGAATTAAATATGGTGGAATTAAATATGGCGGAAGTGACGTCATAATATATGGCCATAAATTTCAAGGACAAACGGCAAGGTCATCCAAGTTGGCCGCCGTTACGTCACAATTCCAGATGGCCGCCGACTCCTGGCCCTGCACCCTGAACCCTGGTCTCGGACATACCAAATTATACTACTATTTTGAACTTAATGTGCTGGTCAATTCCTATTTCAAATCATGATTTCATAATGGAAAAAACTTTCACAATTTTTATTGCCTCATATACTGATGTGATTATTCCGAAAATAATATCTTAATCATTTATAAAAACTGAAATAAACTGGATAATTTATAAGGAAAAGAATATCAAAACCACTGTCAAAATTTTAATTTACAGGTTTGGTTAAAAATATTTGAAAGAGTAAATTTTTCGAATTTTGCTGGGGGAGGGCCTCCAGAAATGTAGATGTCCCAGGGCCCCGCAAAGTCTAGGGCCACTGCTGCTCGAAAGAAGGCGCGCGTGCGAATAGACGTGTGGCTGTCACCACACCCCGCACCGCCCTCCACCCGACACACGGGTTCACACGCCCGCACACTCAGCATTCACACATTCACACGAGCGCAATATCCCCCCCCCCCCCCCTGCGCGGCGCGCCACTCGACGCTCCGAGCGAGGGTCTGAAAGTGAAAACGAGCTGCCGGCGAAATGCCTGCGGAACGTTACTCAAACATTTATCAAACGACTGCTGGAATGTTATTGCGTCGTTTGTCAGGCGCTCAGTCGGTTCCCGCGCACAGCACGAACTGCTGTGGTAACAGCGGTTGGTACCACATTCCCGGCTTCAGACCGGAAGAGTTGCGAACAGCAGCGGGCTTTCCGTATCGCACGTTCAAGGCTCTACATGTTACAGTTGCGCACAGAAAATGCGTGCTTGTATTTTAGTCTGCGTCAGATAACGTGTCTCCGATATAACAGTTCCCAGTAATACCTATAGTACCCAATTCCCAACCGTCACTTTTGAAGCATCATTTGATGTTTTTTTTTCCACGAACAGTAAATACCACATTTTTTTTTTTTGCAAAGACTGTTGACAGAATAACAGTGGCAGAATGAAATAAAGATCGCCTTTTTTTTATTTTGATAACGGCCAATTTGAAACAAGTTTCATGACGCAGCCTATAATAACCTATCAAATACAATGAATTGAGAAAACTTCAACATTAAGGTCGAGTGACGTGGTACGATCTTAAAATGGGTAAATTTTGGACCTGCGCTCGAGAAAACCCCGACAAGTAGCGTCACTCTACGCGATTCTTGTGTTTGTAAAAAGGTTTCTACTCTTAACGACACAGTCTAAACAGTTTTCTAAACCAACGAAATAATTACATTAATTTTACCTATAAACGAAATTAGTGTGAAAAAAAGACAATATATTTCAGATGCACATAATAATCCTAAATTCGACAAATTTTTTAAGGCAATTTGTAAAATATTTGTTTTACTCACAGTGAAATGTTTTGTGTTAAAATCTCATTAAAAATTACATGTAAATGTAATTGTCAGTTATACAATGTTAATTTAAATTAAAAATAATTCAATTATAATATATAACCACACTTTTGAATAAAATATTGTATTTTCTGGTGTATAATGAAAATATTAATTTTAAATGCTTGTATGAATTAAAATGTTCAAGAGGTTCCATATACAATTTTTAACCAATTTTATAAACATATTTATATATAAAAAATTTGATGTTATTGTTTTTATTTTTGTTTGATGTTTCAAAAATAAATATTCATGAAACAATTTCAATGTAGTTATAAAAATATTTGGTTCAGAAATTTTAAAATCAAGAAAAGGTCAATATTTTTCAGTAGCCTAAATAATTTTTCAACTTTGTTTCAAAAGAGAAACTACTACATACAACCTTGGCTAAAATCAAGTAAGTAGAAGATTTTAAGAAAATTATGCTGTTATTATAGGTTAAAGGATTTAATTTCCCGCTAAATAAGTCAGATATCGTTTCAATGGATCAAAATTAAAATAATTATTCATGATATGTTTTAGTTGGTTTAAAAACTTTTTTCTTTTATGTAATTTACGATTTATTTTATATTTTAAGTGTTTATCATTAGGTATTCAATTAGTAAGAGCATTCTGGAGATAACTCTTCTAATGTGTAAAATAAAGTTCAAAACTTTACTTTTGATCATTATAATGAGTTGAAATAAGTATTAGACAAAACAATATTCTAATTGTTTGATTTTTTATACTTATAAAGACAAGAAAAATATACTTATAAGATGATCTTTTACAGCGAACGGCGAGGTTTGGCTGTATTATTTGACGGGGAGATGTATTCTTGTTCAAAAAAAACACGACAGAAATAATGAAGCAAATAATGAATGACCAAAATAAAAGCGGAAAAAGGACCTTTTCACCACACAGGTAGTGAAATTATGGTCCCTAATTCGGCCCCTCCAAAAAAAAAACTCGCACATTCGCCACTGATCAGTGGACAAATATCTGGGCGAAAATGTGAGATGGCAAAGTAAAATAGTATTTTGAAAGAAATATAATGGCATACACATTTGCAATAATTAAGTGGAGGGGAACATTTTACATTTGAAGTGCTTTCCAGCTAACCTGAGCACAGTTTACTGGGGGTTTAATTTAGGTCAATAAAGAGTTTAACTACCTAAATACTTTTCCAAATAGGATCTGATTTAAAAATAGGCGTCAGGCAAGCTATGTCTGAGTCCAGTTCTAGTTACTCGTGGACAGGAATTAATGTCAGATTATGACTATAAAAGGTTCAGGATAGCTATAATGCTATGTAGTTGCAATAAGAGCAGTCGCCATTATCAACATGTAATGTCGTAATTTGTTTATTTATTAAAGTCTCCGGTCTCGATGACAGTAGGCATTGCAGCTGAATGTTCGCCTTACAAATCAAGGACATTTAAGAATGTTTCAACAGTACCCAGAATTTTTCTGAGCATATTCGAGATGCCAAGGGGAAACCGAAATAAAAATGTTCGGATCGGGAGTAGACTTGGGTCCTGCGTTTAACTGTTCAGCTACTAGCTTTGGTACTTTGTGTGTTAGTAAATACTATGTTGACCTACGAAAAGTGGTTCCATGATACGTCTATGTAACATCTTCGGAGAAGTTCTCAACGCTACCAAGAGAACAACGCCAATCATTATAGCTAAACATCACAAACTTAAATGATCACACGAAAGAAAATTAAAAATATATACCTATATTTATGAAATTGTGCTGAAAATAATTGGTGGGTGAAAATAACTCTAATTAAAAATGTATTAAATACACTCACTTGGTATTAGTCATAAGACGTAACTTTATTTGGAAAGCATATTTAAGAGTATTGTTTTCTTTAATTTTGGAGAAACATACAAAATTCTGGTAATGAGTATTGAGTCTGATTGAAATGACGTGAGTTCTATCATAAACAAAGTAGAATATCTCTAGCCAGAGTATTATTTTTTCCCCTGCGACCACACTTGCACGCGTGTTGACAAACACGTCCGTCCAAGGACTGAAGTGCTGTACTGGGCACGTTGCTCGCTATTGGTCCTCGCCCAGGCGCCCGGAGCGTCATAATAACAATATTGTCAAATAGAAAAACTTATTACCTACCTATGAATAATTTTCTAAATAAATTAATAAATAACTCTATGTTTAAGAATTTACGTACATACATAATATTAAACTTCAAACTATACACACCAAAAAAACTATTTATGTTTGTGAAACTATTTTTTATTTGTCATAATGTTTCAAACATTTGTAGGCTTTGTTTATATGTAAAACTGTGGTGGCCATATTCCGCTTATCCAAAGGAGTATAGAAATTAATAGAGATATCACTCCCTGTACACGCCACAAGTCCAAAATGAAACAAAATGTATAAATAACAACTAATTTGACAAAAGAATGTATACAACTGGAATGACAATGTTAACATCCGCCTGAAATTTAATAGAAGTAGGTAGGAAAGAATATATATATAAGAAATTAAATGAAAATATAACACATAAATAAAATTATCTCACACTCAACCAAACATAAATTTTAATATGAAATAAAGGAAGAAGGCAATTCATGTAACTACTCTAATTAATAAAAAAAATCAACCTGCCTGAAATAGTTAAATTCAAATTTTTAAACAATATATTACATAATTGACAAATATTTCTGGTCTTCAGTCTCGGCAGCCCTAGGACTCTTGACGCTCAGCAGATAAATTATAAATACTAAACCAAACTCCTTGCAAATAAGTAGATACTGGAAAAAAATAACAATATTGACGAATAGAAAAAAATTAGTAGGCCCTACCAACCTATGAATAAATTTCGAAGAAATTTATAAGTTTAAGAATTTATGTACCTACATAATATTAAACTTGAAACTATCCACACAATAAAAACCTAAGAATGTTAGTGAAACTAATTTTTTTTATTTGTCATAATACCTAAAAAACGTATGTTTCCAAAATGAAACAAAGTATAAATAATGACAAATTTGACAAAAAAAAATTGTACTACTGAAAGACATTGAAAACATACACGTGAAATTTAAAAGAATTATGAGTGTCCTAGGTAGGGAGAAAATATATATAGAAGAAATTAAATAAAAAAAACATATATTAATAAATTTACCTTGCGATCAACCAAACAAAATGAAACAATATAAAAATACGTATTTTTAGAGGAATTTACTAATTCCACTGGAACCGTAAGTACATAAAATTGAGCCTATGTCACTCTCCAGTCCATAAATTATCTCTATACAAAATTTCTTGGCGTAGCAAAAAAAAAAAACACTTACTTTTATAATATTAGTTAGGATGTGCAAACTATAAAACGATTAAAAAAAAGTTATATATACTGGTGTATTGAGGTACTACGATGCAGAGCTTTAATTTTTCTTACTCTCTACTAAATTCCTTTCAATAGCAAAATGTAATGTAATGGCTTAAAAGCTATTGCTCGGCAGACATACAGGAATGACACTAACAGTTTGTATATCTATGACACACATTACATAAAATTAAGATATATTTTTTTTAACCCGTTTAAAGATAATTTTTTTTAGACAAAAGACAGCCTATGTTCATCCCCAGGATATAATCTATCTCCTTGCCAAATTTAATTACGATCCGTTCAGCCGTTCAGCCGGGAATAGGTAACAAACAAACAGACAAACAGACAGACAGACAGAGTTACTTTCGCATTTATAATATTAGTAAGGATGACTATTCAAGTTTCCAAAATGTATTCTAGGATAGTTTCATAAGCGCTGATAGGCTCGCACCGTATAGCTCCAGCCACCACGCTGTACCGGGAAAAATTAAAACGTTTTCACTAGAATTAATAGTTATTGTATATTAATCACGCACGGGAATATTTTTATGAATATTTTTATATTTTTATGAATTCGATGTTAAATTTCGTGTCCGAGATTCGTACTATAAATTTATTTGCAAAATAAGAACATGTGAATTTTCTCGTTGCCGAGGTTCGATGTTTACACATCACTGCTGAGTACTAACATTTTCGCTCACGTTTATTATTGATATAATTACTCATATTGTGTTTATAATATACTAGCTGCAGTACCCGGCTTTGCCCGGGCTGAACACCGGGTGATATATTGTCCGTGAGTTACAGACAAATGGATAGCGATATGTCCAGTGTGGTGGACATTAAGAAATGACACATAATTACTGTTTGTATATCTGTGACCTATGGTTTTCTGTTTACCCATGGCGTTCGGTTGAAAGGTTTAGAAATTGATGCGCTACAGCGCCATCTAGCGGCGAGTTAAAAAAAAATGGTTAGCATAAAAACCTTCTCCATGATAAAAACACTTCGATGTGCCAACTTTCATGGCGATCGGTCAAACGGTGTAAGAGTTTATCGACGTCATACATGCCAACATCCAATTATATATATTCTTATATTTGGAAATTTTGGGGCTTTCACTTTTGCGGAAAGTGGATGTTCAGGATCTCGAATGGTTTGGAACACTCCATCTCGAAAGAATAGATATTTGAAATTCCTGAAATTGTCGAAATTTTGGGGCTTTGTTCCCAGAGGGGGGCGGGGGGTTCGAGGACCCTGAATGGCTCGAAAACCCTTAAAATCGAAAGAGATAGATTTTTAAAAAATTTTAAACTTTCGAAATTTTGGGGCTTTAACTGTCTGGGGGGGGGGGGGTGATGTTGAGGACCCCGAATGGCTCGGAAACACTCCAAATCGAAAGAGATATAAAGGAATATAAGAATTTAGGCATTTACTGTACTCCTATCTACCATAATAACAATATTGACAAATAGAAAGCTTATTACCTACCTATGAATAATTATCTAAATAAATTAATAAATAATTGTATGTTTAAGAATTTACGTACATACATAATATTAAACTTCAAACTATACACACCAAAAAAAAACTAAGGATGTTTGTGAAACTATTTTTTATTTGTCATAATGTTTAAAAGATTTGTAGGATTTGTTGATATGTAAAACTGTGGTGGCCATATTCCGCTTATCCAAAGGAGTATAGAAATTAATAGAGATATCACTCCCTGTACACACCACAAATCTTTGAATTAAGTAAAAAAACATAGTCCAAGATGAAACAAAAACAATAAATAACAACTAATTTGACAAAAAAAAATATACAACTGGAATGACAATGATAACATCCGCCTGAAATTTAATAGAAGTTGGTAGGTAAGAATATATATATATAAGAAATTAAATGAAATTAAAACATACATAATATATTGTCGCGGGTTGAAATTTTGCAGGGTTGTTGAAATCAAATTTAGGGACTTTACTGACGGGACTCTGGGCTGGCTGCTCTGTTCACTCGTCAGCGCAAGTGGCGTGACCATGTAATTGGGGCACGGGGCCGGCGCGGCGCGCTGCGGGCTTGCAGAATTTTGTTTGTTTGTTTGGCCGCGCGCTGGCGCAGCCACGGGCCGCAGTTACTGGGGCGCGCTGTCGTAACAAGCCGCGCGGTGTGGCCTGCACATTGTGGTAGAGGGGGGGTAGTCTTCCCAGATGTTCTAGTTAGTTGTTTAGTAAATTTGACTTCAATAACGAGCTTTTGTTATGGTAGGCGCGGCAGGGCGCGCGAATTTAAGCGCAAGTGAGTGATGACTCGGGGCTCACTCAGGCGGAGGCTATGCGTCTCACCTGTGGTCACGAGTTGTTAGTTCGTTCGTGATGTAGGAATTCAGGCTCACTCAGGCGGAGGCTATGCGTCTCACCTGTGGTCACGAGTTGTTAGTTCGTTCGTGATGTAGGAATTCAAGCTTTCGGGCGGAAGCTATGGTCGACGCCAGAGGCCACGAGTCGTTTAATTTAAGTTAGGTCATAATGTAGTCGTCAAGCTTTCGGGCGGAGGCTATGGCCCTCGTCAGGGGTCACGCGTCATAGTTTTTAAAATGTAATGTTCGTTCGGGATTTCAAGGGCAGGAGAGGCCCCTACGTTATTTTTTTAAAGTAATCGATCAAGAAAGGCTTTTCGGAAAATGTGAGTATGGACTTATCTTTGTTTTAATTTTAAGTATTAATTATGATTTGAGGTATTCGGAAGGACTAGGGAAGTGTTTAGTGAAGTTCTCTCATTCTCTCTCTTGTAAGGTCGTTCAATCGTTAAGGAAGTAAAGAGATTATTGTTTTAAATTGTAATCCCGCTATTTAAATGTTCTTTAAAATGATGTTGAGTATTTGACTTTAAGAATAAAATAATTTTAATTAAGTATTATGTTATTTTGCAAAATCTCCTTAGTTCAGCTCTCACCAGACATCCTGTACGGGATGACGAACCTATGATCCTAGGTACAGTAAAGTATTTTATGAAGTTAAGACTAGTTGATGCCAAGCGAGTTGTTTCTATGTAAAGAGCTACGATTCTCGCCCCCCCCTCTGAAGGTGGATCGTGACAGAAATGGCGGTGGCACCGGCTAGGTGCACGTGACAGAAATGGTAGAGTTCGCCGGATAGGTTCTATTTCTGGAGAGAGAGAGAGGTAGATTTTTATGTTTATTATTAAGTTAGTTTCAGCTTCTGATAGCAGGTTATTAAGAGTTTACTTGAGGAGAGGATTACGGAATTTTAGTCTATAGTGGAGGAAGTCTTTGAGATATTTTTTTTGACGTAACAGATGTTTATTTGAGGATACTTGTAAGGATAAAGTTTATAGTGATAAGTTGTTTTAAGTCGTTGAATTTATTGTAGATTTATATCGGGGATTATTACGTGAGGAGAATACGTTATAAGTTAAATGCTTATTAGAGATAATGCAAGTGGTTTAATTTAATTGAAGTTCATTTTAAGATTGTAGGTTAAGAGAATTATAATTTAAAATAAAGTTTTTTGTCGTAAATAGGAATTATTTTCAAGAGAAGTTTGTTTTGTTTTCGTGCGCGTAGGAGACGAGACGTACGAATTAAATCAGTCGAGGGAAGGATAAACGTTAGAAAGGAATTAAAGAGAAAACGAGAGTTTATGTAAAAGAGAGTTATAGAATTTATAGTGATGTTTTGTTTTAATTAGAAAAATGTTGAGAGTTGTTTCAGAACGACACGTCAGTGGACGTGGCAGAGTGAACACGTGACGGGGAGGTGCTGAGACCTAGCGGAGAACGGAGGAACCGCAAGCGAGGGTTGGCGCACCTGATGGAATTCGGTGACGTCACGGGCTCATACGGAGACGTGGACAGGCCGTGACCTTGTTTTGATCAGCTGTACGGTAACTTAGCGATAAGAAAATAGACTATTGGTTAAATAAATTTAAATTTAAGTGTGTTTTAGGAGAAGAGGAACTTTCAGTATGTAAGTAATTTAATTTAAGAAGTGTATGATGTATAGGCTAGAAGTGTTTCGTTGTAAGTTGTTTATGTTTTTGTTAGTTAAATTCTACCTCGGTTTTAAAAATATTTTTTTGGGATTTGTAAACAGTAATAAGGAGGTACACTATAAAATCAATAAGCATTGATAAAAGTGGAAGGATAGTTTTTGTGTGTAGAGGGAATTTACTCCAAGGGAACAGAGAAAATTAATGTTTTCTTTAAGGCGAGGGACCCTAAGGTGAGGCGTTGTGTCCCTGGGAAGAAAGGGAATTGTAGCGCAGACCATAGGAGATGGGCTGACTACGGAATTAAGGGTCAGGAGAATCCTGAGAGTTGTGAGTAGTTTGGGGCAGGAGTTCCCCATGGTAGTACCGAAGTGGCTATCCTGTATGGGATAGGGTACCATTTCAATGAAGTTTGTTGGTGGGGTTAGAGCCCCCTGTGTAGTGGGCGTATAGCAGATAGGCACTACAGTGAAATTTTTGGTTATTTTGTGAGGTAAATTCCCTGGAGGTTAAGTAAGATTGGATTCAGTTAGGAAGGAGGGAAATGAGAAACATTGCTGTAGAGAGTTAGTGTACTTGCCTAATGTGAAATTGAATTTTACTAAATTAATTTAGGAGAAAGTTTTGTTCGGTAAATAAATAATAATGGAAGATAGCTAGATAATTAATTAATTTTTTTGAGTAAGGTGTTTTAAGTAATGAAATAAAATAATGTGAAGAAGTTTGAATAATTGGGGAGGAATTTCTTTAAGAGTTTAGATAATTGTTTTTGAATTTATTGAGATATTCAGCCAGTGGAGTTTGAGTATGAGAGATACAGTGAGATTTCAAGGAAATTGGTTGTTTATTAATTAGGACGAATGAGATTTTATGATTTAGAGTCAGTAAGCATAGTTAAATTTACGACATAATATTTGTTGACAGTTTACAGTTATTAAGGAGAAAACAGAGTAATCTATTTATTTTTATTTTAAGGGTTTGAAGATAAGATTATGAATTTTTTTTTTGAAAGTTTCTTGGGCATGTTTGAATAATTTTTATTTGGATTTTAAGAAATTACAGAGAAAATTTAATTGATTTACATTAGTTTGGAAGTATGGTGGTTTAGTGTTCGATTAGCCCTAACTTGATGGTCGGATCCCAAAAGAATGCCGTAAAACCGATAGCCAATTGAGAGGAATGCGGTAGGCGCTTGTGTAGAGAGGGGTTGTGGGAAAACTCCTTGGGACTGATGGCAGATCAGGGGCCCTAAATAGTGTGTGATGCTGTAAAACCAGTGCAGAGAAAGCCTGGTATGCTTAAATTTTTGGGCACAGGTTATGTAAACCTGGGGTTCCATGGGATTTAGTCATGTTAGCTGCTGTGAGACATTAAGATTTCCAGGCTCCATAGTAAATTCAATGTAAATTTTTGTTTTCTTAAAATAATAAATTTGTTTTTAATTTTTTTTGAGATATTTGATTTGTAACAGTGAATACAGACCCCGAGGAATAAGAGTTGTCATGCTGTGAGAGGAGAAGGTGGTAGGCCTAAAAGGGTACAGGCACCACAGAGGTTATGTGCATTGCATAATTTAAATATAAGGAAACTTGAGAATTTGAAATTTTGTTGTTGGGTTGGACACCCATAAGAAGAGTATAGGCAGAATTTTTATTGTTATGAGATGTCTAATTTAATTGAAAAGAAGAAAGTTTAAAGATGCAAGGTAACATTATTATTGTAATAATTGAAAGAGATTAAGAGGTAGAGAGAAATAGGCAGTTTTTGTTTGTAAGTACTAAAGTTTACATATAGAAATTTAGTAACTAAGAATGAATAATAAGTTAAGTCTAGTGTAAAAGT
This sequence comes from Bacillus rossius redtenbacheri, assembly GCF_032445375.1. Taxonomy (NCBI): domain Eukaryota; kingdom Metazoa; phylum Arthropoda; class Insecta; order Phasmatodea; family Bacillidae; genus Bacillus; species Bacillus rossius. Next base: position 35,326,747 of record NC_086333.1, on the reverse strand, counting down.
TTTTTTTAAGTTTGTTAAGTTAAGAGTCACAAGTAAATTTTTTTTTAGAGAGAATGTCTTTGATAGGAAGTATTAGAAACTTATGGGAATTTTAGGGTAACATAAATAATGTAGGTAATGAATAATAAATAGATGGTAGGTCTTAAGTTAGGATTAACATTTGAAGCAGAATTTAATTAAGAAGAAGGAAAATAAATAGGCCTAATGAAAAGAACAAAAAAGGATTTTATGGTAAAGCATTTTTTTTTAAGTAATAAACAATGAATAATAATGTTGTTTCAGGGTAATGTGTACTAATAATACAATTTTTTTTTAGGACCAAAGAACAGGAATTATGTAATTTAAATTAACATGTATTTTTGAAACTGTTACAGATTCCTTAAGATGAGCTGAGCAGCAGTCCAGTTTACAAGATGACAAGAGTTCGAGAGACAAGATACAAGATCACTGAAACAAGAGCCAAGACTGAAGATTCAAGAGAAGAGAAAGCTGGCAGCCATGGACTTACAAGTGGAGATTAATAAGGTCATGTAAAGTTTTATTTTTTTTATGGAAGACAGTAACTGGAGTTTTTTTTTGTTATAAACATTATTTACAGAACTTTTTAGGTTATAGTAATGTAATGGAACTAGTGAGTTGTGGTAGCTGTCAAAAAGAACTAATACCTTAAGTTTAATTTTTAAAGTTAATTTTCTTAATTTACAGAGGGATTAGTAGTTTTTTTTTAAACCTTATTTAGGTTGGAATTTAAATACAATAGCTTATTATAAATGTGTACGAACAGTTCAAGTTCACCGTACTGATAGGTAGGTCAGATGATCTTATTGATTTTGATGATTTGTTGTTTTGAGTTGATTTTTAAGTGTTGTGAATTAGACAATGAAATAGTTCTGAAAACTTAAATTATTTCAAGCTAAGAAATAGTAAAGTTAATTGTAACTCAAAGGACACCAGAATTTAATTTTTTTTTGAATTAGTAATGTTTGAAAATTTTATACTTTACAAGAAAGGTTATAAACAAACAGATCGGATGGAACAAGGATGCAGTAAATCACAATTTCATTTAGAATTATTGATTAGCTTTTGAGGTTATGAAGTAAAAGTAATTATAGTTTAAAAGTTTGAATAAAAAAAAATGTTTTCTTTTTTATTTGTTTGAAATAGAAAGTTTAAAAGTTAATTAGTCATGATCTAGGTGGGTGATGGGGTGGGAATTGGCCACTCTTTTTCCCTATAACCTCCCTAACATGGCCTTCTATTACAACTAACAGAAATAAAGAAGAAGAAAAAGAAGACTTAGTATTAGTTAGAATGTTTTTTCATGAAGATACCTGATGAACTTTTTTTTTATTGTTGGGAAGAATAGTAGCAAGATTAATCAGATGTTTTACTCAGAAGAAGAAGAAGAAGAAGATAAAGCAGTTTTATGACTCGACAAGCCAGAGATTGGTGTTTCCCCTCTGCGCTTCTATTGACTACGTTGTTTACTCTCATGGGATAGCTGGTTCGGCACCATGGAGAGAGATTGGTGGGCATTGTGGTTGCCCCCAGAAGAAAAGAAGAGTAGAAGAGGTTATGGGTGGGTCATGTGAACTGACCTTCAACCCAGTTACTTCGTGGGGACTATTTGCTGTATAGAGAAGATCAAGACTCAAGAGTTAGGGAAAATCATTGGAGGTCATGTTTCCCTTCCTTAAGTTTTTCCTATCAAATTATTTGCCTGATTAGATTATGCTAAGGGTGGGATACTTTATGTTAGCAGTTGAATTAATTAATTTTATTTTTTTGTGTGTTTGCATCCTTGCCCATCGATTGCAGTTTAGTAGTTAGTTTTGTATTTGTCAGGCGTGATGGTAATGCCTGTTGATGATGTTTCAGAATTGTAATCTGTTCGTGATGAGGATGGCACAACTCCGAAGCAGATGTGGGGAGAAGTTGTGAGCTGCCCTGGAAGCCAGTCCAGTAGCTGTTGGAGTTGAGTGGTGTTTGCTGATGGCCAGCCCAGGGAGCTACTCTTCTCGACAACACTGACTTCGAGGAGTTGCACCAACCTTCACGAGATAAGAGTTTAATTAATTGAAACACTGTACGGACACTTAATTTTTTTTGAAGAACGAAAGAAGTATGGTAATAAACAGAAACCGAAAAAAAAAAAAAAATAATAATAATTATCAAGAATTTGCACATTGTTTAACGAATACTGAGAAACTAAGAACAGTAATTTAATTTGTAAAGAGAGCTTCACTAACAGAACAATTTTTTTAGAATTGAGAACTCGAGCCTCTGAAGGTTCCTGTGAGAACAAACCAGATAAAAGTTTTACATTTAATTTTATGAATACTTGTTGTTTTAAAATAAATCTTATGCAGAATCTAGATGTATGTTCAGACAGCAAGGAACTAAGAAAATTATTATTTTTGTGAAATGAGGAATTTATAGTTATGGTTTAATGGAAAAAGACAATTTGTAATTTTGAGGTAGCTCGATGGGGCTCGAGCTCTGTGAGGGGAGGGTTATGTCGCGGGTTGAAATTTTGCAGGGTTGTTGAAATCAAATTTAGGGACTTTACTGACGGGACTCTGGGCTGGCTGCTCTGTTCACTCGTCAGCGCAAGTGGCGTGACCATGTAATTGGGGCACGGGGCCGGCGCGGCGCGCTGCGGGCTTGCAGAATTTTGTTTGTTTGTTTGGCCGCGCGCTGGCGCAGCCACGGGCCGCAGTTACTGGGGCGCGCTGTCGTAACAAGCCGCGCGGTGTGGCCTGCACATTGTGGTAGAGGGGGGGTAGTCTTCCCAGATGTTCTAGTTAGTTGTTTAGTAAATTTGACTTCAATAACGAGCTTTTGTTATGGTAGGCGCGGCAGGGCGCGCGAATTTAAGCGCAAGTGAGTGATGACTCGGGGCTCACTCAGGCGGAGGCTATGCGTCTCACCTGTGGTCACGAGTTGTTAGTTCGTTCGTGATGTAGGAATTCAGGCTCACTCAGGCGGAGGCTATGCGTCTCACCTGTGGTCACGAGTTGTTAGTTCGTTCGTGATGTAGGAATTCAAGCTTTCGGGCGGAAGCTATGGTCGACGCCAGAGGCCACGAGTCGTTTAATTTAAGTTAGGTCATAATGTAGTCGTCAAGCTTTCGGGCGGAGGCTATGGCCCTCGTCAGGGGTCACGCGTCATAGTTTTTAAAATGTAATGTTCGTTCGGGATTTCAAGGGCAGGAGAGGCCCCTACGTTATTTTTTTAAAGTAATCGATCAAGAAAGGCTTTTCGGAAAATGTGAGTATGGACTTATCTTTGTTTTAATTTTAAGTATTAATTATGATTTGAGGTATTCGGAAGGACTAGGGAAGTGTTTAGTGAAGTTCTCTCATTCTCTCTCTTGTAAGGTCGTTCAATCGTTAAGGAAGTAAAGAGATTATTGTTTTAAATTGTAATCCCGCTATTTAAATGTTCTTTAAAATGATGTTGAGTATTTGACTTTAAGAATAAAATAATTTTAATTAAGTATTATGTTATTTTGCAAAATCTCCTTAGTTCAGCTCTCACCAGACATCCTGTACGGGATGACGAACCTATGATCCTAGGTACAGTAAAGTATTTTATGAAGTTAAGACTAGTTGATGCCAAGCGAGTTGTTTCTATGTAAAGAGCTACGATTCTCGCCCCCCCCTCTGAAGGTGGATCGTGACAGAAATGGCGGTGGCACCGGCTAGGTGCACGTGACAATATAAAATTATCTCACACTCAACCAAACATAATGTTTAATATGAAATAAAGGAAGATGGCAATTACACGTAACTATTCTAATTAATAAAAATATCAACTTTCCTGATATAGTAAAATTCAGGGCCGTCGAGAGCAGGCCGGGGCCCAGGGGATACTAACAGTGGGGCCCCCTCCCATCACTGTTAAAAATACCTAATGTTATCAACAGTGAAAGGAAAATTTTTATTCTCTTATTAAAATACAACATCTAAAATAAGAAATGGCATGTACTTATGTTATTAAAAGTCAGAACATTATTTATACTAACATTAACAATTTTAATAAAAACATGGGGTACAAAATTAACTCTGTCAAAGTCTGATCAAGGAAGTCACTAATTCTGCATAAATAATTTACATGAGAAATGGCATGCAAATTAAAGTCGAACACAATGAGATAAGCATCAAAAACACCACGAATTCCACATAATTAAACATAAAACTTGGAGTACAGTAAATTATACTCGAAAACTAGGCCACAGTAAGATAAGAGATGTTACAAATTTAACAATCATTTAAATGAAAGCCTGTAGTCTGCCACAGTCTGATCACATGTATTGCAAATTCCACATAATGTAAATAAATTACTTAAAAAATATGAGGTAAAAATTATACTGGGCCACAGATAACAGATGTTGAAAATTTAACATTAAAAATTTACATAGGACCTACCTACATAAAAGTACACAGTACAAGTAACAGAACTCTTATCACAGCCTGAACACAGAGTTACAAATTCAAAATTATTTTAATGGGGCTTTGCGAGCTTTGCGATTAGCAAATATCTCAATGACCTGATTAAAGTCTAATTTTTTCGCAAGTCTGCCTTCCACTGCTAATGTTCCTAGGTTGGTCAGACGGTCCTGGCACATTGTAGATCGCTAGAGACATGCAAAATTCGCGGATTCATTTCGCGATAGGCTAGCATCAAAACAACTATACTTTCGTACCGCTTCTACGATTGGCCCACATTTCATCCGGGGAACTGTGAGCCAATGGGAAACACTAAACCAAGAGTGTGCCGAATTACGGACAGCCTAGTTGAGACGTCTCGCGCGTCAGTAGCCAATGAACAGGTGTTATTTCCGCGAGTATTTAAAGGACTGTGTAGTCTATCCTAGAGGTCAATGAATCCGCGAATTTTGCAGGTCTCTATAGATCGCAGTACATTCTTGATCCTAGACAGAGTACTGAAAGATGGTTCACCTTGTGCTACAGTCACTGGAAATGTGCAAAATAATAGCAGAGCAACAATAATGTTAGGAAATAAACTGACCAGTTTCATTTCATGCAGTTCATTCAGCAAATCAATAGGTGGAAGAATTTTCTGTCCTAGATTGGTAAGATGAATTGCTTTGAGATGTAACAGTTCCTCACATATTTCCTCACTTATGTCCACACTATATTTCTCATAAATTTGCCTTCCACATTCACGAACTTGATCCTGTTCAATCTCAGAATATTTCCACAAGATGCTGAAAATGTTACACAAGTATTTAGCTGCTTCAAAACAGTTCATCAAATTTCCAATAACAGCATCCAACAGTACATTGAATACTTGTCAGTGAAAATGTTCTTCTGGGTTTGCTTGTTCGAAAGCATCTGCAGAAAAACTCTCATCTGCAAACTGTTTCCTGCACCGTTTTCTTTTTGATTGCTCCTTTGATAACTCTGGTAGTATATTTAGAAATTCTGCAACACATTTACATTCAGTCCAAATCGAATCCCAGCTATTTCTTATGTCCGCAATGTTTTCAATCAAATGCTGTATATTTTCTACTTCTACATCCAGTGTAACATCTCTTGCTTGCAAAACCAAACTGGTATCATTTATAGAAGTCAGGACTTTAAACCAAATTGAACCCATTAAAATGCACTCAAAAATTTCCAGGTAGCACTGGATACCATTTAAATCAGCACGAACTTCCACAGTAAGGTTCAAGTCAAGAGCCTGATCAATTGCCTTCTTGATTCCTAGTAAGTGTGTTGCAAAAGGCTTAACACATTCAACTCTTGCATACCAGCGAGTAGTAGACATGCTATGCAGAGAGCAGCCAGTATTTTCCTTCAGTATTTTCCATCTCTGAGGGCTTGCAGAAAAAACAGTGAACAACTTCTGTAACACCCCGAAAAATTTTATAACTTCAACACAACTCTCGGCTGCATGAACTCCACACAAATTCAAGCTATGGCATGCACAAGGTGAGAAGATGGCAAGTGGATTTTCCTTTTTAATGTGAGCTTGAGCACCCTTGTACATGCCACTCATGTTGCTGCCACTATCGTATTCTTGACCATGACAATCACCAATGGGTATACGATGATGAGCTAATGTCTGAATTGTTAGATCCGCAATGGAGGCACCAGTCTTTTGGTTGCAATTGACAAAAGCTAAAAATCTCTCGATGACATACTTGTTACTCTCATCACACAAGTAGACATAACGTATTATGAAGACTGTTTGTTCTATATGAGCTGAATCAGATGTTGCATCGACTATGATAGAATAGTACTTCGCAGCTTCTCTCTGTTTTAAAATACAGCCTATAACATGGTTAGCGCAGCACTCAATGAATTCATTTTGAATTTCTACTGAAAAATAATGCACCTGAAGTCGTCTATGTTCCATTTGAGATTCCTTTACATTTTTAAGTGTTCTAAAAGTAATGGAACATAGTGGCTTATCAACTCTAATATTCCCAAAAAGTTTCCATTTCTGGGATCGCCAATCAAATTACTTTCTCCACGAAAAGCCAAGCCAAATTCTCCAAGGAATATGATAACATCGAGAAACCTACAGAGTAATTGTTTCCAAACTTCAACTTGAGACTGAATATTGCGCAGTAGTAATGTGTTAACAGTACCTTCTTTACCCAGCTTCATTTCCAAACTGCGCCATTCTACATATCAGCTTTTGTAATTTATGCTGCTTTCATGCTCTGGAAGTTTGCCATAAAGCCTTTTCCAGTTTTTGCAGGGTCCCCAACCAATGGAAGTCTACAGAACAGAACGACTTGATGGTGGCAACTTACTAAACAAACTGCAAGGAAAACAGAATAAAGCTTGTTTGGCATCACTTCATACAAGCCCGTCATGTGGCAAAACTTCTCCATTTTTCAATTTGCATTACAGAATATTGACAGGGAATGCATGGTCTCCTGCGTCAGTAGGCAGTGTCTTAGGGTTTGTTTTCGGCCCTCGTCGAACAGCATCTTCAACATCATTTGAAGAGGGGTTTGTCTTAAGCAGACCAATATCAAAATCCAGCAGTTTCCCCCCACGGATTGGGTCTTCTTTGTTTGTTTGATTTGAAGATGAGTTACCAATTGAATCTATCAAGATGTGGCCATCTGCAAAATCCTCCTGCGGTGCTGCTCTATGCATCAAATCATGAGAACTGCAGGGTACTTCTTTCTCCAAGTTACCACCATTTGTGTTAGCACTTGCTACAAGGTCGTCACGTGAACTCTCTGTGACACTGCTAAGAGCATTTTCAGTTTTATCAGAGTGTACAGTGGAGATAACGCTGCATGTCATGACATTGTCATCTAACCCATGAGTAATATCATCAGTTTGATTGCTTCTATCATTAACTTTTTCTAAGTCTGATCTGTTGTCCTCCGATTTAGCTGTAACTACAAAGCCTGTAATATATCTCTGGCCACGACTAAAAATCTTGTCCCGAGCAGCCTTTTCTTTTCTTTTCTGTGCCCCAGATTTATGATGGTATTCCATGATAGTTACCACTTAAAAAATAACCATACCTAAAAAAATACCAGTTAACTTAATGCTAACACAATTATCAGTTTTAACAGATTTTACTAGGTTGGTTATAGTAAAGGGTTAATTTTTTTGCATCTATTTAAAACTTTTATATTTATAGGATTGTGCGATTGTAACCTTTCCCCCACGAAACGAAAAAATAAAATTTATGAAGTTTCGCGAAAGTGAAACGAAAACGAAAGTTCTTGTTAGATGAATCCAGCTTTTATTTATTGACACTACCTATATTATAAACATTTTAATACGCAGAGAAAAAGTGCGTAAAATATGAATAAAGTTGGCCACTCTGTACATTTCAAAATTGTACATTCAGAAGTAAATATGTACTCTGCTGTTTGATAGCACAAATGAATCAGGTATTTTTTTTTCAAATGTTACATGATTTTGTTACAATACCACAACGTGAGTGCAATACTATTTTTGTCAGCGTCTGACTGAATAGTACCTGGCTATTCACATTGCTGTCCATGTTTGTTTACACTTTATTGCGATTTCACTGAAGAGCAAAAATAAACACGCACACTATTTAAATAGCACGTAAATAAATATTAATATAAATCTTTTCAAATAGATAGTATATTGTTTGCATTACTTGCATATGTGAATGTGGTTAAAATACATTGAATTATTTTTTTTCTGAATCAATTAAAAAGAAACGAACTTTGTTAAACTATGAAACATTTGTTTAGATTGAAATATTTCGCTTATTTACGAATTTAGATAACTGAAATTCTGATTGAAATATAAATTAAAGTGGCGAAATTTTGATTTCGAAGTAACTTACCAAACATTCGCACAACCCTAAATTAATTTAATATATAATTGATTGATTGTAGACTGTAGACATGGTATTGTGTAAACTGCAGAGACTGATTTTAACATGGAAACAGGCACATGCACAGACGTTATGATTTATGAACAACATTACATGTGCTTAAACTGCAGAGCAGATAACTAGATGCACTTGACTTACCAAGGCCAACTATTGAATTCTTGGAATTGTTCGCACAATCGTAAAAGTCACGTTGCATGAGTTATAATATACTACATTTTGTATAGCACTAACACACTCAAACAGCGACCCATGCTACATGCCTACATGTAAATGTAACTTCATTTTATCAGCACCTGGTACTAGCAGTACAGTCAGTCAAGTGTCGCTGGCTCGCTGCTTGCTAGACAGTATAAAATTTACCCGGTTTTTTTATGGCAAGTAAGCGCTTTTTAAAACCATCACTACGGGAATAATATCCAATAACATATTTTATAAAGGTCTCAGACAATAAAAATGATTGAAGTGCAAAGTATACATACATTTAATAGTCATTTAAATCTACCATCGCCTTTTCAGAACGAAAATGTTGACATACTATGCTCGGGCCTCGGGCCCCCTGAAGGGAGTCGGGCCCCGGGGATTTTACCCTTGCTTCCCCCCCCCCCTCTCGACGGGCCTGAAAATTCAAATTTTTCAACAATATATAACATAATTTATAAATATTTCTGGTCTTCGGTCTCAGCAGCCCTAAGACTCTTGACGCTCAGTAGATAAATTATAAACACTATAAACCAAACTCCTTGCAAATAATTAGGTACTGTAAAAAAATTACAATATTGACAAATAGAAAATATAAGTAGGCCCAACCAACCTATGAATAAATTTTGAAGAAATTGATAAGTTTAAGAATTTATGTACCTACATACCTAATATTAAACTTGAAACTATCCACACAATAAAAACCTAAGAATGTTAGTGAAACTATTTTTTTTATTTGTCATAATACTTAAAATACGTATGTTTCCAATATGAAACAAAGTATAAATAATGACCATTTTGACAAAAAAAAATTGTACAACTTGAATGACATTGAAAACATACACGTGAAATTTAAAAGAATTATGAGTGCCCTAGGTAGGGAGAAAAAATATATATAGAAGAAATTAAATTAAAAAATGGGTGCGTGTACTTAGGTACGCGCATGAGAAGTTATACTTCTTTGGCATCATTAAAAAATAGTTTTTAATTGCATGCAAAAATATTGCGTGGAATCCCTCCACGTGGAAGAAGTGAAACTTCGTAATGTGGAAATGAAAATAGGAAAAGGTAGAAATTGATTTTTAGTGAAATCATATTGTATCAAATCAAACACAAAAATAAAGGAAATAAATTTGTAACGATTCATAGATTGATCTTCAGAGAGAGAGAGAGAGAGAGAGAGAGAGAGAGAGAGTCCTATTGAATGTCTATAAAACTAACTTTGTTATGAGAGCAGATTTTCATGAAATAAATCATGAAATCATTCAACGATAAAAGCTGTTTTTAATTAAGTGGACGGGTTCCCCCAAGGAGAAAATTGACGCGGTGAGACCTCGTGGACATAGAGAAATGACACACACTCACTATTTATGTGTCTATGAAACATGATTTTTTTTCTGCAATTTAAATTGTAATATACAAAAACGGTATTGAAAATTGAAACAAATATGGCGACACTACAAACTGTCAAGATATTTATTTTTTTCTTACTCTCTACTTAGTTCCTTACAATAGCAAAACGTAACGTAATGGCTTTAAAGCTATTGCTCGGCAGACATAGAGGAATGACACTAACAGTTTGTATATCTATGACACACATTACACAAAATTAAGATATATTTTTAAAACCCGTTTAAAATATATTTTTTTTTAGACAAAAGATAGCCTATGTCCATCCCCAGGATATAATCTATCCCCTTGCCAAATTTCATTTCGATCCGTTCAGCCGTTCAGCCGGGAAAAGGTAACAAACAGACATACATACAGACAGACAGACAGACAGACAGACAGAGTTACTTTCGTATTTATAATATTAGTATTGATTTGTTATAAGTAAAATATAAGAAATTCAGGGTATAACTAGTATTAAAAAAACCAAATAATTGGAGAAAACTATGCAAAAAAAATTTTTATAAAATTTGGTTTAGAAAATAACAATTTTTAAGTATATTTATTAGTATGCAACAATAAGATATAAAAACAGTTAAAAAATCCATTAATGGGTTTAAATCTATGGAACATTTGCATGTAGTATCATTCATTTATCCACTGTGCTAACATTGCAATGAAATACCACCTGGAATATATTATTTTACCAACTTGTGTAATCCAATAAGTACAATATAATTTGAAGTGTGATTAATCTCTTTGGTAACTATTAAAGATTATGAAATGCATTCTATGATAGTTTATCTATCACAAGGATCTATTTGGCACGCGACACGCTTGAACGTCTCCCTAAGTTCACGTAAGCGAATATATAGATGTTATAGACACAAAAATCACAGTCAGATTAATGATATTAATTAAATTTGCTCCAAAATCACAAACATTTATGTGTGAACTAAAATTTTTTTTTTCTGCATGTTTTCCAGTATTAAACTGGTATTAATTTCCGAAAGGCTATCAAACAACATATTTACATATAGTATTTTTTAAAATTCAGTTATGAGGAAGCAATAATTATAATATAAACACTGTAAACTTTCGGTATTGACGTTTGGTTTTATTGATTCAATTTCTTACGACATCTGTGTTTATTTATAAGTTTTCAGTCTTTTTAACTTTTTGTCATTTTTCTTCTCTCGGTATATTTTTTTCTTTATCTTTACGTTCGTCTTGTCTTGAAATGTAAATTGCTAAAACTTCAATATAACCAGTGTTATACAATAAACCTTAATATTAAAATAGAGCTATAAATTCTTATGAAAGTAAATCATTTCGATTGCTTTTTTTTTGAAACGTGGTTGGCCAAAAAAAAAAAAAAACTGGAACTGATCGAAAGCGAAAGAGATTGTGGGCAAAAGTTTCCAATCACCATTTCTTTCATTAAAATAAGTTGAATTATTTTGTAACGACTTAAATAATGTCTCTTAATTGCTGCGTTTGCGTTTGTATGAGTTCTCCTTATAGTGAATGTGCTATGGAAAGAACGTATGTTGCATTGGTATTAATTTACCAAATGTTAGCGACCAAAATTATTTTTAGTAATTTAATTGTATTTTATTATGTAAAATCCAATCATTATATAATTAAAAAAAGTATAATAAATAAATTTCAACATTTACATCTTTGAATTAAAAAAGTGATATGATTAAAATTTAAAGACCTATTGAATATAACGCAATGAGTTTATTTTTATTTAAAATTCGTAATTTTAACTATTTTATTTTCTTATACTTTACAGTTACATTAAGATTATGTATTCAGCTTGTTTATACTGTTTTACATTTCAGTAAAGCTTAAGTATTTTAGCCGTTCTAAACAATGTTCACGCTTTCTTTATGCGTTCTTCTGTGATTGGGTTCAAGTATTTTGTTTGTCGTGTAAGAATAAGTAAATAAATATAGAGAAAATGTAAACATATAAATATGAATTTGGAAATATATGTTTTATTTTTTTAATGTTGTTTTAACCTTTTAAAGTTATCAAATCGATAGATTTATTGTATTTTAATTTTATAACCCCTCGTTAAAAAACTGCCATTCTTTTAAGTAAGTCATATTATTTTTACCTAGCGAGGAGAGATGTTCAATGTTTTAGTTAAATATTCAGTTTTTAAGCACAGTCACTGGTTGCAGTTAGTAACAAAAGCAAATGGTGGTTTTCTACATAAATCTAACATTTATTTGTTTTTTCTTTGTTTTAACTTAAACCAAAACTGAAACTTAAGTCTCTTTATAAATAAATATAAAATGCTTAGTGCAACAAATATCATTAATCTTAGTACGCAAAGACGAAAGTAAATCTTCTTTACAAGAACAAACATGATAAGGGAAGCTGCCTGAGCGGAAAAAGTAAAAAAAGAGAAAATACAATATTTTCTCTTGCCTAACAACCTACGCCCTCAGGCCAAGTAAAAGAACTTTGTCCTTTTATTCCTCCGTTGAAGATCTCGGCGTTTTGTCCTGAGGATTTCAAGATTCTTCCGTAATGATGTAAGTTAATGAACTTTCTCGTCTGACAATCGAAAAGATCGTGAAAATTCGGGTCACATTTCCGTCTCAAACCTACCCATTAACAGCAAAAGTGAAGTTCTTTTTTTTTCAAAGAAGGTTTTTTGTGAACGCATAAACATGTGTAACATAAGACGTAAAACCATTTAATTTTTATTTACCAACTATGTATAATCTTTATAGGTACATATAAATTATGAATGTATGTATGTATGTTCCCTGTGGATTCCAAAACGGCTGGAGATATTTTGATATAATTTTCAGACAATCTTCAGATTAGCCCACCGGATGATCCTGTGAAGTTTGTTTTGCGATCGGATGAACATAATTTTTTATTTGTAATTATGTGTCATATTTTCAATACAAATTAATACAAAATTATATTTTTATATTTTGTTTTGGATTTTTGAACACTCACAATAAAAAGTGATATTAGGGTCGCTAGTAGTATGTGACTGTATTTCCTGTGCTAAGGTGAAGATTAAGATTGTTATAGTTACTCCGAATGCAGAGATTATCGTGAGGTGCAAGGTGGGATCAATACCGACCGCCCTGATGTCACGGCTGTCATTTTAAATGACATTAACCTTGACATTAAGCCTTGACATTTTAAATTGACCTTTGACATTGACCTTGACCATGACCTAAACCTTGACTTTGAACTTCATCTTCACCTTCGACCTCAGTTACCATCCTGGCTTCTGCCAAATTGTCATTGTACAGGCAGTCTCTGTTTCATATTGGATGCGGGATGTTCACTCACGATCGCAAGAGAAGGTGGGCTTTCCTAGTCGCCAATGGGAAAAAAGTTAGTCTTGTATGATAGTGATTCTCAGCCATCTTAAGGCATATTATTTGTCTGAGTAATAATTTTTTTTTTTAAATTTTACCTGATAATATTATTGTAAGTGCTCATTTAGTAATGAAGTTTACTAACTCATTGTAACTCTGAATAAAATTATCAGGTGAAATTCAAACAAAAAATAATAATTTATTACACAGGCAAATAATATGCCTTAAGACGGCTGAGAATCACTATCATGCAAGACGAACGTACTTCTGCTTAGTTTTTAGTGAAGCCCTCTCTTTATTGTGATCTTAGGTGAGCATCCCGCATCCCACATGAAAGAGCGGCTGCTTGTACAACATGTCAATCGAAAGGAATCATTGTGTAGACTATTACTATGATTTGAGACAGCTGAGAAACATTGACATGTGAGACGAATTTCCTTCCCCTTGATGTCTAGCGAAGACCTCCTCTTGCGATCGTGAGTGAGCATCCCGCATTCCACATGAAAGAGAGACGGCGTGTTAAACACAGCATGTGGCGCTAATCGTTGCAAGAATCAAAAATACTTGTAACAATTTATTTGCATGAGATAAATTAACTCACACTCTTGAATGCAGCTATTTTAGTCAATTGCAGCCTTGAAGACTTGTTACCTCGTAGCCTCGTAGCCTTGTAAACGTGTAGCCATGTAGCCTTGTAGACTCATAGTCTCATAGTTCTGCTGCCTCCTAGTCTTGTAGTCATGAAGCCTCATAGTCTCGTAGCCTAGTAGTCTTGTAACTTCGTATCCATGTCGCCTTGTAGCCAAATGTTGATGGAGCAGTAAGCCTAAGACAGCTAGAGTCGATGACTCTTGGAGCCAGTGATATTTGGAGCCAAAGACTGTTGGAGCCAATGACTTTTGGAGACAGCGATTAATGGAGCCAAATATATTTGTAGTCATTGACTTTTGGAGCCACTGACATTTGAATACAAAGTCTTTTGGAGCCAATAACTTTTGGGGGCCAATGACATTTAAGGCAAAAGAATGTTGTAGTCAAGGACTTTTGGATCCGATGACATTTGGAGCCAATGATTTTGGAGTCAATTACTTTTAAAGTCAATTAAATTTGGAGTCAAAGTCTGTTGGGGTAAAATACTTTTGAAGCCAATGACTCTGTTACGAGCCAAGGCTCTGAAATCAAATGTACTTCGTTAAAATATTCTGTATTTAATCTGATGTCATTAAGGGTGTGTGTTTCTGGATGAATAAATGTCTAACACATTGCACACCTCTGTTTTCCATTTCATCACTTGTGCCCCTCGTGTTAGGCACGAGAGGTTACAACTTTTGCTGCCAAAGACAGCTGGAGACAAATGCTGTGTGTTTCAAAGACAGTTTAAGGCATTGTAGCCTGCCGAAAATTGACGATCGCTCTCTACCTGTTGAATGATCATGAAAATGTACGTACATTTAGTTAAATTCACCTAGTCAAGCGTGTATTATTGTATCCTAATGAAGAGATCGTATTTTTTTTGTAGCGAGGGCGTATCTCAGTGTTGATCGTATATCTTTGCTGTATCCCTGCTACGAGATCGAAACCAATGTGACCAGATCGTGGTCCTATGACCAGATCGTTACCCTATGCCGTATTCCTCAGATAATATCGTATCCCAGCATCATTTCCCTGTTATGAGATCGTATTCGTGTGGCGAGATCGTATCACAGCAAGTTGATTTTTTGTCCTAATGTGCTTCCTTTAAGTTGATTGTGCCTCCAAATGTGCTTCCTATTTGCTGATTATCCTTCCGACTGTGCTTCCTTTTTTATTCTGCTTCCAATTGTGCTTCCAATTAGTTGATTATGCTATCAAATGCGCTTTATTTTCTGTGATTGTGCCTCTAAATAATGCTTTCTTTTTTATCTTGTGCTTCCTTTTATTTATTGTGATTCAGATTGTGGTCCGTTTTAAGGTGCTTTCTTTTTGTGGATTGTGCTTCCGATTGAGTTTATTTTTTTGATTTTGCTTCAGATTGTGCTTCATTTTTTGATTGTGCTACCAGTTGTTTACCCTTTATTAAAATGTGCTTCCTTTTTGCTGATTTTGCTTTCAAATGTGCTTCCTGTTCGTTGATTTTTTATTTAAAAGACTGTAGTCAGGCCATGGTTGACCTCGTGGTTCGGGAATGCCTAGTCTAAACGCCCGACATAAGACATAGCCTTTTTAAAATGATCGTTTAGTATCGTTGAAAAATACCTCTTTAATCGGAGACGCTTGGCCTATACTATACGTCTAATATTGTACAAGACCTGGATGGAAGGTACTCCAAGCATTAAAAAATTAGACTTCAATGATAGCCACAGCTACAACATATTTATTTTGTTGAAGGGTATCTTATACAGAGTCGGTTTTATTGTAGAGAGAAAGGTAATGGGAATCAAAATTAAAAATGTATTTTAAGCTTTAGTTACTCTTATCATTGGCCGCAAATCAAACCTTGGATGGAAATCTATCGAGTCAATCTTACATACATTAAAAGACGATTATTTTTAATTTTTCTTTTCTTTGCCGAATTTCCAGATAAATACTAATTTACAAAATGACTGCCAAATGTCATCATCGACTTACTAGAGTGTGGTAGACTGGAAGCCTAAGCTGCTTTTAAGATTGTTGGACATATTTTATTAAATAAACATATTTTTACAAAAATTACCTTTTTAACATAGTTCGGTAAACTAACCGAGGACAGGAATCAATTAATTTTTTAATGAGTGAATTTATGATAAATTTTGTAAATTTGTTTAGAATTTCTAGCTAAATAATTACGAATTTTTAAAATGGCAGCCAAGACTTCAGACAAGATAGTGGATACCGTGACAATTTACTGCCTGTTACTAAATAATACTGTTCTCTAGGGGCTAAGATTTAAACTAATATGTCGGCAACAAACTCTAACAGGTGGCGTGTGTACTACGGAACACTAGCGCTCCTTGTATCGATTACTCAAAACAAGATTGTGGCAGCGCATCAGCAGGTGATGTGTGTTAACTAATGCTCCTGGTGACATGTATTGAAAAAATAAATTTGGCTTCTCTGTCTCGAACAAGTAATTATATTTATTAATGCGTAAAATTAAAAAAAATACGAGTCCAAATATGTATGTTAATTTTACATACTTTATTTAATTCCCAGTCTGGTAATTGTCTCGATGGCCTTGTGGTTAAAGGTGTATATTTTCCAACCCATAGGTCAGTGCCATAATGGTTCGAATCACAGCGCTTCCAGTGTACTTTGTTTAAAAAATAAAACTTAATATATCGGTAAGGACTCCAACAGTATTGGTAGGTCATGGAACATTGAACTTGTGTGCATGAGACAGCGATGCTGGCGCTCTCTAGAACAAACCTCTAAAACAAAGATAGCAGAATCCAAGATGGTGGCCTCCAGCATAAAATAAAAAAAAAACAATATAACGGTCGTGACGTCAGATTCTAAAAAAAATGGTTGAGTTCAGATCCAAGTATGCGGACATGTTATTAGAATTTAAGATGGCAAACGTAACGAAAATTGAAACGTTAGGGGATTGTGTGCTCAATGACATGATGGCGGAATCCTGGATGGCGACTGAGAGCAAGATTTAAGGTCTAGGTCAAGGTTAGTGGTAAATGTCATGGTCATTGTCAAGTTCATAGTTTAAGGTCAAATGTCAAGGTAAAATTTAAACTTCAAGATCATCTAATATGGCTGCCATGATATTCAGGCGGTCGATCATTGACACACCTAGCACCTCACGAGAATCTTTGCGCAAGGTCAAGGTAAAGCATCAAGTTTGAATGTAAGGTCAAAGAATAAGGTCAAAGGTTAAGGTCATCCAAGATGGCCGTTGAGACATCAGGATGGTCGGTCATTGACTCCACCTATCATCTTATTAGAATCTCTGCGTTTGGATGAACTATGACAATCTCAGTCCTCTCTCTAAACCCAGGCGCAGGAAATACATTAATATTCTACTACGTATATTTTTTACATAGTTAAAATTTAATTTTAATAATTTATGATATGGAATTCCTTTTATACAAATACTGATTCGTTAAGTAACATAATTTTGTTTTGAAATAATGTGAAAATATATTCAGGTAACAGTTAAAATATTGTATTTGGTAAGCTTATATTTGTTAGTGCCGAAACGAAGCGATGCGGTCGCCTTTTGTTATGCAACTTGCTGTACGTGGGTGAAGTTGTAGTTGCTTAGACCTTCCCTTTGTTACGCCTAACTTCAACTTAAATGTATGATCAGAATATCAACTTCTGGATAATATGTATAGGGGCAGGTTTTTTTTTTTTTTTTTTTTAACCTTCACACGCCTTGGTTAAATTTTCTTTACAGAATTCCGATACATCTTGTAGAAACCATGTATTCAAATTTGAACGGCAATAAAATACACTTTTAATATACTTAACAATATAATTTTACCCCTGTCGAAATACATCGCTATTTAAGTAACGACGCAAAAATTAAACTTACTGCTCCTCCAGCCGATTCTAACGTATTTTTATGTTAATGTGTGTCTCAGAACTCAATTTCCAAGCCAAGAAAAATGTATAGGCAAATTAATGACAGTTCTGAAAAAACCTTTATATATATTTATATATATAAGTTTTTAAGACTCATGCAATTATTAAAAGTTCTAAAACCCTTACTCTGTAACAAGTTATACAGTGACTACAAAATATGTTGTATTTTAATTTAAGTTTTTACAAAATCCTTAATAACTCATTTACTGATAATAATTCAAAATATCATCAAACATTCTATATTTTGGGTAAATAAATGCATTGTATGGTTAAGGTGGCACATATTTTTAACTTAACTATTATTTTTAATAATACTATACTAACTGTAAAATATATTTACTATGCTAATTGGGCTAGTTAAAAAAATGCTAATTAACGCATGATTTCAAAATGGTACATTACTGACCACTTGTTTAAAACATAAACGATTTGCGCCAAATTATAGCTGAAGCTGAATAAATTAACCCTCGCAGGTATACACGACCCATACTAGAATTGAACCCTCTATTCTCACACAAATCGTAACACCAGATATTGTTAGAGCTAGACCATATCTCAAAGCACCAGCATGGAGGAATGATCTCGATAAACAATTTTGAAAAAGAAAATTTCATTTTCCCATTGACACTCCTGAGAAGAATGGCATTGTAGTGTCACATCTGAACAAAGAAAGAAGCATACTACCCATAGCGAACACAAGGAATAAGTAACCAAAAACAAAAAAAAATACTTTGATATTATATCACAAGTTTAGTATTGTCCTAAAATGCCATCTGATTCAGCATTCGAAGATGGTGAGACGTATCTTCAGCAAATCATCAATGAACAATTTAAGGAGGAGCAGAAACAGAGGGATATTGATGTAATTATTTAGCTACTGGTGTTATTATAATCGCAAAAAAAATTGGTTGCAAAAAAAATTTCTAAAAATTACTTAATTTCATTTAAAATATAAGACTAGGAAATAATTTTGCAGGGTTGGTAAATAAGAAGTAGTTATGTGTACGAGAGTAAAGATACCGACATAGTTTGCAATTAACCAGCCCTACAGCGATTATTAAAGGAACATGTTTGCTGTTATTAAGTTATTTTTAGCAATATAATTAAGTTGTTTTTTTAAGGTTGCTCACAGTTTTATGCACTCACACGGGAAATTTTACGACATATTTGCTACTTCGCTTTAATTTTTGAGTAATGAAGTACGACATGATAACGATCATGAAAAATGTTTTACTGATCTGCGCATTCGTAGTAAATGTTAAAACTGAAACTTTAAATATATTTAAGCATTTTTAAATTATTTTGGTATACGTTCTTTAAATTTTACTTATGTTACCATTAAACATGTTTTTAGAGGCCTCTCCAAAGGGATCCTGTAACACCACTTTTCCCAATGGACAATGAAAGAGATTAGCAATTTTCCATTTAAATATTGATTTATTTTAGATAGGTACCACTAAACTAAGTAATAGAGTAAATTACATCTTCTTCGACATTAGTACCAGAAAATCCCTGTTTCTTTTAAGAGGAGTAAATTGTAAAATTTAAAATAAGTTTTTATTTATTTTTGGTACAATGCTTTATCTCTTATGTTTGTCTAAATCACAAGCAGTGGTTTCAAGCTTGTGGTGCAGTTCATAAACAAGTCATGGATGGGTCACATTATGCTTGCTGGAATTACGTATATAATCGACTTTTCTGTGGTATGCTGGTGGAATTAATTTATTCTTATATTGTCAAATAAATTATAATATTCAACAGATATTAAAATTACCTCATGCAGAAGTATTCTTTTTCAGTTAATTTCTCACTCAAACAATCTACTCGTGCATATTTTTTAAAACGTCTTTAATTTTGGGAAAGCAGCAACATCGTTGCCCTGAAGGCATTTGCTCTAAACGTAGGGCAAACGTCTTTTTATGGAATACTCTGTTTTGGGCAAACAGTGTTAATGGGAAATGCGTTTTGGACAGAAGGCTATTAGAGGAAACGTATTTTGGAGCCAACGTTTGAACATATTCTTCAGATTAGCGAGAGTTAAAGAACATTTTAGGGTAAACGATGGATTTGGAGGTTACAATGAGAAAAGAAATAATATTTTATGGTAAAAGCCTTTAAAATGCTGATGTTAATATATATATATATATATATATATATATATATATATATATATGTACATGTCAATAGTGTGATCTTACTGAGAACACCATTTAAATTAATAATATTACATCCACATTTTTTGTTTTAGCTGAAATTGATATGTGATTATAGGCAAATCATTTAGTTTTTTCACCTATGTATAATATATATATATAAATTTTACATGAATTTTTACGACCACATAGTAAATACATTATTAACCTTACAATTCAAAACACTTTCGTTATAAAACTTTTTGATTGCTTTTATTAAATATATTTGTGTCAATGTACTCTGTTATAAGTTCATTTGAACTTATATGCTCAAACACATATATCGTACACTTATTTTTAAAATATAAACAGTATAGTATATGATAATTTTTGCCTAATTAACATTAAAATTAAATAATTGATATTTGTGCATATCTGTGAAAAACATATTTGAACGTTGCTGGATAGTTTAAATATGGCAACAGTTCACGCTCTTTAATATGTACTGCAAATTAAGAGTAAGACGTGCCATATACGTAAGCAAGTATTGAAAATACGTATGGAACTTTTTAAATATCGTAAGCAATTTTATTTATTACACTTAACATTTTAATACTCCCAGTACTATACAGTACTAAACGCTGCAATGTTCTTGTCCACCGTATAGTGATAAACTAAAATGTACTTAAAAAGCACTCATGTATGTCTCGTTTGAAGGCTTTAATCTCTATGTAAAGAGGCTTTTGTGTGACAGCAATTACTCTTTATTTAAATATTCATTTTTATCGAAGGCCAGCCACCTAAATTATTCACAAAATTTAAAGTTGGATCACGTATAAAAAAATCCTTTTTGGCACAGCCTACAGGCGTAGGTAGATATCGAAGTACCTATTTTTTCTGGAGACGTTCTGGAAACTTCTTTAAACTTCTGGAAAAATTTAAGAACGTAATGTACGTTATATCACATATTTTGTTCAATATTCCAAAATGATTGATAAAACATTTTCTCATTTTCTCATATTCGAAGGTTTCTTTCTCAATGCATCCAGCATTGAACAGTTTAAAGCGATTTCGTATTATGCCTACTAAGGAAGTTATATATTTTTGTTTACTTTTTAACGCTATTTTTCATCCCTTGCACTAATACGTAATCAAATAAAAGATTGCTTTGGACCAAGGTTTAAGATAATACCATGATGGTTCAAAATATATTCCAACGAGTTTGATACCTAATAGGGAGGTTTTTGTTATTGAAACCCTCTTTTTCACGGTAATAGTTCGTTTCATCACAAATTGTTTCGGCCAAAGGTTTTAGTAAATTTTTAGAATTATTAAACAAAATTATAACGGATTTGATGGTATACCTACTAAACAAGTAATGATTTTTTGTCTATTACTCTTGTTATTTACACCCCTTGCACTAATGGGTGGTTGTATAAAAAATATTGTTTCACACGAAAGTTGTAGATGATATTTTAAGGTTTTAGAATAAATAAAAACTGATTTAATAGTGCATATGATAGCGAAATTATGATTTTTTTAATTCTACCCATTTTTTAAACCATTGCAGTAATGGTTAATCTTATCAGAAATTGTTTCTGGACAAAGTTTTAGATATGTTTTAGAACATTTGCAATTAATTGTTAAATATTTTACAGGTTACTTAATGACGGAGTTAGATTTTATTTCTTCTTTAACTCCTGTTTATTTCATCCTTTGCAGCAATGGTTGGTGTTTATCAAGAACTGTTTCAAACAAAAGTTTTGGATAATATTTATAAGGTTTACAAAATGTTTGAATGTATTTTATAGTGTACTTACTAAAAGAATGTTTTTTTTTTTGTCTTTCAATTCCAGCTATTTTCCACCTTCCAGTATTGATTGGCCGTATAACATTTATTTTAGACGAAAGTTGTAAATAATATTTTAATATTTCACGATAAATAAGAACGGATTTAATAATGTGGTAATTATAAATTATACTTTTCCACTCTTGTTATTTCAACCACTTTAAGGAATGGTTTGTTGTATCAAAAATAGGCTAAAACAAAATTTTAGATAACATTTATATATTTACAAACAATTTGAACGGATTCGATTGTGTGCCTACTAAGGCACACAACCCAACCCTTTTTGTTCAACCCCTTGCAGTTATGGTTGGTCATATCAAAAATTATTTCAGACAATTGTTTTAGATAATATTAATACTGTTTACAAACAATATTAACGGATTTAATAGTGTGCATATTAAGGGAGTCATGAATTTTTCTTATACACATCTCTTGTTGTATAAAATTGGTTTCGAACTAAAGTTGTAGATATTGTTTTATGGTTTTACAATAAAAATGAACCAATTTAATAGTGTACATGGTGTAGACATTATGAATTTTTTTTAAATTCTGCTCTTGCTTTTTTTTTACCCCTTGAGTAGAGGGAGTATAGGAATACTGGATAAAAATTCTTTTATTGAAGATTCCAAGGTAAAACTTCGGCTGTGTTATTTACGAGGCATCAAGAGTTAAAAAAATTTAAATTTTTTTAATGAGTCTACAGTTGATGAGGAAAGCTTACGTAAGTAAAAATATGTATACAGATATAAAAAAATTAAGGAAAAAATTTAAAACCATCAGAATTATGTTTACATGTGGGAAGTATAAATTTGAAAAAATATGCATTGAATATATATATTATATTTGAGCTAGTTTAGAGTTGGTTTTTGATAAACTTCGCTGATAACGATTCGTTGTGTATGTTGAGCGAAGGCCAATTTTATTGTGGCCTCTTTGCAACGTCGGCGTAACACCTTAAGTGGTCATGGCGACAGATGACCTTTATGCTGTGCGCAGAATCTGAGGGATATAGATTCTGCTCATAACTGTTGCAGACAGTTTCCTCTAATTCGGGTTCTCGAAGGTCATAGTAGCTCGGGCACCTAGGTCGTAGAGCAAGAGTCGGTGGTTATAACCCTGCCCCGTCACGTCTCAGACTGACGGCCACTGAGTCAGCCATCACGCGGTTCTAAGCCTCGGAGGCCGCGTCACTTTAAATCGTTCTGCATAAATTGTGTCATTATAACTTTCATTATTTATTTTCACTTAAAAATGCTAGGCTTGTTTCATTGATAAAAGCTCTCGACCATAAATGTTTGTTCAAAAGGCCATCATGTCGTTTGCTAAACCAAATTTGAGTTGTTTCTGTAAAAATGCGCAGCCTCATTTTTTCACAAAAAAAATATTTTTGTAGAAACAGCCTCCTCAATTTACCCTTTAAAACAATTTTTAAATATTTCTCTTCTTATATAAATATTGAACGTCTAATACCAAAAACCTTAAATCTTTCCTGAAAGCTAAAACATTGAATAATTTTTGAATTAGTTAAAGTTACAAACTCCTGTGAATAACAACTATTTACATTAAAACTAACTAAATAATTCATTTTTTAACAGTTCGGCCTATGACATACTTTCAATACTAGGAGACGTATTACATCAAACATGTTACTAAAGGAAAATTATAAATTTAAAAGAATAAAAAAAATATTTAATAAATAAGAAATGCAGGCATCAATAATATGTATGCATGTTAAAATGTATACTAAATTTAAGTAGCTGAAAATATTTACTTGAGTGTCTCAGAGATTGCAGTTCACTCATAAACCATACTTCTGCTGCGGCTAGATGCATTCAAGTATCGATATAAGCTAGAAAGTAACCCTGAAGTCGCAGTAAACTTGGGGCTCTATGTGTTCTTCCCCGGGAATGTTTTGATTTTTAAGTTTGCAAATTTATGATATTTATTTTTTTTGGGTACAAAAGTATTGAATATTCCGCTGGTAAAACTCGTAGTTTTCTTAGGTTCTCGTAAATTTAGTCGGTAATCGTGAAGATCCCTGATGGTCGCAGAGAGGCAAAGTGGCTGCTTGCTGGCACAGACTGGGCTAGAAGCCGGCACCTCTGAGGGGAGTCCACCAGCGAGCGGGAAGGCAGCGCCGCCCAACTGCACACACGTGCTGCCACCTGCACACACGTGCTGCCACCTGCACACACGTGCTGCCGCCTGCACACACGTGCTGCCGCCTGCACACACGTGCTGCCGCCTGCACACACGTGCTGCCGCCTGCACACACGTGCTGCCGCCTGCACACACGTGCTGCCACCTGCACACACGTGCTGCCGCCTGCACACACGTGCTGCCGCCTGCACACACGTGCTGCCACCTGCACACACGTGCTGCCGCCTGCACACACGTGCTGCCGCCTGCACACACGTGCTGCCACCTGCACACACGTGCTGCCGCCTGCACACACGTGCTGCCATCTGCACACACGTGCTGCCGCCTGCACACACGTGCTGCCGCCTGCACACACGTGCTGCCGCCTGCACACACGTGCTGCCACCTGCACACACGTGCTGCCACCTGCACACACGTGCTGCCACCTGCACACACGTGCTGCCGCCTGCACACACGTGCTGCCGCCTGCACACACGTGCTGCCACCTGCACACACGTGCTGCCACCTGCACACACGTGCTGCCGCCTGCACACACGTGCTGCCGCCTGCACACACGTGCTGCCACCTGCACACACGTGCTGCCACCTGCCGCGTAGAGGCCCAGCGGTCAGCCAGGCCCCGGGGAGGGGGAGGGTCCCAGCCTGCTTTATTAACCATGCCCGGTAATGGCTCTCGTCAGCAACTTTCAGCCGCGCGGTGCGTGCCGGGATTACCGCGTTCGACCCCTCATTCATAATGCCTTTTTCATCCATCACGCTGAATTCTTTCGCCATGCCGGTCCGTCAGGGAAAATAAGAAATACATAAGTGTTGCCCCAAAGAATAATTGTTTTGGGGGGTCCAGCCGACCCGTGGAATGGGACCGACTCGGCTTCAGCCATTTACAAAGCCCTCAAAAAATTCGACATGTTTCCACGAAACAATAAATTTACCCAACTGATACTACATATGGGAATAAATTCACAGTCCCGTGTGAGCAGATAGGTGTTATGCAACAGGCGAAACAGATATTTAATGATAGGCATATACCCAGACAGGACGATAGTCATATCGGCAATGAACAAACAGGTAAGGCAGATAGTTAAGTGGATAGACATAAATGCAACACACATCTTATACAGAAACATGTATGTACGTAAAAGGCAAATAGTTAGGTAAGTAGGCCAATAGGAAACAAATTAACTTATCTAGCCACAGTTATACGATCGGTGGTAGGCCTGGAGTATTTACAGTTTAATGATAATGCAGGTTTGCTGCCTCCTAGTGAAGCAAGAGCCAAATCCCTAATAGTATTCAACGATATTATGTGCGAGAAGCAAGGCATAATAAAGAGTAATTTTCCATAGGCAGACATGCAAAAGTAGACTGTGTTTACTTGTGTCAAACATAAGTCGAATTCCAAAACATTTGATATGTTACAACGCGAACGTCATAGTACTTTTCCACATGGCTGAACTT
Organism: Bacillus rossius redtenbacheri; assembly: GCF_032445375.1. Classification (NCBI taxonomy): domain Eukaryota; kingdom Metazoa; phylum Arthropoda; class Insecta; order Phasmatodea; family Bacillidae; genus Bacillus; species Bacillus rossius. The sequence goes on along the minus strand of NC_086333.1, from coordinate 35,301,273 downwards.
AATATACGGCATGCTTATGACGGTCATATAAATACCACATGACGTTTCTGGAAATAAAAAAACATGTGCTCTATGTGCTGGAAAAACGAACACAGATTCCTAGTTATAGTCAAGAACTGACCTCTATATAAGGGCAGGTACAGACAAGGTTTCGACCTGTTCATCGTCAAAAATGAGTCATAGCATTTCGAAATTCGGTCGTAGCAGTCCCACTACTATACTGCACACTGTTCTCGAGTCTTACTACGCTAATATCCGGGAAAACATTTCGCTACAGGCACAAAGAGTACTCAATGTGGAAAACGAATTTATAGAGTACCTGCAAGCTATCGACCAGCGAGTGGAGGCCTTGGATTATCGAACTCTCGACATGATCGAAGTATCAAATGCACAAAGACGTGACAATTTAAGGGCTTTCAAAGTAGTCTGAATGCATTTTTTACTCGATTGGCAAAGAAAACAGATCTTTCTAACCACAGGGAAGAAATTTCTGCATACGAATAAAAATTATAAACATAAGTCTTGCAATCTGATTTCAGCCAGTGCAAAGTCAGACCTGGTCAGTGACCAACATCTTGCTATATAGTCTGTTCGTGAACAATATCCACTTGCTATAAAAGTCAAACTTGTACGTGAAAAGGAAAATGAAGAGATATTTAAACCAATCATTATTGGTCTTCGTCTTGACTTACTTAAAAATAATTAAGAACTACGTGTCAGCATGAAGACAGATGTTGATGAGGTGCCAACTACAAAAAAGAGGAAATATGAACCAGCTCGAGAAGAAAAGGACTTTATGAGTGCAGATTCTATGCCCAAGAAAAGAATACGGAAATGTGGACTCCAAGTTAATAGAATGGTCCGGCCATACCTGAGATCATTCTCGAGTATTAATAATGAATTATCTACGCATGCTCTTTTTCTTGATAACGATCCATAAAGTTACATAAATAAAGAATAAGTCATAAAAAATTTACATTATAACCAATCTCTTCAGTGAAATAGCAGTATAATGTGAAGGTTTAAAAAAAGCTATAAAGGTGTCAGAACTCTGACTATGTGTATCTGAATGTCCTAAACGAATCTATCGACAGGTTAACACTTTTACTTACTTGTTTTAGTTCAGGAAACTATTCGCACATCAACAAAATATTCTCCATAGTCGAAGAACTGAGGGAAGCCGGCTACATACAATGAGTCGAACCAGAATCGCTCGCGAAGTTACAACTCCCGCAAGACGAAAATACCTTCGACGCCAAAGCTTAGTGTGTAGACTTGATGATTTATTCAAGGTAGACCTTGTTGAGATTATACCATATAAGCCTCCATTGTGGAAATGTTTAACAGAATTTATGCGCACCAAGATATTGTGTTAATTTACGGCTAATGGAAATTACAACTTGCTGGATATCTTTCTGAAACTAATAAGCGAATATAATTCCACATTCCATTCTACTACGAAAATAGAGCCTAAAGACGTAAATGACGATCACCTACTTCAAACGGTGTTTTCCAACAGAAAGAATAAAATCCACAGAACCGTAAAGCTAATGTCAGTGACCTTGTGCTAATCTACAAGCAGAAAGGCATCTTCGAGAAATATTTCACTGCGAATAGGAGTCCCAAACCTTTGCAGAGCCTAGGACATACTACCTCGAAGATTTGGACTACAAGCCTATTCGTGGCAGTTGCTATCCCAAAGAGAGTCAGCCTACGATGTATTCCGATACATACTTGTTGGAAAATATTCTCAAACGATGGAATGGTTGAACCTACATCAAATAGTGGGGTCCCCTCCTCTAAATAATTCGTGGGTAGCAAATGTAGAAATCGAGTAAAGATAATAATTCCCTTGTACAAGAGTACAATTTGTGCAATAAAATTTTTATTTTGAATTTTGTTTATTTTCTAGAACTTGTAACTTTTTTGGTAATTTTTTTAAATTATTATTTTTTACATTGATCAAGTGAGGTACCAAGCTCTGTAATCAATTGAAACAATCGTTCTTTAAGAAATGAATTTTTTGATGTATTTTGTAATTTTCCCCAAAATGTTAGCTAAAAAATTGCGAATTTTCAAGATGGCAGACAAAATGGCAGATTCCATGGCAATAAATACTACTGCACTATAGCAAGCAAAAATTAAACCAATACGACAGCAGCGTCCTCTAGCAGAAAAAAATGAGATGGTAGCCTCTAGCAGACGAAAACACGATAGCGGACATAAGATGGCTGTCATGTCATTAAACTGGATAATGTAATATTTATATTCGCATTAGTAGTGGGAGGTCAGTCTGCTAGTGGCTTCCATGGAGGAAGGATCCAATGCCAATTTTAAAGAAACTACCTCTTTGGGCTCGAAACATTAATTACATTTAAAAATTTTATGTCATAACTTAATTGAGTTAATGTTTTTATGATATTAAAAATTTTCCCGATTTTATAAATTATGGTTTTTCAAGATGGTGGTCGGTTTATAAATGGCGGAAAAGTATTTTGTATTAATATATTATTATTTAAATTTTTCACCAATTTTAAAATGTTTCCTAATATTCTAGCTTAAGAATTACGCTATTTCAAGATGGCAGGCGTAACGAAAAGTGAAATTTTGATGTTATACACATTTAAAATGGTGGCTGTAACTAAAATGGCAACTTTCGGGAATTGGGGCGCTCGATTCTAAGATGGTGAAATTCGAGATGGTGACTGATGTATAAGGTCTAGGTCATCCATGATGACTGCTGTGATGTCAATCCAAGATGGCAACCGTAACGGAAATTGTAAAGGTGACGTCATCAATCAATGTGGCAGCTGGGGCATCATGGTGGTCGGTCATTGAACCCATCTTCAATCCTCACCCCCCATCCAGGCGTCGGAGCCTCTTTTATGTACTACTATTATTGTTTTTCCTTAAAATATAATCTTTCCGGTTATTTATTAAACTTGGAATTATTTTTAAGTTTTCTAAGTTGTTTTTCTTGTCAGATTTTCGTATTGTATGTTTATTTGCAGCATGAGAACTCATGACTTTGCTCGTTGTCGAGTTTAGTTGTTTACACATCACTATCGAGTACTGAAAGACTCGCTTACGTCTTTTATATCAGCATGTGGTACCAATTAAAATATTATTTATTTTCAAAGCTTAAAGCCGAGGTAGTATGCTAAATAAATGTGGAAAAGTAACAGTGGGTTTTATGTCCATACACTTGGTTTAAACTTACTGATTTTATAATAGATTCTCCTAATATTTATTTTGTGTATCTGACTGGCCAAAGAGACAGAGAAGGTGATGTGAGAGAGAATTCATACTACAGAAAACTGCGAGGAAGTTGGTAAAGTTTTCTGGCAGACCCCGTAGCAATTGCATGTAGTGATTCCAGGAAACCGCCAGAAAGCCGCAATTAGGATGGCTGGATTGTTGAACCTGAGTTCTTCGGCATGCGAGTACAATGTTATATCCCTGCTACAGAGTGTCTCCCTTTGTAGAACAGAGTAAATGGTGCTCACTGTTGCCAGATTTACATCGCTAGTTAACATTTTGCATACCATCATTTTTACTGTAAATTTTAATATATTTTTAAAATACAAATCATATATTAAATATAATTTCAATATAATTTTCTAAATACATAAAATAGTTTTTATTTACAGTGCTATCACAGTTGTAGTTATTGAAAAAAAATTTAAACACTATTTTTTTCCAGGAGAAACTATTTGTAGCAGTCGATCACTATTATTAACGAAGCATACCTTTAAAGTATGTGCTGTGCTCAAACAAGCAAAATATATTTGAATTTAATAATATGAAAATATATGTTGACAAAAACTGTTGAAATATTGATATTCAGATATAATATAATAATCCGATTTATTTTTACAAAATACAGTGTTTCAGATAAATTTTAAAATATTTTCATTATATTATATAGAGGTTTGGCGCTCTATTGAGTGTTACTGGCAACAGAGCATACCGAAACAAGGACGGCGCTTGTGACAGAAATCGTGTATTGATAATATAGAGTGAGTGTACATAAAAATGCACACTGCACACTAAGAATGAGACGCGCTGTACATCTTCCTCGGTCGCGTGAGCGCGCCTTCGCTCCCGTGCGTCGCTCGACGTAGAGGATCGCGGGTAAGCAAACACACTCACGCTCCAGCGGCGCCGAATGGGAACCTCGCAGCCCATCACACGTGTCTAAGCGCTCAGGGACGTGCCGTCGTATCCCACACTGCCGGAGCGAAACTAGCGCCTCGCACGTTCTTCTGGCGCTTCCTCTCCGACGCGCCCATCAGACGATCCGAAGCGTCGACCATGCTGCGGAACATCGCTCCCAGTCGGACCCGCCGCCAACTTGACCACCGAAACGTCTGCAATGGCGTAGCCTAAGCCAATCGCAATCACCCTATGTTAATAAAGATCGCAGTCTTTCGCGGCAATGGTCTGGAGTTGCTTCGCTTCTGGGTTGTAGCCGCGTCAAAGGAAAAAATATCACCGACGTTTCGGTCGACGTTGCATTCGCCATCATCAGGGAGCAGTTACCTACTGTAGGTTGTACTGTAAGTAGGTAACTGCTCCCTGATGATAATTACTTCAACTTCGACCGAAACATCGGTGATATATTTTCCTAGGCCGCGGGTACAACCCAGAAGCCAAGTAACTCCGTCTTCTGTTAAACCCCCATCACATCACACTATTGAAGGTTCCTTGGAAGATCTCCCATGGAAGCATGTGTGGATGGTTGTGTGGAACAATTAGCAGAGCGCTGGCTGTTTTCATGAAAGATTTTGTAATCGGCCACGTACGAAATTCTGTGGAAGGTTTCGTTGAATGTGGAAATTTTATCCAATCATAAGAAGTGGTATAGTGCACCTAGTGTTAAAATTTGGGTAGGGTTGAAGTTGTCTTAGTTGTAAATTTAAAACACGGTGAACATGTGGTCTGTTGAAGCCGTTAAAGCATTATGCGACAATTATGAGAAACATCTAAATAGTACGTTTATACAAACAAAAAAGTATTAACTATCATAAGATAATAATTCTCACAAGCCGGTCCGAAACTATTCACAATTATGCGTGTGATTGTTTTTTTTTCATAGAAAAATCCATACCTGCTGCTATGGAGGCTTGGCTAGCAGTTTTGCTGGAAACTTCTAGCGGAGCCTGTACGAAACCTTCCATCGTGTGTTACAGGCTTTACATCGAGATGTCAGATAGCGAATGTACGCGCTTGTCACAACGATTCACCCCTTCTTCACCCAAGGCAATAAAACTATTTTAGAGTCGTTAGGGTGTGTCAAGTCGACGATTCATCAGACATTTACGAAAAGTGCTGCGCTTAGGAGTGGGGAATATATAGCGTTCCCCCCTCACTTTCGGGAAAGGGTTATTGAAGCAACAATACAGTCCACCGTTTATATTTACTATGTAATTAAAAATATTATAATTAATAGTTTGATTATAAACTTACAACAGAAAAAAAATTATCGTTGCGTGAAGGAATACTCAAACGTATTATTTACATATAAAAAATTATAATTCGCTGTTAGGAAAATGTGTGCCGCACCAGTTTCCCCCTGAGCAACGATTGGTGGATTTTGTTTCTCCACATTTCTGACCGGTTGTGCCAGGGCAGTTCACGGCGATCACGCCTAGACCTCGCAGTGCCCTGGCGGTCACGTGCAGCGGGATGCCTAGCTCGTCGCGTCAGCAGGCTGCGCGCGCAACAGGCTGGGCTGCACCTGCCTGACCGGTTGTGCCAGGGCAGTTCACGGCGATCACGCCTACACCTCGCAGTGCCCTGGCGGTCACGTGCAGCGGGATACCTAGCTCGTCCCGTCAAGAGGCTGCGCGCGCAACAGGCTGGGCTGCACCTGCCTGACCGGTTGTGCCAGGGCAGTTCACGGCGATCACGCCTACACCTCGCAGTGCCCTGGCGGTCACGTGCAGCGGGATGCCTAGCTCGTCCCGTCAGCAGGCTGCGCGCGCAACAGGCTGGGCTGCACGTGCCTGACTGGTTGTGCCAGGGCAGTTCACAGCGATCACGCCTAGACCTCGCAGTGCCCTGGCGGTCACGTGCAGCGGGATGCCTAGCTCGTCGTGTCAGCAGGCTGCGCGCGCAACAGGCTGGGCTGCACCTGCCTGACCGGTTGTGCCAGGGCAGTTCACGGCGATCACGCCTACACCTCGCAGTGCCCTGGCGGTCACGTGCAGCGGGATGCCTAGCTCGTCCCGTCAGCAGGCTGCGCGCACAACAGGCTGGGCTGCACGTGCCTGACTGGTTGTGCCAGGGCAGTTCACAGCGATCACGCCTAGACCTCGCAGTGCCCTGGCGGTCACGTGCAGCGGGATGCCTAGCTCGTCGTGTCAGCAGGCTGCGCGCGCAACAGGCTGGGCTGCACCTGCCTGACCGGTTGTGCCAGGGCAGTTCACGGCGATCACGCCTACACCTCGCAGTGCCCTGGCGGTCACGTGCAGCGGGATGCCTAGCTCGTCCCGTCAGCAGGCTGCGCGCGCAACAGGCTGGGCTGCACCTGCCTGACCGGTTGTGCCAGGGCAGTTCACGGCGATCACGCCTACACCTCGCAGTGCCCTGGCGGTCACGTGCAGCGGGATGCCTAACTCGTCCCGTCAAGAGGCTGCGCGCGCAACAGGCTGGGCTGCACCTGCCTGACCGGTTGTGCCAGGGCAGTTCACGGCGATCACGCCTACACCTCGCAGTGCCCTGGCGGTCACGTGCAGCGGGATGCCTAGCTCGTCCCGTCAGCAGGCTGCGCGCGCAACAGGCTGGGCTGCACCTGCCTGACCGGTTGTGCCAGGGCAGTTCACGGCGATCACGCCTACACCTCGCAGTGCCCTGGCGGTCACGTGCAGCGGGATGCCTAGCTCGTCCCGTCAGCAGGCTGCGCGCGCAACAGGCTGGGCTGCACCTGCCTGACCGGTTGTGCCAGGGCAGTTCACGGCGATCACGCCTACACCTCGCAGTGCCCTGGCGGTCACGTGCAGCGGGATGCCTAGCTCGTCGCGTCAGCAGGCTGCGCGCGCAACAGGCTGGGCTGCACGTGCCTGACTGGTTGTGCCAGGGCAGTTCACAGCGATCACGCCTAGACCTCGCAGTGCCCTGGCGGTCACGTGCAGCGGGATGCCTAGCTCGTCGTGTCAGCAGGCTGCGCGCGCAACAGGCTGGGCTGCACCTGCCTGACCGGTTGTGCCAGGGCAGTTCACGGCGATCACGCCTACACCTCGCAGTGCCCTGGCGGTCACGTGCAGCGGGATGCCTAGCTCGTCCCGTCAGCAGGCTGCGCGCGCAACAGGCTGGGCTGCACCTGCCTGACCGGTTGTGCCAGGGCAGTTCACGGCGATCACGCCTACACCTCGCAGTGCCCTGGCGGTCACGTGCAGCGGGATGCCTAGCTCGTCGCGTCAGCAGGCTGCGCGCGCAACAGGCTGGGCTGCACGTGCCTGACTGGTTGTGCCAGGGCAGTTCACAGCGATCACGCCTAGACCTCGCAGTGCCCTGGCGGTCACGTGCAGCGGGATGCCTAGCTCGTCGTGTCAGCAGGCTGCGCGCGCAACAGGCTGGGCTGCACGTGCCTGACCCCAGCACGCGCCGACCAAACCACATCGGAAGAAGGGGAAGGGTTAAAAAAAACATACATAGGCCTATATATAATGTACGTGTCTCTCTCTTCGGCGAGCTCGTAGTTTGTGCCCCCACTGTGCCGGCGAATCGAATGAGCGCGGGTAACCGATCGCTTGTGTAAACAAGCCCCGGTTGTGGTTCTCGCGATCACTTCCAGCCGCTGCTCGCACGCGGAGCTCGCTTTTTTCCCGCTCTTGAACTGAGGTCACGTTTTAGGCCAAGATAAATATCGTTTGCTACCACTGATACCGACGATAAATGTTATTACATAAATACGAAGCTGGGTAGAATTTGCTTTCTTCTGCCATAGAAGGTGAGAAAATTGATTTTTCGTATAATATTTTCCCTGGTAATTCAACACATAACACTATAGATGAAAACCAACTATGTTTAGCTGGTTGTTCAATTCTCTCATTAGAAGAGCATTTGGCTCCATTCCTTGTAGATTGCGCTCAGCTACATTTAACTACGCCAAAAAGAATGGGATTCAGCATCCATTAAGTGGAGAGACGCTGAGGCCTTACTTGAGGCGCTCGGGTTTAAAGCCAGAAATCGCAGCCGGGTAAAAAGGGTAAATGCAGTGAAAAGTAGATCCCCTAAGCGGGAAAAGACGGCATGGAAAATAATTAATTGCATCACTGCCTGTTTGCTATTTAATTTTACGGCGTGTACAGCTTGGTATTGGCTTGGTACATTGACTACAGGACAACTGACACAAATTTGCAGATCGCGATCTTGCATTAAAAAAAAAATACATCCAATATAACTAATCATTACAACTACATTTTACGCTTAATTTTACAAACATTTAAGAAAGTTTAGATTTTCCCTAAAGGTAATCATGGATAACGTAGTTTTCTTTAAATGTTTTTTGCACATACCCAATTCTCTTCGTCAAATCAATCTCTAGTTGTGACGCTATAATCCATGCCTAACATCCCGCACCACAGCATAAAAAACGTCTAAGTCTCACTTGCAGTAAATGTAGTTTTCTCGCACAGCCCAACATGAAAAAGCAAGACAGTTTAGTTCGCGGCGTTAACGATATCTGATGCTATCAAGGTCTCAGTTTGTGATCACTATAGTCGCTCTGTTTTCGTTCCATCGAAAACTCAACCCGATGTCTGGTTGTTAACACCAAGTGCGTCGAGGCTTGATTTTTGTCCATGCAGCGTGGTGGATGACAGCCCGGGCTGGGCACTGCTCGGGGCGATGGTGAAAGGGATACGTGCTTCCATTTGCTGCAGCACAAGACGCTTGCTCCCGCAAGCCGATGTGCCCTCGACCTGCCGCTAGCCCCGTCTCCCGCCGCTAGCCAGCCGCAGTAGTCGGCTCGTTCACGCCTCCCCATGACGTCACACCTCTCCGCGCGCGGCGCGGTGTTCACTCGTGGAAACACAAACGCAGAACCGCTAATGTCCGTAATGTTTTTTTAACCATACTTCAGGGCGAGTTTGAGACAAGCGCCAAACTATCTATAATATAATATAATACAATCTAAACCAAATCAATTTAAAAATACGTTAATAATACAAAAAACGTTAAAACAACAAATTAATTATAAAAGAGAAACTAATGGAGGCGTAGCAAACGCCTCAACGCAACAAACTGGCAAATATTGGTTTTAATGACTTTATGAAAAAATATAAGCAAATAAATTTAATTAAGAAAACCAGAAAAATTATTTTGGCAACGGCAACACCTATGAATAACAAAGATGTTCAATAATTCTGTAAGTTGTACGATAAACTACGAGTGGAAATTCATTTTGCGAACCAAACTGTAAATGCATTTAAGATAAACGAAAAAGGGTTTTCTTTGAATAATATACTTCCAAAAATTAATTTAGATAGCGTAATTAAGGGATTGGTAAACTTTAAAAAATGTGTATTAGTAGTAGGCCTATTGTTTTGGGGGCTCCTGGGACTGGGTCCTGGGCGTGGATTGAGGATTGTCGACGCCATCTTGGATTGTGACGTCACGGCGGCCATCTTGGATGGATCTGACCTTGACCTTTGATCTTGACCTTGAATTTGATCCTCAAAACGTGTCAAAATCGCCCAAAATTGGGCGAAAATTGCCCAAAATTCCTCAAAAATCGTCAAAATTTCCATTTCTGTGGAAACAAATTCCTCCAAAAAATCTCAAAAAATTACCGTTTTCGAGGGAATAATTCCCGTTTCGAGGGAAAATTTCCCGTTTTTAGTCCTTAAAAATCCCAGTGGCTAGAAATGTCCATATGTAGGCTTAAGCATCCATGTCTACAGCCTACGATAAGCCTCTGACGTCATCATGGATTATGACGTCACCTTTGCAATTTCCGTTACGGCCGCCATCTTTAAAATCTTTATTTATTATCCGATTTTAATGAAAAAAAATTTTAAATTTATAAAAAAATTCATTTAATAAAATTTTAATAAAAATATTTAAAAAACAAACATTTACGACACGGAGTTCGGAGTCCTCGGTTCGAACCCGGTGAGGGCAAAAAAAAAATGGCGACCGATCCTTCCCCCCACGGTGGCTGCAGGCATACTGACTCCCACCACTTTTTTCAAAGCATATATATCGTCACCTAGTATGACGTCATGTCCGCCATCTTGTCTTCGATACTGGAAGCCATCATCATTATATCGTCGGCGAGAGTGCGCTGACGTCATGTTAGTTTAGTTCTTATCCGCTAGAGTACAGTAATCATTTATTACTGTGACACCCGCCATCTTGAAATTTGGCCGCCATCTTGAAAATCCGTAATTATTTAGCTAGAAATTCGGGAAAAGTTCCAATATTCATTAAATAAATCACTCATTAATTTACATATTGATTCGATCGATTCCTGTCCTCGGTTCGATACCCGATCGATGCAAATAATCTTAATTTTTATGGAAAAATACCTAAAAATTGACAGGTTTGAAAATAAAAACACTGCAAATTCTTTTACAAACATAATATTTATTACATAATTTCTATTTTACTACAGGATCACCTGCGAAGGTTAGCATTCTTACAAACATTTAGGTCCGCATAGGCGTGAAATGACTAATTCTTAGCTCCAATCGGTTTATACAAGACAGAGTCAAACCAGATCCTTTACAGACATAGTCCTCCTCTTCTTGACAGAGTTTCTGGATACCTTGTTTAACAGTTTGCTTGACATCGTTAGAACTGTAAATTACTGCAGCCGATGTCTTGAATGCACAATTCTTCACTTTGCCATCGAACGGATAAGGCTTTCCATATATACAGTCCAACCAGAAGTTATATTTCAAAGGTCCGTTTGTTGCTACGTCATCAGTAAGCTGATTGATTATGTCCTGTCTGATATCATCAAGAAAATTACAAATGTCCTTTGACTCACTTAACGTACTTGGATAATAGTAGTCTTTCAATGTTCCACGAAATGCAGACTGCGCCAAGTAGAAGCCATTATCGTTCACTTGTAATGCTTCGATCACAGTCTTATGTTTATTTTCATGTTCAGATGCCACAACAATCGGTTGCTGCACATCGGGTTTTTTACTTGTACGCTCACGAGTCACCAATCTAAACTCAGGAGTCGTAATTGCTGCAGGTAGTTCAGCAGTAGGCGCACGGACTTCACCTTTACAGTTTATCGAATGTCGGCGCAAATTATCAATTCGAGTAAACCATTTATGACACTCGTCACAGCGAAACTTCATGCGAGAAGGATTCTTCGTACATTTACTCCTCTCATGTCTCCGTACATCATGTGCAAATGCAAACGTCATGTCGCAGTAGCCACAAGGATGCCTAGTTGAAGACAAACCCGAACCAGATGTCGCTGTTACTGCAACTGAATCATTTCCAGGCATCAATGCATCGTTGTTGTATAGAAACCTTTACTTTCTGCCGCACTGCAGGTCCTTTACATGTCTCCAAGTGATGCTTCAAATTAGCATTTCTTGTAAATTGCTTGCGATACTTAATACAACCAAACATTATACGATAAGGGTTCTTGGCACATTCTCTCTTCTCGTGTCGACGAACATTGCTGATGTTTGAGAAAATCTTGTCACAGTAACGACATCGATGTTTGTTAGTTGTTGACGATTCGCCATCCATTGAAGTCTCCATCGAGGGCGAAACAGCGTTCGTCGAGGTTTCCTGTACAGTCAGCACTACCGGCATTAAAGTCTCTTCTGCTGCTGGTATCACATCTGTTGAAATCTCCTCCAATGTTGACGTCATCGTTGCCAACAAGATCTGCTCCTTCTCCGTCGTAGCTGTCGTCAAGGTTCCCGTAGACGATGGTACAACCTCCGAGTTCAACGTTAAAGTCGGTAAAGATGCCATCGAGTTCGCAAGAACAGGTAATTACGCGATTTATGCACCAGATTAAACAAACTAGGTGATCCTTACACCGCCGACGTCAGTAACAAACTGAGCGTCCCGCTGTCTAGGACTCGCTTATATACATGCACCGTATAGAATAATACGCTAGTCAAATCAAGAACAATTTATTATAATACTAGAGTCAAAACAACATTAAAATTAGAAGCACCATCAACAAAAAGAAAGCACATTCTGGAAGCACCGACAACGAAAAGGCAGCACATTTGGAAGCACCGACAACGAAAAGGCAGCACATTTGGAAGCACCGACAACGAAAAGGCAGCACATTTGGAAGCACCGACAACGAAAAGGCAGCACATTTGGAAGCACCGACAACTAAAAGGCAGCACATATGGAAGCACCGACAACGAAAAGGCAGCACATTTGGAAGCACCGACAACGAAAAGGCAGCACATTTGGAAGCACCGACAACGAAAAGGCAGCACATTTGGAAGCACCGACAACGAAAAGGCAGCACATTTGGAAGCACCGCCAACGAAAAGGCACCACATTTTGGATGCACCATCATAAAGACAGCACATTTTGGAAGCACCATCGAATAAGGAAGCACATTTTGGAAGCACCATCGAATAAGGAGGCACACTTCGAAGCTCCATCAACAAAAAAAAAGACAAAAAAAAGAAGCACAAGTTGCGAGATCTAAGTCTTAGTTAGAAATCAGAATACAAGAAATAAAAACATTAAACTTTTATAATTTAAATTATTTATTTTATTTCTTTACATTATACAAATGCAAGTAAAACAAGCCATTATTGTATGTAGCCAGCTTTCCTCAGTTCCTTGAGTATGAAGGATATTTCTTTGATGCACGAATAGTTTCCTGCACAAAGCGAACCATGTAGAAGTCTTAGCCGGTCAACCAATATGTTTGGATCTTTCCATGATGTGTAATCATTCTCTTCTACCACCATCTTCCTTGCACGTTTATAATAAATATTATGATCTCTGGAGTCTTCCGTTTTACCACCAACCTCAGGATAACTTTCATTTTTGAGACGGTGATCATCACAAGCTTGATCAAATTTATTTAATATATCACGTCGTTTCCATCGTTTCGGTCTCAGGACACCACCACATTCTTCGATCTTGTCAGCTTTAGGTGCTTCATCATAGTCTATGTCTTTGTCAACAGCCTCAGAGTCACTGTAACAATCACCGTAGCAGGAATCGTCTTCACTCAATTTACCGTAAGAATTCGATGTTGATGATGTTGAAGTGTCTTCATCGTCTTCATGCTTCCTTTTTAGGAGTCCATCATTTCTACAAAGTAGGAAAGATCTACTTGAATCCGGCTGGAATATATTCTCACTTTTCACGTTAAGGATTCTTCCATTGTCTTCATTCTTCCATAAATCATCAACCTCCTTCAATTTAAGTTCTTTGTCGAGATCGGAAGAGCCAGGAAAATTATTGTCGTAATGTAGATTACTCTTCGTTAGTCTAGTATATTCATCGTTGTCCTCTAGCTTGTAAGCAGGCTTGGCGTTACAAGTTCTGCCATGTCTTTTTAAGCTCTCTCTACGCGTAAACGACTTGCTACATCGAACACAACTTATCATATTGCGTAGTGGATTTTTTACACAGTCATTCTTCTCGTATTGTCTTTTATTCTTTCTCAAGATAAACTCTTTGCTGCAAAACTCACACCTATGTTCTTTCGATACAGCTCAATTCCTAAATCAGAATTCATATTGGTTACCGAGACTAATGCCAGATACCATTTGAGTGTTTTAAATGAGATCAACTACTTAAATATAATTTTTTTCATATTTCATCAGCGAGAATTAATATATCTCATGCAAAGTTACTTGATGCATGTAGTTCTGTTTTTCAACAACAGATGTCGCCACATGTTGCTTGCAGGTAAATAATATTTAGTTCTTTTATGCGGGATGCGGGATGTTCACAGTAGTATAGGATAGCCGGAACTGGCACAGGCGCTGGCGCGTGGTGCCGGTGCCGGTGTCCGCCATCTTGGATTGTGACGTCACGGCGGCCATCTTGGATGGTTGTGACCTTGACCTTTGACCTTGACCTTGAATTTGATCCTCAAAATGTGTCAAAATCCGCCAAAATTGGGCAAAATTTGCCCAAAATTCCTCAAAAATCGCCAAAATTTCAATTTCTGTGAAAACAAATTCCGCCAAAAAATCTCAAAAAATTCCTCAATTCAAAAATTCCCGTTTTCGTGAGAAAAATTCCCGTATCGAGGGAAAATTTCCTGTTTTTAGTCCTTAAAAATCCCAGCGGCTAGGAATGTCCATATGTAGGCTTAAGCATCCATGTCTACAGCCTACGATAAGCCTCTGACGTCATCATGGATTATGACGTCACCGTTGTAATTTCCGTTACGGCCGCCATCTTTAACTTTTTTATTTATTATCCGATTTTAATGAAATAATTTTTTAAAATTATAAAAATATTCATTTAATAAAATTTCAATAAAATTTTTTTAAAAATCATACATTAACGACACGGAGCTCGGAGTCCTCGGTTCAAACCCGACGAGTGCAAAAAAAATAAAAATGGCGACCGCTCCTTCCCCCCGCGGTGGCTGCAGGCATACTGACTCCCACCACTTTTTTTCAAAGCATATATATCGTCAGGTAGTATGACGTCATGTCCGCCATCTTGTCCTCGATGCTGGAAGCCATCATCAGTGTATCGTCGGCTAGAGTGCGCTGACGCCATGTTAGTTTAATTCTTATCAGCTACAGTGCAGTAATCATTTATTATTGCTGTGACACCCGACATCTTGTCATTTGGCCGCCATCTTGAAAATCCGTAATTATTTAGCTAGAAATTCGGGAAAAATTCCAAAATTCATTAAATAAATTTGTAATCTATATACTGATTGATTAGGTCGACTAAGGTCCTTGGTACGATCTAGGACGATGCAAAAAAAAAAGAAAATATAACATCAATTTAACATAATAGTAACAGGTTCGAAAATAAAAACACTGCAAGTTCTTTTACAAACATAATATTTATTACATAATTTCTATTTTACTACAGGATCACCTGCGAAGGTTAGCAATCTTACAAACATTTAGGTCCGCATAGGCGTGAAATGACTAATTCTTAGCTCCAATCGGTTTATACAAGACAGAGTCCAGCCAGATCCTTTACAGACATAGTCCTCCTCTTCTTGACAGAGTTTCTGGATACCTTGTTTAACAGTTTGCTTGATATCGTTAGAACTGTAAATTACTGCAGCCGATGTCTTGAATGCACACTTCTTCACTTTGTCATCGAACGGATAAGGCTTTCCATATATACAGTCCAACCACAAGTTATATTTCAAAGGTCCGTTTGTTGCTACGTCATCAGTAAGCTGATTGATTATGTCCTGTCTGATATCATCAAGAAAATTACAAATGTCCTTTGACTCACTTAACGTACTTGGATAATAGTAGTCTTTCAATGTTCCACGAAATGCAGACTGCGCCAAGTAGAAGCCATTATCGTTCACTTGTAATGCTCCGATCACAGTCTTATGTTTATTTTCATGTTCAGATGCCACAGCAATCGGTTGCTGCACATCAGTTTTTTTACTTGTACGCTCACGAGTCACCAATCTAAACTCAGGAGTCGTAATTGCTGCAGGTAGTTCAGCAGTAGGCGCACTGACTTCACCTTTACAGTTTATCGAATGTCGGCGCAAATTATCAATTCGAGTAAACCATTTATGACACTCGTCACAGCGAAACTTCATGCGAGAAGGATTCTTCGTACATTTACTCCTCTCATGTCTCCGTACATCATGTGCAAATGCAAACGTCATGTCGCAGTAGCCACAAGGATGCCTAGTTGAAGACAAACCCGAACCAGATGTCGATGTTACTGCAACTGAATCATTTCCAGGCATACTCTTATGCACATCAATGCATCGCTGTTGTATAGAAACCTTTACTTTCTGCCGCACTGCAGGTCCTTTACATGTCTCCAAGTGATGCTTCAAATTAGCATTTCTTGTAAATTGCTTGCGACACTTAATACAACCAAACATTTTACGATAAGGGTTCTTGGCACATTCTCTCTTCTCGTGTCGACGAGCATTGCTGATGTTTGAGAAAATCTTGTCACAGTAACGACATCGATGTTCGTTAGTTGACGATTCGCCATCCATTGAAGTCTCCATCGAGGGCGAAACAGCGTTCGTCCAGGTTTCCTGTACAGTCAGCACTACCGGCATTAAAGTCTCTTCTGCTGGTGGTATCACATCTGTTGAAATCCCCTCCAATGTTGACGTCATCGTTACCAACGGGATCTGCTCCTTCTCCGTCGTAGCTATCGATAAGGTTCCCGTAGTCGATGGTACAACCTCCGAGTTCAACGTTAAAGACGGTAAAGATGCCATCGAGTTCGCAAGAACAGGTAATTACGCGATTTATGCACCAGATTAAACAATCTAGGTGATCCTTACACCGCCGTCGTCAGAAACAAACTGAGCGTCCTGCTGTCTAGGACTCGCTTATATACATGCACCGGATGGAATAATACGCTAGTCAAATCAAGAACAATTTATTATAATACTAGAGTCAAAACAACATTAAAAAAATAGAAGCACCATCAAAAAAAAAAAGGAAGCACACTTGGAAGCACCGACAACGAAAAGGCAGCACATTTTGGAAGCACCGACAACGAAAAAGGCAGCACCATCATCGAAAAGGCCGCACATTTGTCATTGGCTCCAATATTCATTGGCTCCAATATTTATTGGCTCCAATATTCATTGGCTCCAATATTCATTGGTTCCATCAGTCTATTGATTCTATCAGTCTAGTGACTCCAACAGTCATTGACACCAACGACCCTTTTCTTCATCAGCTCCAATGATATTTGGCTAGAATGCTACGAGTCTAAGAGACCATGAGACTACAATTCTACGAGTGTACAAGACTCCTCCAACTACCTTCAAGTGTATAAAGCTCCAAATGCTCCAACAGCTCCAACACGCAATGTACGCGCAATACATGCAATTTACACGCAATAAATGTAATGATTACACAGTACACACACACAGGAAACGGAACGTACACACAGTACACACAGGAAACGGAACGTACACACAGTACACACAGGAAATGGAACGTACACACAGTACACACAGGGAACGGAACGTACACACAATACACACAGGAAACGGAACGTACACACAGTACACACAGGGAACGGAACGTACACACAGTACACACAGGAAACGGAACGTACACACAGTACACACAGGAAACGGAACGTACACACAGTACACACAGGAAACGGAACGAACACGTAATATTCACGCAATTGACACACAGTACACGCAGAGTACACGCAATTTACGCAAAGTACACCCAATGTACGCAATGTACGCAATTTACGCAAAGTACACCCAATGTACGCAATGTACGCTATATATATGTAATGTACACACAATGACTACGCTTCGTTCGCGCAGGACAAGCATTTAATGAAAACGAAGCACGTTTGGACGGAAATTCTATAAAACGAAAGCTCATTTAACGAAAAGGAGGCGCATTCTCTCGTTCATTCAACTTGGTAGGATACGATCTTCAATGATAAGTTAGGATATAATCTCTCCAACAGTCTATGAATCCAACAGTTTATATTTCCATTAGCCATCGACTCCAACAGTCATTGACTCCAACAGTCATTGGCTCCAACAGTCATTGCCTCCAACAGACATTGTCTCCAACGGCCTTTTGGTTCATCAGCTCCAATGATATTTGGTTAGAATGCTACGACTCTAAGAGACTATGAGACTACAATTCTACGAGTGTACAAGACTCCTCCAACTACCTTCAAGCGTACAAAGCTCCAACTACTTCAGCAGCATTATGTTATAATAGTACAAGGCTACTTGACTACGAAGCTACAAGTCTACATGGCTCCAATTGCGGCATCTGTCTTCGTCTGAATTTTCTCTTTGACTCCAACTCCGCCCGCCAGCATCTCTTCGATCTGCACCTCGATTATGTTATAATAGTACAAGGCTACTTGACTACGAAGCTACAAGTCTACATGGCTCCAATTACGGCATCTGTCTTCGGCTGAATTTTCTCTTTGGCTCCAACTGCTACAGCAGCATTACGTTATAATAGTACAAGGCTACTTGACTACGAAGCTACACATCTACAAGGCTCCAATTATCACATCTGTCTTCGTCAGCATTTTCTCTTTTGCTCCCACTGCTCCAACAGCATTATGTTATATGATTCCATGGATACTTTGTTACATAGCTACAGGTCTACGAGGTTCCAATGCATCATGTTTACGAAGCTTCCAGAACACAGGGTTACGAGACTGCGAGGCTACAGGACTACGAAGCTTCCAGGACACGAGGCTACATGGCTACGAGACTACATGACTCTAACTGATTACAATAGCACCACTCAGTGGTGAGAGTTAGGTTATCTCATGCAAAAGTACTTTATGCATGTAGTTCTGCTTTTCAACAACAGATGTCGCCACATTTTGCTTGCAGGTAAATAATATTTAGTTCTTTTATGCGGGATGCGGGATGCTCACTAACGATCGCAAAAGAAGGATGGCTTCGCTAGACTCCAAGGAAAAGGAAGTTCGTCTTACATGTTGGTGCTCCACAGATGTCTCATGGCGTAATATTAATTTGACTGAGTAATGATATTTGTCAATTCCACCTGATAAAAATATTGCAAGTTTTGATTTAGTAGCAGAAATTATCGAATTAAATGTAACTCCAATTAAAATGACATGTCTCAATAGACAAAAAAAAATCCATGCAGAGAGTGGTTCCTCAGAATAGTCAGAAACACTTGAAGAAACCACAGGAATGATTGCAAGAACACGGGAAAAACCATCAAATTATTGACATTAATAATCAGGAGCACACGGAGAAAACCATCATAATATTGGCAAGAATAATCAGGAGCACACGGAGAAAACCATCATAATATTGACCAGATTAATCAGAAGTACTCGGAGAAAACCACCACATGTTTTCCTTGATATCATAAAATTACAGGAAAAAAATATTTAAAATATAAAAATAAGTTAATAAAAAAATAAAAAAAATAAAAAAATGCATAAATTTCTGGCTTGTACAAGAACTCTATCTTTGCTCAACAATGATAAGTTTACAAGCTAGCAGAAACTGTTTATGCATTTTTTTATTTTTTTTATTTTTTTATTAATTTATTTTTATTTTTTTTAAATATTTTTTTCCTGTAATTTTATGATATCAAGGAAAACATGTGGTGGTTTTCTCCGAGTACTTCTGATTAATCTGGTCAATATTATGATGGTTTTCTCCGTGTGCTCCTGATTATTCTTGCCAATATTATGATGGTTTTCTCCGTGTGCTCCTGATTATTAATGTCAATAATTTGATGGTTTTTCCCGTGTTCTTGCAATCATTCCTGTGGTTTCTTCAAGTGTTTCTGACTATTCTGAGGAACCACTCTCTGCATGGATTTTTTTTTGTCTATTGAGACATGTCATTTTAATTGGAGTTACATTTAATTCGATAATTTCTGCTACTAAATCAAAACTTGCAATATTTTTATCAGGTGGAATTGACAAATATCATTACTCAGTCAAATTAATATTACGCCATGAGACATCTGTGGAGCACCAACATGTAAGACGAACTTCCTTTTCCTTGGAGTCTAGCGAAGCCATCCTTCTTTTGCGATCGTTAGTGAGCATCCCGCATCCCGCATAAAAGAACTAAATATTATTTACCTGCAAGCAACATGTGGCGACATCTGTTGTTGAAAAGCAGAACTACATGCATAAAGTACTTTTGCATGAGATAACCTAACTCTCACCACTGAGTGGTGCTATTGTAATCAGTTAGAGTCATGTAGTCTCGTAGCCATGTAGCCTCGTGTCCTGGAAGCTTCGTAGTCCTGTAGCCTCGCAGTCTCGTAACCCTGTGTTCTGGAAGCTTCGTAAACATGATGCATTGGAACCTCGTAGACCTGTAGCTATGTAACAAAGTATCCATGGAATCATATAACATAATGCTGTTGGAGCAGTGGGAGCAAAAGAGAAAATGCTGACGAAGACAGATGTGATAATTGGAGCCTTGTAGATGTGTAGCTTCGTAGTCAAGTAGCCTTGTACTATTATAACATAATGCTGCTGTAGCAGTTGGAGCCAAAGAGAAAATTCAGCCGAAGACAGATGCCGTAATTGGAGCCATGTAGACTTGTAGCTTCGTAGTCAAGTAGCCTTGTACTATTATAACATAATCGAGGTGCAGATCGAAGAGATGCTGGCGGGCGGAGTTGGAGTCAAAGAGAAAATTCAGACGAAGACAGATGCCGCAATTGGAGCCATGTAGACTTGTAGCTTCGTAGTCAAGTAGCCTTGTACTATTATAAAATAATGCTGCTGAAGTAGTTGGAGCTTTGTACGCTTGAAGGTAGTTGGAGGAGTCTTGTACACTCGTAGAATTGTAGTCTCATAGTCTCTTAGAGTCGTAGCATTCTAACCAAATATCATTGGAGCTGATGAACCAAAAGGCCGTTGGAGACAATGTCTGTTGGAGGCAATGACTGTTGGAGCCAATGACTGTTGGAGTCAATGACTGTTGGAGTCGATGGCTAATGGAAATATAAACTGTTGGATTCATAGACTGTTGGAGAGATTATATCCTAACTTATCATTGAAGATCGTATCCTACCAAGTTGAATGAACGAGAGAATGCGCCTCCTTTTCGTTAAATGAGCTTTCGTTTTATAGAATTTCCGTCCAAACGTGCTTCGTTTTCATTAAATGCTTGTCCTGCGCGAACGAAGCGTAGTCATTGTGTGTACATTACATATATATAGCGTACATTGCGTACATTGGGTGTACTTTGCGTAAATTGCGTACATTGCGTACATTGGGTGTACTTTGCGTAAATTGCGTGTACTCTGCGTGTACTGTGTGTCAATTGCGTGAATATTACGTGTTCGTTCCGTTTCCTGTGTGTACTGTGTGTACGTTCCGTTTCCTGTGTGTACTGTGTGTACGTTCCGTTTCCTGTGTGTACTGTGTGTACGTTCCGTTCCCTGTGTGTACTGTGTGTACGTTCCGTTTCCTGTGTGTATTGTGTGTACGTTCCGTTCCCTGTGTGTACTGTGTGTACGTTCCATTTCCTGTGTGTACTGTGTGTACGTTCCGTTTCCTGTGTGTACTGTGTGTACGTTCCGTTTCCTGTGTGTGTGTACTGTGTAATCATTACATTTATTGCGTGTAAATTGCATGTATTGCGCGTACATTGCGTGTTGGAGCTGTTGGAGCATTTGGAGCTTTATACACTTGAAGGTAGTTGGAGGAGTCTTGTACACTCGTAGAATTGTAGTCTCATGGTCTCTTAGACTCGTAGCATTCTAGCCAAATATCATTGGAGCTGATGAAGAAAAGGGTCGTTGGTGTCAATGACTGTTGGAGTCACTAGACTGATAGAATCAATAGACTGATGGAACCAATGAATATTGGAGCCAATGAATATTGGAGCCAATAAATATTGGAGCCAATGAATATTGGAGCCAATGACAAATGTGCGGCCTTTTCGATGATGGTGCTGCCTTTTTCGTTGTCGGTGCTTCCAAAATGTGCTGCCTTTTCGTTGTCGGTGCTTCCAAGTGTGCTTCCTTTTTTTTTTTGATGGTGCTTCTATTTTTTTAATGTTGTTTTGACTCTAGTATTATAATAAATTGTTCTTGATTTGACTAGCGTATTATTCCATCCGGTGCATGTATATAAGCGAGTCCTAGACAGCAGGACGCTCAGTTTGTTTCTGACGACGGCGGTGTAAGGATCACCTAGATTGTTTAATCTGGTGCATAAATCGCGTAATTACCTGTTCTTGCGAACTCGATGGCATCTTTACCGTCTTTAACGTTGAACTCGGAGGTTGTACCATCGACTACGGGAACCTTATCGATAGCTACGACGGAGAAGGAGCAGATCCCGTTGGTAACGATGACGTCAACATTGGAGGGGATTTCAACAGATGTGATACCACCAGCAGAAGAGACTTTAATGCCGGTAGTGCTGACTGTACAGGAAACCTGGACGAACGCTGTTTCGCCCTCGATGGAGACTTCAATGGATGGCGAATCGTCAACTAACGAACATCGATGTCGTTACTGTGACAAGATTTTCTCAAACATCAGCAATGCTCGTCGACACGAGAAGAGAGAATGTGCCAAGAACCCTTATCGTAAAATGTTTGGTTGTATTAAGTGTCGCAAGCAATTTACAAGAAATGCTAATTTGAAGCATCACTTGGAGACATGTAAAGGACCTGCAGTGCGGCAGAAAGTAATGGTTTCTATACAACAGCGATGCATTGATGTGCATAAGAGTATGCCTGGAAATGATTCAGTTGCAGTAACATCGACATCTGGTTCGGGTTTGTCTTCAACTAGGCATCCTTGTGGCTACTGCGACATGACGTTTGCATTTGCACATGATGTACGGAGACATGAGAGGAGTAAATGTACGAAGAATCCTTCTCGCATGAAGTTTCGCTGTGATGAGTGTCATAAATGGTTTACTCGAATTGATAATTTGCGCCAACATTCGATAAACTGTAAAGGTGAAGTCAGTGCGCCTACTGCTGAACTACCTGCAGCAATTACGACTCCTGAGTTTAGATTGGTGACTCGTGAGCGTACAAGTAAAAAAACTGATGTGCAGCAACCGATTGCTGTGGCATCTGAACATGAAAATAAACATAAGACTGTGATCGGAGCATTACAAGTGAACGATAATGGCTTATACTTGGCGCAGTCTGCATTTCGTGGAACATTGAAAGACTACTATTATCCAAGTACGTTAAGTGAGTCAAAGGACATTTGTAATTTTCTTGATGATATCAGACAGGACATAATCAATCAGCTTACTGATGACGTAGCAACAAACGGACCTTTGAAATATAACTTGTGGTTGGACTGTATATATGGAAAGCCTTATCCGTTCGATGACAAAGTGAAGAAGTGTGCATTCAAGACATCGGCTGCAGTAATTTACAGTTCTAACGATATCAAGCAAACTGTTAAACAAGGTATCCAGAAACTCTGTCAAGAAGAGGAGGACTATGTCTGTAAAGGATCTGGCTGGACTCTGTCTTGTATAAACCGATTGGAGCTAAGAATTAGTCATTTCACGCCTATGCGGACCTAAATGTTTGTAAGATTGCTAACCTTCGCAGGTGATCCTGTAGTAAAATAGAAATTATGTAATAAATATTATGTTTGTAAAAGAACTTGCAGTGTTTTTATTTTCGAACCTGTTACTATTATGTTAAATTGATGTTATATTTCCTTTTTTTTTTTGCATCGTCCTAGATCGTACCAAGGACCTTAGTCGACCTAATCAATCAGTATATAGATTACAAATTTATTTAATGAATTTTGGAATTTTTCCCGAATTTCTAGCTAAATAATTACGGATTTTCAAGATGGCTTCCAAATGACAAGATGTCGGGTGTCACAGCAATAATAAATGATTACTGCACTCTAGCGGATAAGAATTAAACTAACATGGCGTCAGCGCACTCTCGCCGACGATACACTGATGATTGCTTCCAGCAGACGAGGACAAGATGGCGGACATGACGTCATACTACCTGACGATATATATGCTTTGAAAAAAAGTGGTGGGAGTCAGTATGCCTGCAGCCACCGCGGGGGGAAGGATCGGTCGCCATTTTTATTTTTTTTGCACTCGTCGGGTTTGAACCGAGGACTCCGAGCTCCGTGTCGTTAATGTATGATTTTTAAAAAAATTTTATTGAAATTTTATTAAATGAATATTTTTATAATTTTAAAAAAAAAATTCATTAAAATCGGATAATAAATAAAAAAGTTAAAGATGGCGGCCGTAACGGAAATTACAACGGGGACGTCATAATCCATGATGACGTCAGAGGCTTATCGTAGGCTGTAGACATGGATGCTTAAGCCTACATATGGACATTTCTAGCCGCTGGGATTTTTAAGGACTAAAAACAGGAAATTTTCCCTCGAAACGGGATTTTTTCTCACGAAAACGGGAATTTTTGAATTGTGGAATTTTTTTTCACAGAAATTGAAATTTTGGCGATTTTTGAGGAATTTTGGGCAAATTTTGCCCAATTTTGGCGGATTTTGACACATTTTGAGGATCAAATTCAAGGTCAAGGTCAAAGGTCAAGGTCACAACCATCCAAGATGGCCGCCGTGACGTCACAATCCAAGATGGCGGACACCGGCACCGGCACCACGCGCCAGCGCCTGTGCCAGTTCCGGCTATCCTATACTACTGTTCACTAACGATCGTAAAAGAAGGATGGCTTCGCTAGACTCCCAGGAGAGGGAAGTTCATCCTTCCTGTTAGTGCTTCTTAGATTTCTCAGAGATTATTATTTGACTGAGTAATGATATTTTTTTTAATTTCCGCCTGATAAAATATTACAAGTGTTGATTAAGTAGCAGAAATACACTAATTACATGTAACCTTGAATAAAATGTCATGCCTCATTAAGTAAAAAAAAATCCGTCATGCAGAGATCAATTTCTCATCTGTAACCAGAAGCACTCGGAGAAAACCATAAGATGTCTAGTCAGGAATAATCAGGAGCACACGGAGAAAACCACCACAAGTTTTCTTTGTTACCATAAAATTACAGAAAAAAAATTAATAAAAAATAAAAAATCACAAAAAATTCAAAAACTGATTCTGCTAGCTTGTGAACTTCTCATTGTTAAGCAAAGATAGAGTTCTAGTCCAAGCCATCGTTAGTATCACTCTGTTTTCATTTCAGTTGTATAAGAAATAGAAACAATACAGGAAGTAATTTAAGATTAATAAAGTTATTTAAAATTATTTTATTTAAATGTTGGAATGGTGATTCAAAAATTAATACTGCCAAAAGGAAACCAAACTCAATACAGTATGGTACATGCACCAATATATCAGACACTTCATTTAACGTTCACTGCGGCAGCAGAAAATCTAACTCCTTTATTCACTCGGTCGGGCGCCCGTGCTCGTTCAGTCTGCTGTGTTTCTCAGCGTACTCGCTGTCGGCCTACTCGCTCCGCGTGCGACTCGCTTCTGCTGTCAGTCCGGGCGCGTGTGTCACCAAGTCGCGCCTCAAGTCACCAAGTCGGACCTCGCAGTGAGTCGATAACGGCGCCCTCAGACAACCACTAAGTGCTTCTCGCCCTGTGATTCTAGGAATAAGTTATTTGCTCCTGGCCGCAAAATGTCGCGGCAAACAGTCACTCTTCAAACTCGTAGACTCGCTCAACCAAATTCCAATGTGCGTCGTTGTCTCACTGCTCCTCCAGCCAGAGAAGTGACATTTTCATAACAACACATGTCGTCGATGCAGTAGAGTCGGTCATGTCTGAGATGATATGGCCTCACCTACGCCGACACGCCAGCCCGTAGCAATGCATTTGTCTATG
The DNA here is from genome assembly GCF_032445375.1 of Bacillus rossius redtenbacheri. Classification (NCBI taxonomy): domain Eukaryota; kingdom Metazoa; phylum Arthropoda; class Insecta; order Phasmatodea; family Bacillidae; genus Bacillus; species Bacillus rossius. Next base: position 35,275,825 of record NC_086333.1, on the reverse strand, counting down.
CAGCTCAAATGGAATCGAGATCTCAATGAAATAGATGTGACAAAGTACATGCCAAGCAAGTTTGTCTGGAGGAAGCACTAGTTTGTGGATGCAGATTTGTCAAGGACGCAGTATGACAGAATCATAAAAACAACAGGAAATCTTCCCTGTTACTCAGTTTTTCAGTAATATAAAAAAAAATGTTATACTCACTATTAATCTTTCAACATAACCGAAACCTGTGCTGAAGTGAATTTACAGAATGTCGTGAACTACACAGCCGAAAGATTACTTTTACATTTAGAAGTTTTTAAAACTCTTGACGGTGATAAAAATGCTCTCCAATTGCATTGTAAATGGGGATGTGATAGCTCAGAAAAGTTCGAAAATTATAGCGAATACGACTCACACATTTTTCAAAGTTCGTTTGTGCCTCTGCGTATAGTATATGGAACGGAAAATAAAATATTGTGGCAGAACGCAACTCCATCGTCACCCCGCTACTGTAGATCTACCCTTTTATTCTTTGTAAAGGAGGCGGTTGACATAACTAAGAAATAAATCAGTTATGAGGAAAGTGCTGCAAGTAAACTGGAACTAACACCAGTAGCAATTGGTGGAAGATCATATATTGTAGAAATCAAGATGATGCTAACAATAATAGATGCAAAAAGTGTGCAATGCGTCAACAGGCACAAAATATACATAAAGATGTTATGTATGTGGCGCTACATCTCAAGATTTCAACGAATTGAATAAAACAAGTGAGATAAATGCAGATTCATCAAAATTCTGTTCGTCTATTTTACACGCCAGGATTCGGCTATTTGAAAGCTTTCTGCACAATTCTTACAAACTTGGCGTGCAAGATTTTCCCGTTCAATCTGAAGCATACAGACTTTTGATACAAAGAAACAAAGAAAGAATTCAATACGAATTTAAAAGCAAGCTAGGTCTCCGAGTAGATTTTCCTAAAGCTGGATTCTGAAACACTAATGACAAAAATAAATACCGAAGATTTTTTTAATATACTGAGTTGGAAGCTGAAATAACAGGCCTGGATGTTACTTTCATTAAAAAAATCAAAGTGATTATTGAATACATTTCAAGCGGGTACCAAATAGATGTACAAAACTTTCAGAAATTTACCAGAGAGACTGCAGAACTTTACTTTGCACTGTATGGTAGGTATAATATAACGCCAACCATGCATACAATTTCAATACATATTAAATAACAATATAGAATTCACTTTTGCCTATAGGACAATTATTGTCTGAAGAAGCGGCAGAAGCCAGAAATAAACATTTTCGTTTATAAAGGCAAACATTTCGCACAGAAATTGAATAAAGAAGACTGTAATACAGATATTTTAAAATTATAAAAATTTTATTGTTTACATATCATAAGTGTCAAGTGTGGTTTCAAGAAATTTAAGTAGGACTATAGGAGATAAAAATTTATATGATGCGTAAAGTGTTTATACATTTTTGGTAATTTGTTCTTTGTGTGGAATAGCATCACAGTTGAGAAGAATTTATTATCCCACAAATGTTAGTGTTTGTCGGTTTCTTCGCGTGTATTGCATTAGTTTGTTGTCAATCAGTATTTTATTTTTAATTGTAATTCAGAAAAATATTTAAATAATATTTATTAAAAGTTTTATTAATATGTTTAATTTAAAAGTGGGTGGAATAGCCCAACCCCCACCTTTTAGCTTGTGCCTAAGCAACTCTCTGAAAATACATTATAGGAATCAAAAGAATCACTGAAATAGGAATAAAATAATGGTTCATCGAAGTTGGCCACAAGTGCCAAATTGTTAATGTTGTTGTTTATGCGAGTAACTCTAAAACTATATTTTTTCTTTGCTAGTTTAGCAAACACAAAATCGTACAAAATAGTTTCCTTTCCAATTTATTTTCCCTGTGAGTTCAAAAATGTTACATAAAAAATTGGTTAATTTTTTTTCTGTACGATTACCACGTAAATATTACAGGCCAGTGCGGCTCATAAAACGGGGTTTACTTTACGTTTTTATTCTACTCAATATCTTGGCTTAAGGCCATTGCATTGAAAGCTTCATTTGTAGTTAAAGATTCGTGTGTTGCAATATTCTTCATTTCTTCAACAGCCGCTCGTAGTGGTTGGCAACGTTAATCACTACTAGTTATACGTCACAAAAAATATGTGGAAAATAGTGGTGTTCCATCGCAATTATTTAAATGAAATAATTTTGCTACAGAGACAAAATTTCCTATGGTTGTAGAATTTCGTTCATTAAACCTGATTCGGACGCAATGAGCTCTACCATAAATACTTTCTGTATTATTTACTATAAAAATACTGTTCGGACCCAGCTTCAAAGACGTATGCCAGCTTTACGAAGCACTTTAGCCAATAAGTCGTATAAATGTTTACAACTATTTTGTCGTTATTAAACCGGAAGCCGAAGTTTGTCGGTAGCATTCCGACTCAACTGTATACTTAACTTCAGGACAACCTTTCCTCATCATCGACTCAAGTACACTTTGCATCGTGTTGATGAGGAATTGTTTGCAATGGCGGATGGGTGATGATTAATTGTCGAGACAGCACGTCATCACTGTCGTTGTCTGTCCTCCTCTCCCCGCTTCATTTCAGCCGTGAAATGTGCACAATGAGCACCGCAGACAGTAGCGCTTCCTGTGTCACAGGTTGGAACTACAGTAATTTGTGATTCATGGGGAAGAGGAGAGAGGACATATGTTTACCCAACCCGGGAAGGGCACGGAGAGAGAAATACCTAGTGTTCCGTTACTTGCACGATTGCACGAACGTGTATGCACGCGTAATCGCCGCGTTTGTTTCGGAAAAAGGGTAGCAACAGAACGGCTTTTTTATACGTTCGTTTGGACGATCTTTTATCAAAATGGAGGACGCAAAGAATTTCAAAATATATTTACCCTGTGGTTTAGAAGACTCCCGGGATTTTTAACCAGCAAAATCGTATCGTTCCGCGATATGAACGTCAGTGCACTAACCACGTGCTGACGACGCACCAGGTTGGCCGGAAGTGCAATGGCGCTAGCTCTCGACAACGTTGCGCTCGGATTAGTTACGGAACTGCCAGCAGGGTGTCCACAAGGAAAAAAAAATTTCGTACCAACTTAGGCGAGAAAAAAGTACTAGATTTGAAAAAAAAATAGTACTAAATTATAATTTGTTATGTTGTTTAACAATTTAGGAAGTTATTATGACATTTCAATGCTCGAACTTAAATATCACACCACACAACATACATTCCATAGTTTTTTAAAAATAATTACGCTTAATAATAAAACATATTGGAGTTACTATAATACGATTATATTAAAGGAAAATGTACTAGATCTGAGCGTGAATGTATACTTGACCACTAAAAAAGTGCTATATCTAGTACGAAAGTACTAACTGTGGACACCCTGACTGCCAGCTTTGAATATATATACTGTATAGAAGTCGCGAGTGGATAGGATTTACTCTACGTTTTTCAGAAGCGTATGATGAGCAGCTTGGGAACTTCACCGCTGTAGTGCGCTGCCGTAACGCCCTGTATCGTCTTAGTTGTTATTTACACGTTAGAGCGCAGCGCTGTCGACCGCTGTCATTCCCCGCACCCCTCATCCATCATTCACTGCAGCTCAAGGTCGTTCATCGGGAGGGGAAAGGGGTGTTTGAAGAGTTCGACACTTGTCCGCTAGGGACCACCACAAGTCGATGCCCTAGAGATGGTGGCGATTGCGGCGGTGAATTAACCAACTACCTCAAAACCGTATTAGAAATTTTAACCTGGGCTGGCGACTTCTATACAGTATATATATATTCAAATCTGCCAGTTGTGCTCGAGCGCAGGAACGGAGCGGCTCGTTAGCCGGCGTGCGCGACCCTGCGACCCTCGCGGGCCAATTGGAGCGCGGGAACCAGGGAGCTTACAGGGGGGAGGGAGGCGGCGGTGTCGTGGCGGAGGCAATCCCAGGGATAACAAGCGCGGCCTGATGCTGCCGCCGCTGCGTGAGGGCCTCTCGGAAGCAGTGCTCGGTGCCACACAAGTAACAAGTGTTAGTGTTCCGCAGTTAGCTCAAGCCACTTTAGACATTATTATAAGCAACCTTTGAATAAAATCCTTGGAATTTACTGCGAGAAATCGTCATTATATACACACACACACACACACACACACAAACACAATTTTTTCCGTAATTGCGAAATTTTTTTCTTGTCAAAACATCTGGTGAAGAATAACACTTTTCACTGACATAGGTACTATGTAATTTAAACATATTTGTGTTGAAATAATTTTGGAGTTATCAGATAATAGATTCATGGAAACCATTACATGATAATTTATATATATATATATATATATCAACATAAATTAAATCAGATAATAAAATTTAAAAATAATTATATCAGTTTTTTTCTTTTAAATAGATTTGAGAAGAAAAAATTTATGTATTCTAAGCTATACAATCAATGTAAACCTGTCTACAATTAAAAAACTTTTATTTTATTTTTATTTTTGATTGTGTCTTTCGTCTGTGATGCTATTGATTCCATACTTTTAGACCATTAACAAAATAAACGTCAAATATGTGTTTGTACATATTTTTTAACTTAATTGCTATTAGATTAAAATGTTACAACTCAAAAAGTTTGCATATGCATGAATGATCGTAAAAAAAATGTTGTGTACATTACCGTTTAACAATGAATAAGCTAACTTTGGGATTACAGTTCCCAACAAGACACTACTTTTGCACAAAACTAAAAGTAAAATTAAACTCTTAAATTTATTGAGATATTGCATCATTATAATAATAAATTGATTTCGATTATTACTTTCAATTAAGTAAACCTATTTAAAATTGTTAATTGAATAAATATCGTGTGTTTTCATGATAGGTTCCAATTGAAATGTTTTAGTATTATGTATTTATTTTAATTTGAGCTTTTATCATATGGAACAACTAAAAGTTATGTTTTTCTTCAGATAACTGAGTTTAACTCAGAAATAGTTACTATAATATTATATTCGTGTTTTCCCAATTATTAAACATCTGGTTCAAAATATGTGTTATAGTATTTTCTGAAGCAATTTATAATTAATTGGTAATTTTCTGATTGCTTTTCTGACGAAGACGAAAAATAATGAAAAATTACAAAAATCTGTTTTCATCCATTTCCTGACATGTTTTCAAATCTTTCCCTAAGATGAAGTTGTAACGTTTCAAAGCAGTATACTGTTTTAATAAGGGGTTAGGTTAAGTACATTGCAAATACTGACATATCGTGAGAATTGTCGGTTTGATTAGGTTATATATATTTAAAATACTTTAAAATTGTGGGGATGATTGGTTAGGATATATTAGCTAAATTAAAAATATTTAAAATAGTTGTACAATTTGTTAGGTTATCATGATATCTCCATGTGTTTAGATGATTCTTAGACATTTAATTTGAAAAAAAAAACTAAAAATAAGGTGGGGGGGGGGGGTTCCCTGAAACTGTGGAAATGTGTGAACGGTTGGTTAGTTGGGTTGTATAGATTAACATACTTTGATATCTTTTGTTAGTACGTATAGGTTAGTTGCGTTAAAAATACTATAAAATAATGACAGCTGGTTATGTTTCCTAAATTTTAAATTGGTAATTCCTAATCAACCGTTGAAATGATTTTACAATATTTTTAATGCAACTAGCCTAACATTAATCACCATCCATACTATTTTTAAGTATCTTAAATATAGCTTACCTAACCTAACCAACCATTCTCACGATATCACAAATATGATTTATGTATTTACGTCTATATATATATATATATATATATATATATATATATATATATATTCCTAGTATAACTACTTATTAAAATAGTAAACTACTGGTAAATTATTTTAATTATTACAACGCCCTACAGGAGAAGAACTGAAAAACAAAGTCATGCAGATAAATAAAAGCAATTTAATGCTTTTGTTACAGAAATTTGGTTTTCCTTTAGACTTACAAATATGTTTTACATTGATGTATGACCAGAAAGTTTATTATTTAGGCCTATTTTTTCTTCAGTCTGTATAATAGAAGTACTATGGGTATAATATCCTATATAACATTTTCTTTCAGCATCAGCACATGGCATTATAATTACAATATAACCCTCAAGATTTTACCATACGAAGTGTCCTAATTGATGTCTTACATTAGAAATGAATAATATTAAATAATAATTTAAGAAACCTTAAATAATTGATTAAACCGAAGATAAAATTAGATTATATGATAAAATAATAAACTTGAGAAATAGCATGATACAATAACGGTTTAAAAAAAATCAAACAACAATTCAAATAATTGTAAACATTAACTTAGTTAAAGTAACACTATTTACTTTTTCTTTTAAATGAAATTTTTTAGAGTCCTTTTTGGTTAATGCTGTTGTGGTTCAACGATATTTTTTTCGAAGTCAGACATGCTTTTTTTTATGAAATACTTTATTTAAGTATATATTCATCTGGTTGTTACACTATATTTTTTTTCTATTATTTTAAATTAAATTTTATTAATAATGTTTAATATTATTTTAATGTTTCTAGGCTGCAGATTAATGTACACTATTAAAATGTCCTGATTCTTACAAATCATTTTTAGGGCTATTCTATTCAATAGCTCTACATTTTTCCTCAGCTACACTATGGAGTAAAAACTAAAACAAAAAAATAATTAAAACAATATGTATACCACCAGTGGCCTAACAAGCAGATCAGTTTTGGTGTGTTATTAGCTCATTTAATGGGCATTTTGTTTTTATAATTCATTATATAATGTCAAAGTATTGTTCATAAATTGTTTAAGCTCTGATTTAGCCAAATCTAACAGGTGTTTATTTTTAATTTCAAAACCTAAGATATTAATAGTGTTAAAAGATATTTGTAAAGTTGAATTTTACTATAGGTATATAAAGCATTTAAGAATGTTTACAAACATTCTATATGTGTAAGAGAAAATAAGAAAATATTAAACACAGTGCTTTATTTTGGACACGAACTTTAGAAATACATTGACCACGCGTCTTAATAAAGTAGCTGACGGTTCTGAAATTACTTCTCCATGAATCTTCGGCCCTGAATCACAGTTCTACCACACACATGATGTCTCGTCCGACGCATAAATCTTCCCGCGACATTTATCAACGTTTCCTCGGTCACGAAAATAAATAATGTGAGGAGGAGGAGAAGAAGAAGAAGAAAAACCATGGTTCATAAATCACTTTGCATAACCCGGGAGGCACATTGACCTGCGGTGATATTTACGTTTTAAAGCAAAAAGTGACAAGACATGTGAATGTCCTAAGGAATAAAAAATGCAGGTTCACATATATTTACATATCACAAATTTGTTATATGAATATAATTTTTAACCTAAACTCATGGAGAAAATGTAGAAAAAACTAAAAAAATATATGAAATAAATAATTTCCACCCTACAAGAAACTAGATACGCAAAATAATAAAAAAATAAGAACTTACTAAAACTTTTATAGTCACTCTGCATTGCTTTTTATGCATGATATTCACGCTCAGTTCCGTATCTCCCATTCCAGCAGATTTAAAGATGTATATTGTTCTTTATTAAACCAAACTTACTTTTTTATCCCCTTGAATGTAAGATCGCGTAAAGACTTTACCAACGAAATATTTCTATTTAAATTTCGAGCGACGCGGAGCAAAAATTCAGAAAACAATTATTTTAAAAATATTAATTTTATATAAAATAACTATGAATTTTATAGTTTTTTTTCATAAATTAACATGTCCTTTATTTTTAAACGATTTGTTATTGATAGGCTATTAATGTATACAAGCAAATACAACTTAAATAATTGTTGCATTAAGTGAAAATGTTAAAGTCAAATGGTATTCTTTTTTAAAGCTGTAAATTTTCGTTTTGGCTATGAGCAGTCAAACCTATATCCTGTGTTGTTAAAGACCACGGAATGTTTGGCTGTGCTTCGATTACACAGTAACAAATTGGCGGAGACCAGTGACCAAAGTTTCCTCGTATTTATAAACTTATATTTATTGGTTGTTGTGACTGTCGGAAGATAGTTCGCTATCATAAAGTTCAATTTGGCATGCGCATACGTGCATAGCGTTCCCCGAGGTTCAAGGAAGCGAACATGTGCGGTTTGCGGTTGCATGCTGCCAGGCGCGGGTCGGCAACACTGACTACACTGGGCTCGAGGGGAAAGTGGAGAGTACATCAAGTTTTGTTAAGGTTGTTGGTGTGCCTCTGGAAGAGAGAATTGTTTCGCCGGGAGCCAGACTCCTTGGAAGTGCGGCGGACTGTTACGCTCACTGGAGCAGGCGCGAGCAGAAAATGAGCGTGGTCAATCGTGGGACCAAAAGCCGCGCCGAAAATAAATACACGCTTATTCTCAAGCATGGTTTGCATTTTACTCAAACATGTGCATTTTAGCATTGAAAAAAAAATTCGTTGTGGTTGATTTAGTACAGTGGTAGCTGGCCTCCGCAGCGTAGCAGACAACGCACTGGGCTATGTGTGCGGGGGCCATGGGTTTGAATCCCGGGTAAGACATGGAAGTAATTTGTGTTGTCCTAATCGTCTCTTTGACCCTTATTCATATAACAACTACTACAATTACACAACGACTCGGGGTTACATAAATAAATACAACATTAGGGGGGGGGGAGATGATTGGCACACTGGTGACTGCCAAACTTGCCACAGTGCCACTCACCTTTAAAAAAAAAATTGTTAGTGAAACTGTACCACATTCAAACGTGTTGCGTGAGACTTTTTTGGTTCATTTTTCCAACAAAATTGAAAGTTTTTTTTTCATTCTTCAACGTTATTTAGTACCTAATCATTTTTTACCACAAAACTAAAAACAAACAAAAAATAGTTGTGATTTATTATATTCGACTATAGACTTCGACAATGAGAGTTAAGTTTTCCGCGCCTTACCATATGAGTGCAGTCCCCGGTGGTTTCGCCCGTGTCCCTGGCTTGTGGACAGCTCGCGGGCCTAAGCGTCTCACACGCGCTGGCCGGGAGAGCGCGGTCGCAGTGCAGGTTCGCCACTCGCTGCCAGACCTGTTTGATCACGCCCAGGGCTCGCACGGAGGTTCAAGTGCATCACTCGAGTTCAAGCTATTGTTCACTCAGTACTGACTCGTTTCACAAGCGCCTAGATGCAGTTCATTGTGGCTACACGGAGCTAAACATTTACTAGCCATTTGCAGCCGGATCGTAGACGAGGGAAAAAATATTAACTTTTCCTTTAAAGTAGAGCCGTATTTTGTGTACGATCAAAATTGCTTACATAAAGGAAATTTTATTTAAATCACGATTACAAAAACGAAATATTGTTATATACCGTTATTGTTATAAAATTATTATAAACTTGATTTTGAGTTTTATGTTAATCCCTTCGTTTACGTTTTTTATCATAGCATTTAACCGTCCTGGGCTCTCGCTTTTGTGGAACAAACGCCTGAAAACATGGCAGTTTTAATATTTTATAGGACTCAAGCAGGTGGTAGGCCGACTGTTTTTTTTTTAATTACGCATCAGAAATTAGTTTTTGTGGTTAAAGCAGTTGCAATATAAATTACAAAGTGGGAAGACTGGGTGGTCTTTAAAGTTCCTGAGTTATTTTTACACTATATTTTATTGCACTGCGTACATCCTAAGAATTAAGTTATGGCAAAGTTAGTTATTCTAATTCTTTCACAAATTTTTTGGTAATATTTTAATACAAGCATTTTATTACATATGGTGAAATTCTTAACATTTATGGCCAAAATTCTAGCCAAGGTCTCGCTTAATACTTGCAAAGACATTAAACTCAACTCAAGTTACACAGCTTTAAATATCTGCAGAATACATGTTGGAAATCTGATAATTTAAACTTAGTTTAATGAGAATTTCAAAAGTTTACCTGGATTTAGCTGCACCGAGCTGAACGATAAAGTGATGAAACTGTACTTAATCAGTAAGTAATAAGTTAATAAGAAACAGTACTTGTCAGTAAGTGGTAAGTTTACAACTAAACCTGTTAAGAACATAGGTGACCAAACATGACATCTAAAATATCGACTAATTTAACCCACTTGAAGTTATCGAAGTCACTATAAAAATATGTAAATAATATAATGCAGATTTCTTAGCTTAAAAGTTATTTGTTAAACATGGTATTTTGCCAAAACTGTCACGCCTTTAAAACACAAACTGATTTTATTTATTTTTGTTTGAATACTTAAAGAATGTTTCATTGCCATTGTTCCATATTTTTTTTTAAAATTATTAAATTTAATTAGTAAAGCCAAGAAACAAACTATACTACAATTATAATTGATAGAAAAATCTAAAATAGATCAACAATTGTTATGAAAAAATAATTCTTAATTATATACGATGAAATATGATTTCCAATCCCATTATATGATTTGTTCACTGCCGAAAGCTCCCAAAGTGTAAGCCCAAGCTGAAAAAAGGGACATAGGCGGGTTTGCTGCTGAACAGAAGATTGCCTTCCCAAGCCATGGCTGTCCCCGCGGCGACAAACTGCCCAGCTGTGAAACACACGACCGAAACTGAGAAGCGATACAACTTCGGGAAAGCGAATACGGAAGGGTGCAAATCCTAGAACAATAGATTTAACTTTAGCCCATTTGCACAGTCGCTCGGGAATGTGTTCAGATTTCACGTCTCGCGACGAACGACCTAAACAGAACTAAGTAACAATGTTCGCGGGCTTTCACGGCCATTGTCTGAAGTAGCTTGGCTTCTGGGTTGTAGCCACGTCCTTGGCGAATAATTCACCGACATTAGGTAACCGCTCCCTGATGATGGCGACTGGAATGTCAACCGAAACGTCGGTGAATTATTCGCCAAGGACGCGGCTACAACCCAGGAGCCAAGCTACTTCAGAACTAAGTAACAATTGGACACAAATCCTATTATCAAAACCTCCATTTAACTTCTTAAGAACGCTTTGTGATACATAAGGTGCGCAAAATTATAATGTGGAAAACACTAAGATATTTTACAGGGTTACTAAGAAGAAAGTAGTGAAATTTTTTAAAATAGATAAAAAAAAATTTTTTTAATATTTGGTCTAATTATCTTGTAATATTTTTGTTATGAATGACATATCCTTCCAATTTGCATGTATTTGGAAATTACATAATTTAGTGTCAGTAAACGTTTATTAAAAACATTTCTCTGTCGGTAATAAAGGTTATTTATTATAAATTTTATTTTAATATGTACGACTGTAAATAATTCACATAAATATTCCGTTTGAATAAATTATGTATTTGGAAATTACATAATTTAGTGTCAGTAAACGTTTATTAAAAACATTTCTCTGTCGGTAATAAAGGTTATTTATTATAAATTTTATTTTAATATGTACGACTGTAAATAATTCACATAAATATTCCGTTTGAATAAATTAAAAAATACATTGAAATTTTTAAATTGTAAGAATTTTTGAAATTGTTAACTTTGCAAATCTATTGTTTGAGTACTTTTCTGATAAATATTTCTAGAATTGCACAAACACCTAAGAATTTTTTATCATACGTAAAATGATTTTCGACTCCTAAAAGGACTTAAAGTTGCATTTTTTTTTTGACAAGAGTGATTTTTCAGAAACATTTATAAATAAAAATAATTCCTCAAGAAAATTGTTTGTAATTCTTATTTCATTCTATTTTTAGCCTAATTGTTTTGGCTCACTGACAAACGCTTACGCGATTGCCTTAATGTTCATGTAGCTGAACTATTGGCTTGCGTATCTGCTGGGAATGTATGTAATGCTAGATATAAATGTATTTGTGAGTCTTATGTCAATTTGTCAAACTGCTAATTACGAGTAAATTTTACTTTTAAAAACATATTAAACGTTTTGTTCACACATTTATTGTAATTTAACACAGTTCCTTGAAGGAAAAAGTTTCAATACATACAAACATAGGAGTGAGGTCCAGGTCAATGACCGCCGCCATCTATGATTTTGGTTTTCTTGACCTTGACCTTAAAATTATACTGTGAAATACTATACCTCAACATAAATACGACACTTCGAGTAAAGAATGATACTCCGACTACGTTATTGCCTAGAAACTTAAATATTAATTTTATTTAAAAACTCAAACTATAACAAGTAAAATAATTGGTCACAGTTTGAGACATAGCAAGTTAAGCACTATATTTTTGAGTGATCAATTATAAAAAAATTAAATATTTAGTATTAAAATCATGTCTGTTTTTGAAAACATAATTTATCAAAGTAACTATGCAAAAGTAAAATCAGAATCCACAGCTGGTGCTTCAACGATAGTAAATGTTTAATTATTGTATGATAAATAAGAAATGTTTCTTTCACATTATTTAAAATCAATTAAATTTAAAAATAATCGTTTAGTGGCGTTTGATTACCAACTAACACACTTATAAAAACATTTACAGTGCACTTTTTAAAAACCATACCTCTAAGTTGACTGGCCGCTGGTGCAAGAATTATTTTTAAATTTATGACGCAACAATCAGACAAATTGACCGCAAAAAATTCAAAAACAATATGTATTTAATGTAAAAATATTTATTATTTCCAATAGTGTATTTTATGATTTCATCAATGTACAAACATTTTACACAAAAAATTACTATTAACATAGATGTATCCAATGACAAATAAATTGGCCAATGACAGTGATATGGGCTTTGAACCATGTTGTCTTAAGTAACAATTTATGGTAAACTTTATGCATAACATATGACGCCAATGTATACGCACTATGCCACCTATCGAAGCAATTATAGACAAACCTTTTAACTTCCGGCCTAAACTGAAGATCAATAATATGCATAGTCCACCAGCTTCTCCAAACAGTTATTCGTACCGTAAGTGCACATAGATACTTACGACTGCTGCACGAAAAAGATTTTCAGAGCACCTGAATTTTTGTACAGACAAAACCTGGTCACCAGTACGACTACTATAAGGCCAATTACAGGCATATGACGTGAGAGTCTCAGTACCACGAGGCTTACTCCGCGACCATAACGGTTGTGCTTTATAATTGTTCTAGAGCTATGCTCGATGATCTTTAATTACAATATAAGTCAATAGTGTAGGGCGAAATGCCACAAAAACCAACTCACTCCCCGTATAATGAGCAACGCTCCTCCAGCTCATCGGCCAGCCAATCAGTACTCGGCAACCCTGAGAGACCTCGCCTACATTCGAGCGAACGGCCAACAACTACACAAAATATTTCAATCTTTAATCTAAATTTGTTTAGCACTTTACCAATTCACATTCTTAAATTTCAAGAAACATCGGATGTTTACCAGTATGTAATTTATGAGTTCCTAGCCTATATGTCGAGAGAGAGAGAAAGATACAGACATAGGAATATAGAGATGGAGATAGATAAAGGGAGAAAGATAAATATAGATGAACAGAGATAGAGGGACGGAGAGAAAAAGAGAAAAGCATTGGTGACATAAATTATATCTTGGTTTCCGATTGTATATTTATATGTCTTTTACCCTAGCTAATACGTAGTTTATATGTAGATATTTGAGACTTGCACGAAAGACTGGGGAACATGGGAAGGCAGGTCTGAGCGCCTCTTGCTCCAATATTTACTTTTAGTCAAGGACCGGGTTTGATATGCCGGGACGCAAAGCTCTGCTCTTGCTTGAGTTCCAGCTACGAGTGGTTTACTTTCTGAACCCACTTGCCATGAGGACGTGCGCCCTTGTGCTGGGCAAATGGCGTCGGTATGCCTTGTCTGGGGCGTCCTGTACATGTGGGCCTGGTGTTAGGTTTACCGCAACTGTTCTTTGATTTCATCACTATCAGATATTTCAACTATGTAGTGCTGAAAGATTTGAGTATTTCTGAAACTTAAAAAAAAATGTCATAATGCGATTACGCTGCTATTACGAGCCACTGGATCTCTAGAATATTCCACATTCGTATGGCATTTCGGATAACCCAAGTAAAAATCTGTAGACAGACCGTCTATCCTGATGATCGACATCCAACACCTATTGACAAGTGTTGCTGTAGGAATCAAATGGCAGTGTGGACAACCCACATGGGCTATTAATATATTAATATATATTGCCAGTAATTTTTCTGTTTTTAACTATTCGTGCAAATCATGTAAATTTTGTAAAATATGGTTAATAAAATTCTGTATACAGTTCATTCTGTTGCTGAGATTCCATTTCTGTAACTGTTAAATTGTAAAGGTTTAGAATATTGGTTTTGCTATCCTCTCTCTCTCTCTCTCTCTCTCTCTCTCTCTGCACATTTTGATCAGTGCAAAAGAGGAATGAAAACATAAAACAAAACAAAATGTGTGCTGGTATTTCAGTACTCGCCAATGATGTGTAACATCTGACATTGGTAACGAGCAAATTCATGCGTTCTCATGTTGCAAATACATTTATAATACGAAACTCTGGCCTCGGACACGCAATTTAACGTAGATTTCTTTAAAATAATGCTAAGTGTGATAAATATACGCAAATTGTGTTTTCAATTACGTTCTTGGACGCGAATCGCACATTAATTTCCGCAGGAGCAGCTACGTCAACTACAGAATCATTCGATTTGCAAACCGAAATTTTTAACTATATAATGAAACGTATCCTATATAAAAGTTAAAAAGACTTGGAAAACAAATACTGAAACCCTGGCTTTGGACCTGATTTTCGACAAGGAATTTTATTAATATATTACCCAATCTTGTTAGAATTATTAAAAAATTGAATACTATAAAGTTTCCCTTTGTCTTGGTGAACTTTCGTTCGCGGCATCCGCCACAGGTAACATCACCGAGGTTGTTGCAAATTTCTGTTCCTTGACTTCCGTCGCATTCACGAAATTACCTTAACATGTCGGTGAGTACAGAGGGATAAGATGTTACGCATCAAAAACAGTTTTGTTTCCGAGTAGACAAAAAAAAGGAGAACGATAACAAGAAAATGATCAGAGTGGCGCGAGGCACCGGGGAAGGAAGGAAGAAGGAATGGAATCCGAGTGTTGGCGAAGCCGTGCGCCAGATCGCGCTCCCGGGGCGGGAGAAAAAGCCCGACGCGCCTTCAGGAACCTCTGGATGCCCGCGCGGGAGAGTCCTCGTAACCGCCCCGCCGGGAACGACAAAAAAAATATATGCATAACGCGTAATATGACCGCGCCAGTTCCGCGGGACCGGCCGAGTCAGCAGCGAGCCGAGGACGGCATGAAAATACAATATACGGGAAGTGGCTCTTCTGGTGTCCTGGCGAACAATGCCTCGTCTCCGCCCGCTGCGAGCGCCTTCCCCTCGCCACTAAAACCTCCACTCTCTTCCGCTCCCTGTGCCGGGATATTAAACTGGCCTGGAAATGGTTTTCAAGGAGGAAGGGGTTCGGTGGAAGAACTTTTGCATTCGAAAATTATTCGCGGTAGGCTAATATTTCCATGTTTGAATTTACAATGAAAGACGAAGACTCGGCTTGCAAAATAAGAAACATAAAGAAACACGTCACACGCTATGGGCTGAAATGAATACTGATGGCCAGCAGCGAAACATGTTCAGTTTCTCGAACTATTTCATTTTAGGAATCTCTCGTCTATATATATATATACTATATATACTATACATATATGTTTGTTTGTTTCTTCCGTATGCATTCTTAAATCGTTCATCCAAGTGCGATGAAACTTTGTACACTCGACCTCCGAAACACAAGGAAGGTCAATGTCTAGGAATATTTCGAAAAACCATCCCCATCCCCCCTTTCCCACTCTTTTTTAAGGCATAAATGTAATACTCCTTGATAAAAATTTGCACACATGATATCAAAAATAAGAAGAAATTTACTGTTTAACATATAATTTAGTAAAAAGTGTGAGTTCACTAACTGTATGATATTTTGAAATCACCCAAACCCCCTTTTTCATCCCTTGAAGCAAAATTTCTTACTCGTACTAATAATATAAATGCGAAAGATTAGATGGATGGTTTTTTGTTACTCAATCACGCCAGAACGGCTGAACGAATCTGGATAAAATTTGGCACAGATAGATAATAGTCTGGAATAGCACATAGGCTACTTTTTATTCCGGAGTAATGTACGGTTTCCGTGGGATGGATTTGTTTTTGTTTTTTACAGAGCAAGGGATAGACATGATTTTTGGCATAGTGGTAGTTTAGGGGTCAGATAATGACTTAGGCTACTTTTTTTTATCCCGGAAAATGCAAGGTTCCTATAGTATAGCATAACAATCGCATCCTACAGGAACCGTGTATTTAAAAGGAGTTTCGTTAAATTTCGTGAAATAGAGTTTTAGCGCATTTTCTTCAAGAAGGCTTGACCAATTTACACAGTTATAAAAAAAATATCTAGAAATGTTAAAATAAAAACTAAATTAAAATTTTGGGAAAAAACCCAACACATCACAAGATGCTATCTGTTGGTGGGAATAGGAACTACTTTCAAAAAGTTATTTTGCATGCGTTAACTCTCACTGATGACATATTTAAAACATTCTCTTTAACTAATTGTTCCAAATTAAAACTTTCAGTGACATCTGCTAAGAGTGGCAGAAACTAATATGGATCCCTGTTAGATGTCTACTGCTGTAACGAAATGATACATGTAAGTTTTGCAGCATAATATATATTTTGAGAAAGAATGGTAGACAACACGAGAAGAAAAACTGTGTTAAAAATTCGCTATGCAAAATGATAAGTTGTATTCGTTGTAGCAAGTCGTTTACGTGAAGAGAGAGCTTAAAAAGGCACGACAGAACTTATAACGCCAAGACTGCTTACAAGATAGAGGACAATGATGGAACTACATTTCTAAAGAAGAATTTTCTGCATTACGTCGATAATTTACCTTGTCTTGAACGAGATTATGTTCATAGATCTTCCGATCTCGACAAAGAACTTAAATTGAAGGACATTGATGATTTATGGAAGAATAAATACAATGGAAGGATCCTTAACATCAAAAGTAAGAACACATTCAAGCCGAATTCAAGTAGATCCTGCGTACTGTGTAAAAATGATGGACTCTAAAAAAAGGAAGCTTGAGACGATGAAGAAGCTTTGCCGCCAACGATTTTGAATTCTTACAGTAATCTGGGTGAAGACACTGATTTCTACGATGATGGTGACAGTGACTCTGAGGCTGTTGACAAAACCAAATACCGTGATGAAGCACCTAAAGCTGGCAAGTTTGAAAGCGGATATGAAGCCCTGAGATCAAAATAATGGAAACTGCGTGATAAAATAATTATTTATGATCAAGCTTATTGTGCCGTGTATTTGGGATTTAGTCACGTTTTATTAAAAATTTTGTAATCTTAAATATTTTTGGAAAATATTTTTTTTTCATCTTATTTTCTTTACGGCCAGGCCCTCAGCCTCTGTTCTCAGAGGCGAGCTGATTTTCTTTCCCAGCCTAATGCTAGCTTAGCATTCTGGCTAATATTTCTCCCGCCTCCAGGCACGTCGGGGGCCGGTAACTTTATTTCTCCACGTGACTACTTTTGCCTACAGCAGCTTGTGAAGCAGTGCTGAGCCCTGCTAACTCTGTCACGAATCGGTATAAGGTTCACTAGCAGCAAGACACGACAGGAAGATCCCGTGGGCCTTGCGTCCCACAGACCATGCGTTTTTTGAAGCCATCCCCCCCTGCTCCCCCACCCTTTCTTCTCAGAAGTGAAGCAAGGAGCGACGACCGCACGGGGACGTTAACCGAATTCAAGGCCACCTCAGGCTTGACAGCCGCAGTTACGATTCTGGACTTTAACGACATCTAGCGATGGCTGTGGTCACTAACGCCACTTTTGGGCGTCGGCAGCGCCGACACTACCGCGCTCGCGCGGAGGTAACGACAACCTTTCTCCCCCTTATGTCTCAGGCCGCTAGGTGGCACCACTGGTTACTCCATTACCCCCTAGCTTGACACTCTCGTCGGTCACTAGTCGATTTATTAGTACTTCTTCTCGCCACCAAAAGATAGCGCCTCAGTCGCGCCGTCACTCCAGTAAGAACTAATATTTTTTATGCTGGACACCTTCGGGTGGGCTCGTTTCGGCTCAGAGACTAACCCCCTCCCATTCTCTAGAGACCCCGCGCTTATGATATACTGATGATATTCCGCTCTGAAGGGACTTCGGTGCGCGCCTCCTGACTGACTGGTACCGTTTGTAACTGTGATCTTCGGCGAATCATCGACATCGCATCGTATATCATGTAGTCTTCTCAGACTAGAGGGATGAAGTACCTATCTAAAATTAAGATTAACCAGTCAGTAGTTTAGTTAAAAGTAGAGAAACTTAGTATTTTTATATTTATATATTTCTTTTATCATGAAGACTTCCGTGTCTACCGCGCATCGCGGTTCGGGTTTTCGGAGACGAGACGCCCTCTCCTGAGCGCCAGGACCAACACCCTGTTTTGACAGGGCTCCAAGTTTGGGGCAACCAAATTCCTCTGCCAGAACCTCTGGAATCGGTTCCTGAGCAGAATCCACCATCTTTAGGCCTACTACCTCGATCACCGTCTACCTACAGACCCGGGTGATACCCGCATAATTCTATCATTTTATTCACGAACTCAAAAATAGTGTAACCCAGTTAAGACAGCGGACAGTTAAAGCAGTTCGAGGAGACGAAATTTATATAATGTTTTGCAAGGACTATATGTACTACCTGTAAAGTTAGCGATGTTAATTTCATTCATGTTTTTAAATATTGTTATTTTTGTTAAACATTCACGGCCGGCCCGATAGTAAATAAGTTCAAAGAATATAATAAAATAAGTGTAATTGTGAGGAATTTAAGTAAGATCACTTATCTATGAAGAACAGATGTTACGAAGGAAAATTAAATCTATAAAAAAAAAGAAAGAACAATGATTAATAAAATAAGGAAGTCTATAGACGTAACTGTTGTTTTTATTTAATTAATCTATAATAACGATCCCATTTCTCCCTAGTATTCGTAGGGAGTCTCTAAATTTTCTTTGTTTACTCCTAGTGTCACCTCTGATGTTGACTTTTATAGCTATTAATTGAGGGCCCCAGTATTCAGAGTTTCCAAATCTTTTAACCTACTTATTTAATTATTCTTTAACACACTTGGGGTATTACAAAATGACCACTGGGACGATAGTGATATAAAAATATAAATACCAGACATCAAAGAAGTGGACAACAGCAGAATAAATTGATTATATGTCGGGGGAGATCCTAACATATTGGTTGATCACCTGAGACTGTTGGTGGCATCGGTTCGAAAAGGAAACTACTTGCACATCTACGAGGTAGTCTCCATACATTAAGAACTGAAGGAACCTGGCTGCATACAATAATCGTTTGTTTAACTTGCATGTGTATAATATAAAAAAATTAATCAATTATTTACATTTCAAATTTTAGTGTTCTATTTCTTGTAATCTGATGTCTTACCCAGTGGCGTAGCCAGGATTTGTGTATGAGGGGTGTTAAGAAGCATGCCACCCCCCCCCCCCCCCGTAATAAAGCGGGGGGTCTGTGGGTCCTCCCCCGGGATAATTTGGATTTTAAGGTGTAAAATAGTGCTATTTAGCAGTTCGGTACTTAAATTTAAATATTGTAATGGCAAATTTGTTATTAATTTTTATATGTAACTAGCTGCCCGACCCGGCTTCGCACGGTTGTATTAATGGGGAAAAAATGAGACCAAATATCCTATTTACAGTTATAATAAATGAAATAAAATGAAAATTAATTAATTTTGACAAAAACTTAATACAATTCTTTGTAATGTACCGAAGAAAAAACGAATAGCACCGATGGTTTCCCGACTCTCAAGCACGTAACGTTGTCATGGAAACGAAGTACCCACTGTAAAAAAAAAAAAAAAAAAACTACCCTATCTCTCAAGTTGGAAACAATTACACATAAATGCCAATTTTCATCGAAATCGGTTGACTTGGTAAAGAGTTCACTGGACCTTTTTAGAAATCAGATGTAGTTAGTAATTGTCTTCTTAATTTGAATAATTTATATCACTTTCAAATCCCGACCGACTTTGTTCTACCAGTGTATAGTTATTTACCTGTATATATCTAAAAATTGGTGGTCTGTATTTAATGAGTGATGAGGACTACACTAACAATGAAATAGTCGTTGCCATGGAGACGAATGAAGCATCAACAATGCTACAGCCGTTGCCGTGGTGATTTTCTGCCAACTCATACATACATCACATTAGAAAACTCTAAAATTATCAGATTAAGACCATTAATCGAAATAAAAACTATCCTATCTCTCAAGTTGGAAAAAATTACACATAAATGCCAATTTTCATCGAAATCGGTTAAGTGGTTTAGGAGTCCATTGAGGACAAACATTGTGACACGAGATTTATATATATTAAGATTTGTTTGAGCGATGAATAAGAAATAAATTAAAGATTTTGTGCTAAGGGGGGGGGGGGTTTGAACCCTTAAACCCCCCTCCCCCTGGCTACGCCCCTGGTCTTACCAAGACTGAGTTCTCGTAATACAGATTTTTTTTTTTTTTTGTGCTTCCAATGTGCTTCCTTTTCGTTGATTCTGCTTCGAAGTGTTTTTCCTTTTCATTGAATGTGTTTTCAATATTGCTTCCTTTTTGGTGATTCTGCTTTCTTTTCTTTGATTGTGCTTTCTTTTCGTTGTTTAAGCTTTCAATTGTGCTTCCGTTTTGTTCATTGTGCTTCATCTTTGACGAATGTGCTTCTGGTTATGCTTCCTTTTCTATTATTGCGCTTCCAATTGTGCTTCTTTTTCGTTGATTGTGCTTCCGAGTGTGCTTCCTTTTCTATGACTCTGCCTTCAATTGTTCTTCCTTTTCGGATATCGTGCTTCCTCTTATTCTAATGTGCTTCAGATTGTGCTTTGTTTTTTATTGTGCTTCCTTTTATTAAATTGTCTTCCAATTGTGCTTCATTTTCGTTGATTGTGCTTCCAATTGTATTCCTTCTCGTGTATTATACTTCCTTTCTGATCGTGCTTTCATTAGTGATTTCTTTCCATTGATGTGGAATAGTCAAGTCTGAACTTGGAACATTATTGATCTCATGTTTCGGAGATGTCTGGTCTAAACGTCTGACATTGAATATTGTCTGTTTGAAAATGTTTTACGAGTATCATCGAAAAATACCTCTTGGTTCGGATATGCTTGGTCTATACGCCTGACATTGAATAATACCTGGTTGAAACATTTTCCAAGTATCGAAAAAATAAACTTCTATGTTAGTCACAGCGACAACGTAGTTATTTTACTGAACAGGTATCTTGTATAAAGTCGTTTTTCGTAGAGTGACAGATTAATAATTGTTAATTATACTCCAGGATATCAGTCATCAAAGTTACGAATGGTTTTCCACCTAATTTAATACTGTCACATCGGGCACTTCTCAGTACAGACATTCTAACATTAAAAAAAAAGAACATCAGCATTGGACCATAGATGACAAGAGAGCATAGATACATATACAATATTGATGTTACACTCAACACTCCTCCCCAATGATTATGTTTTTTTCTTCTTTTTTTTCTTTTTTTTCTTGTTTTTTTTTCGAATGTAACAGTATATACAAAAACAGAACTTATATTTTCCACTTGACATTTTCATGATACAATTCTTTTAAAATTAACCTTATACAATGTCATAACATATGACTAATACAATCCTAACTCCTTCAACAATACTCTAAATACCTCAGCAGTTAGTGGCTTAGTTAAAATGTCAGCTAGCTGGTCTTTTGTGTTAACATATTTAAGCACCACCTCTTTTCCTTCAACTTTGTGTTTTACAAAATTCATTTTTACGTCTATGTGTTTCAGACGTTTTTGATCCCACCTGCTCACTGCTTTTATGGTACTAATGTTGTCTTCATACACTATCATAGTATCACACTTAATATTTAATTCATTTAGTATCTTTTTAATCCAACACCCTTCCATCACAGATTCACATAGTGCTACAAACTCAGCTTCAGTAGTGCTCAAGGCAACTGTTGACTGTTTCCTTGAACGCCACACTACTGTATTATTATAAACCTTAAAAACATATCCTGAAATTGATTTTCTGTCTTGTTCCCTCGCAAAGTCAGCATCAGCATACCCTACTAAAGGGTAATTTTTTTCAGTTTTATTGAAACACAATTTATAATGAAGTGTGCCCTTAAGGTACCTTAGCACCCGTTTCAGGCTGTTCCACAATAGTTCACTGGGTTTTGATTGAAAACGTCCTAGGTAAGACACAGCAGCTGTTATATCAGGTCTAGACCCAACTGAGGCAAACATCAGAGAACCAATACATGACCTGCACTTGGCTTCTTGCCTCATATCAATCATTTCAGATTCTGACAATTTACAATTAACCTCCATGGGTGTCTGCACCGACCTGCTTTCATACATTCCGAACAATTTTAATACATTCTTTAAATAGTCCCTCTGGTCAAGTACCAAACCATCTCTCTCTTTACAAATATTAATACCTAAATATCTCAAATTTTCACAACCCATGTCTTTCATTTTAAACTCTGAGCTCAAAATTTTCTTAACCCACGTTATTTTTTCCATCGTATTACTTAGAATTAATATGTCATCAACATACAAAAGAATGTAAACATCTACATTCAAATATAAGCAATAGTCATTTTCAGAACGTTTAAACCCGTGATCTGTAACAAACTTTGAAAATCTCTCATACCAGCACTTGGGAGACCTCCTAAGACCATACATAGATTTCTTAAGTCTGAGAACACAATTCTGGTTTACTTCTATTCCTACCGGAGGTTCTAAATACACTTCCTCCTTTATTTCACCATACAAAAAGGCTGCTCTTACATCCATTTGATGTATGTGATAATCACGTTGAACTGCAATTGACAACAATATCCTCAGAGTTTGTAATTTCAACACTGGTGAATAACTATCCTCTAATAAGCCTTCTTGTTGGAACCCCCTTGCTACTAAACGAGGCTTGTACAGACATGAATCACCAAATATCTTTTTTGAAAAAATCCACTTAGTATCAATAGGTTTAATTCCCTCAGGTTTTTGAACTACTTCCCAAGTCTGATTATCTTCTAATACACTGATTTCTTCTTTTATTGCATTATACCACTGATCACTATCCTCCATGTTACCTACATCCTCATACCTCAACGGTATGTTATCCTGATATGAAGTACACATAGCAAACAAAATTTCATCCTCACTGTCTGAAAAATATTCTACATAATTATCAAATCGTTTGGGTCTAACTACTGCCCTTTTTCCTAAACCTCTTGCATTCGATTTGTCCATACCTGTATGTTCCTCACTCTGTTGAACCTCTTTATTTACATCCATACCTACGCCGTTATCTACATGTGTCCAGTCCCTGTTAGGTAATTCATGAATTTCTGATTGTGTTTTTTTTAGTCTCTGGTACTAAGTTAGGTATACTCTCATCAAATATCACATTCCTTCCAATTGTTATTTTCCTCTGCTCTTTATCCCACAGGCGGTAACCACTTTGGCCATAGCCAACCATTACTAACTTCTGTGCTTTAGGGTCTAATTTTGATCGTGTTTCTTTTGGAATGTGATTAAATGCACTACTACCAAATACCCTGAGTTTACTTAAGTTAGGTTTTTTACCTTCCCACAATTCAAAAGGTGTTTTGCTATGAACTGAGGTTGGACTTCTATTTGTGGCATGAGCTGCAAAATAAATCGCTTCTCCCCACATATCTTTAGGCAAAGTAGATTCAACCAAGCAAGTTCTTGCTTTGTCAACTAAGGTTCTATTGAACCTCTCTGCCACTCCGTTTAATTGGGGATTGTAGGGTACAGTTAACACCATCCTAATACCCTTACTACTACAGAACCTTTTAAATTCTTGATTAGCATATTCTCCTCCATTGTTAGATATCAATTTCAAGATATCTGCACCAAAATGTTTGGTTGCATAATAGAAAAAATCTTTGAATTTTTCCAGTACCTCACTCTTATTTTTTATCAAGTAAATTACAACAAAATGTGTGTAATCATCAATGAATGTAACAAAGTAATTACATCCATCCCAAGATGTTGGGCTAATAGGACCACACACATCAGTATGGATTATTTCTAATGGTTTGACTGCCCTATCATATTTTCCTTTATAAGGTAGTTTAGACATTTTCCCTAAGATACAAGGTTCACACATTGCGTTGAAACTATCTACATTTGCTATATCATTTAAACCATCAACCAAATTATGTTTCCACAACAGTTTCAAATTTGAATATCCTAAGTGCCCAAGGCGTCTATGCCATAAATTAACCGATTCATTTTCATTGACATTCCCCTTTTGAGTACATGAATAGTTTGTCTCTGGACCATCCAATATCATCTCAACTGTATATAGTGAGCCTTGCTTACAACCAAACAAGATCAACTTGTTGTTCAAAAAAATCCTTACACAGCCCTTATCAAATAACACTTTCATACCTTTTTCTTCCAATTTTGAAACTGACAGCAAGTTTTTTCTGACCTCAGGGACATGATACACATTTGTGATAGTACAATAAATTGGATCATTATTATAGTTGTAACCACATACCTTTACATTCCCAATACCAACAGCTTCCAATTCGACTCCATTTTTAGCAGCACATATTCGTTTTGGTGCACTTAGCTCTATGTAATCTGAAAAAAACCCTTTCTCTCCCACAATATGAACTGAACTTCCCGAATCAACACAAAAAACAATTTTACTACCTTCCTTTTTTTCACTTTCATTTCTAAACTCATCTGCCAAAAACACCACTCGACTTGAATCACTATCTTCTTCTGCGATGTATGATCTAGCTGGCCCACCTCTTCTTGCGCCAGAGAACCTGCCTTTACTTGTTGCTCTTCCGAAGCTGTAGTTGCTGCTGTAATTTCTGCCTGTTGTTTGCTTCGCTCCTCGGGATGACCCCTCTGTCGGTTGTACTGCATCTGGACTTCTGTAACTTGATCCTCGTAACTTCACACGACACTGGTATTGTTTATGGCCCTTTTTTCCACATGAATAGCAGAAAAAGGCATAACCTCCAGTTTCATTCTCTTCACCTCCACTTTTCTTCCGTTTCTCCTCCTCCCCTAGGAGGCGATCCTTGACCAAGTTCATGGTTAGGTTTTCCATAACCTCTAATGCAGTGACTATACTTGTATAGGATTTAGGCATTGAGAGTAAAGTATAGTTTACTTTTTCTTCTTCCGACAGTACACTACCAGCGTCTTTCAATTTGGAGTAAACTTCTTCCATTTGTACGAAATGTTCCATGAGCGAATTTCGTTCATTATATTTCATTGTATTCAATTGTCGGCGCAAGAAAAGTTTACTTCGCACTCCTTTTTTCTTGAAATTGTCCTCCAAGTTTTTAAACATGGCGAATGTGGAGTTTTCATTGCGTAAATATTCTAAGTGGCTATCCGCAACAGCTGCTATCAAAATAGCTTGTGCCCGAGCCTCGGCTGCTTGATTTTTGTCATCCGCTGCAAACCGATCATCTTCAATTGCCTTCGCCACGCCATTTTCTCTCAATATACTCTTGACCCTAAATTCCCAAGCAGAAAAATTTTCTCCTGCAAATGGAACTATACAGTATTTCTCTCGCGATAACATAATGCATTGAAGCCGCAGTAACCACGCTCTGCTACCACTGTTAATTATACTCCAGGATATCAGTCATCAAAGTTACGAATGGTTTTCCACCTAATTTAATACTGTCACATCGGGCACTTCTCAGTACAGACATTCTAACATTAAAAAAAAGAACATCAGCATTGGACCATAGATGACAAGAGAGCATAGATACATATACAATATTGATGTTACACTCAACAATAATCTCCATGAAAGATAACAGAAAACAGTATTCAAAAGTTAATTTGAGCTTTAGTTTCTCTTATCACTGGCCGAGAATCAAAACAAAGATGGTAAAATATCTAGACAGTCATTATTTCAATAATTGATTTTGTTTGTGCATTTTGAAATTTGTTTTTGATTTCAAGCTAAATAATTAAGAGTTTCCAAGATGGCAGTCATGTTAACTTATAGGAGACTAATATATGGTGATCTTAAGCTACTCTTCAGACTTTTCAACTTATTTTTTTAAATAAATTTTAACCTAAAATTATTTTTTTTTTTGCATTGACCAAGGATCGAATTAATGACGGGAATCGATAGAATTAATCATTATAATAATGAGAGAATTTTTTTTTAATTTGTCCCGCATTTATTGCTAAATAAATACAGATTTCTAATATGGCGTTCAAATTTTTGAGATGGTGGATGCCACAGTAATAATAAATATTGCCTATACTCTAGCAGGTAAAAATTAAACTAACATGGTGGTAGCGCACTCTAGCAGACTAAAATAAGATGCTGGCCTCCAGCAGACGAAAAAAAGATGGGCAGACAAAAACAAGGTGTTGGCTACCGGCAGACGAAAACAAGATGGAGGACGTGAAATCTTACTAGCTGGTGATATATATATATATTTATATATATACATACATACTTATATGTATATAGGTATATACACACACACCTTGGCATTAGTGGTGGGAGGTCAGTCTGCCGGCAGTTTAATTGGAGGAAGGATCAGTCACCATTTCTAAGTTTTGTTCTCACCGGGTTCGAACTAAAGACTCCATGATGTAAGTGTGTTTTAAATAATTTTTTATTAAAATATGATAAATTTATTTTAATAAAATCTTATCTGGTAGTAATAACTGATGTTCAAGATGGTGAAAGTGACGGAATAATCTAGGATGGCGGAGTGTTTTTATTGAAAATTTTATGAATTTGTTATAAATTTATTTCTCGATTTTCTAGCATAAAAAGACCTGATTTTCATTATGGTGGCTGTAACGGAAATTACACAGTTACATCATAATTTAATATGGTGGTCATTGCATCCATTTTAACAAGGTCATGACCTCGGCCGCTTATGGAGGCTTGTATATATGGATTCTTATGTCACTTTGCGGACGTTTTAAGCCATTAGCATTTTTGAGGACTAAAACGGGAAATTTTTCCCAAAAAAGAAATTTTTCCTTTAGAGTAGATATTTTTTTTTTCGAGTTTTTTGGCAGAATATATTTTTTACTGGTAATTTTGGTGAATTTTTAGCAAATTTTGTATCATTTTTGGCTAATTTTGGTAAACTTTGAAGGTTATCAAGGTCAAAGGAGTAGTTCAAGTTTATTCAATATGGCCGCCGTGACGTCACAATTCACAGCCTGAAGCATGGCGCAGGAAATATTTACCTGTACTAATACATTCACCAGTGATCTGGCCACTCAACCATAGAGGCCCCTTTTTAAGCCGGTGCGGCAAGCTTTTTTAAGAGCATTCCATGTCTAAACAATAATCACGCCGTCTAAGTGAAAAGAAGATTGAAATTTTGAAATTCAGTTGGTTTATTTAAAATAGTGCAACCATGTATTAATAAATATATATCCATATTTTCTAAGTGAAACTTCTTTGGGTGCGATAAGAGAAAAATTTCAAGGCCGAATTTTAATGCAACGTTTTCGTTAAACTTTGTTGTGAAACGTTTCTGATGTGAAAAGGACAGAGAATAGGTAGGCATACTTGTTTCTAATCAATGTTTTAAATGGCATTTAAACAATTGAAGTAGTTCACCAATAATTTAGTTTAATGATTTTGTTAGGTTAATTGACATTTAAAATACTATAGATTTTTTTAAACGCTCGGTTAGGTTAGGTTAGCTACGTTTCAAATATTTTAAACAACGTGTGAACGATTGCTTACGTACGTTTCATATTTTAGTTTTCATTACCATAAAGCTATAATATCAACATTAGTGAAAATATCGGGGAAATAAATTCAAAAATTTAACTATTTATTCATTCCAATCCTGTTATTACTTTCCTTATATTCTATTGATATAAGTTTTTTTTAAATTGTATTCTTTCATCTCTTACACACACACACACTCTCTCTTTCTCTCTCTCTCTCTCTCTCTCTCTCTCTCTCTCTCTCTCTCTCAGCCGTTTTACCGCCAAAATACTTACGAGTCGAGGTTTTATTTTCCAAAGAAGTTTCACTTATGTCATGTGTACTGAGTTACACGTGCCTTTTTTATTTTCCCTGTCATGCGTTAGATAATAATAGCGACAGCATCAACAGATCGTTCACAAAAGAAAGATAATTGAAAACGGGGTTCATTAAAGAGCAATATGAGAATTTATTTTATGAAAAGCTGAAGCGTATTTGGGGAGCGGGGAAATGATGTATTGGTAAAAATTAAATTCCCATTTTACACGAAAAGATTTTATTTTTAATAATTCAATTAAGGTTCTCATTTACCCGAGTAGGCCTATAGAGAATTGTCTACTTCATACTCGGTGCTCATGAATTTCAAACATCATGCTCTTTTTACGTGGGTCGCGAGTTCGATCCCGATTCCCAGAAAAACTCAAGTTTATGAGAAGCGAATCGATGCTAAAGTTGTTCCAAGCCCACCAGAACCTGGGAATGTCCCATTGCGCTAATCCTATATGCATTTACTTATGACGATAAACCCTGCATTTACCTTACTTTTTAAATACCTGCGCATCCTGAAATGTATGTAATTAGCTAACCAGCATTGGTTAATTTAGAGTACATCATATTTCTCACTTTTGTTCACTTGATGCGAGAGGGAAACACAGCGGATGTTGCCATGAGTCGGTGGGTTTTCTCTGCGTGCTCCTGTTTCTTCCCACTAAAGCGTTATGTCACAGCACTATCTAATCATGCCTCCCCCTTTCTGACCTAACCCACAACAATTTATTTCATGGCAGTGATGTCTATGAGACTTGAAACCCAGATTCGTTCACTTATGCCTCATGACGCCTGCGTATTTTCGTACATACAGCATGCCAATAAATACACACCTGTATGTATATATATATAGTTCACAAACGCCTACACTAAACCCACTTATATTTTTGACAAACTCTAAATAAAATTACCCCAGAATAATTTGCAGTGTTGAAATTTCGTCGTCAATATTAAATTTTGAAGTGTATATTATGAAATGAATTTGAAGATTTTTTACCGGAACAATTTCGTTTCCACTTAAAAGTTAAAACAACGTTCAAATTTTGCTAAAATATGGAGTTCAATAAAAATGTATAAAATATGATAAACGCATGATAAACTGTTGGAGTCTGAATTCGACTGGCGAACCTCGGGTACATGTTCATCGCGGAAATAGAAGTTTAAATCATTCATACGACCAATGATATTAAGTGTGTCCCCAGGCTTCTAAATGCCTCAAAATTTGGAGCTGCTCAGATTGTGTATTTCAAATAATAGAGAATATATTAAACCTGGAAAACTAGGCGTCGGTGTAATTTGATCAGCATTTAAATTTTTGTTCGTTAAGTTCTGTACTGTCTCCAATGCGGTTACTGACAACCCCCCCCCCCCCCCCAACCCTTAAAAAATTAATCAACCCGCTTTGAATTTAGCTGAGTCAAATTCGACCCCACGATTCCTTTTTTTACCTAAAATCTCAAAACATATATATTATTCATTTATTTATAAAATATTCAAAATAAAAAAGGACTTTTATCATTGAGTCCAAAATCTTCGGTATAATCCTGGCAAGGTTAATGTAATAAAATATTAATAAATTTTCTAAACAAATACAAAACTAGAATTTTTTAAATCTTAAATTAAAACCACCACCATAAATTTACTAAATCCTCGGCTCGATTCACGGCGATTAAATCTATGAAAATATAAAGCAACTTTTCACTAAAAAGACTGACTAATACCATTGCATATAATACTTTCAACCAATGGAACATCTCAGTGGCCATCTTGGATCGGCAATCTTGTTTACGTCCGCTATAGTATGCATCCGTAATATTAATACATTTTTTACTTGCTATAGCACACTAAAGTCAATCACTAGACAGTCAACTATCGTAGATTCCATCAACTTGTTAACCATTTTGGCCACCAACTTGAAATTTCGAAATTATCAACCAAAAATCACATCAATTATTAAAAAAATTCCTATTAAAATCTATTTTAACTAGATCAATTTACATTCACTGCCTTGAAAGCGCTTTTCTTCACTTGGTTCTCGGTCGGATATGATTTGCCACATATTTAGTCCAACCACAATTTATATTTTAAAGATCAATGCGTTGCTACTTCATCAGTAAAATGATTGGTTATGTTCTTCTTGATATCTTCAATAAAAGTACAAATTTATTTTTAATCATTAAATTTTTTTAGATAATATTAATCTTTTAATGTTCCACGCTAGGAATTTTTGTGTAATCTCCTTTATATTACGGTATTTCTCAATGTTGCTCCATCTGGCTACAAATGTAGTCTTCTATCTTTGGCTATACAAATTTAGCCTTGTAGCCTGAATGCAAATGTAGCCGGCTACGAACGTAACAAATTCCTTCATCTGGCTACAATGTAGCCTTGTACCCTAAGGCCGGTATTCCACTGTAAAGTATTTTATAAAACATATTTTATAAAACATCTTTGACCAAGATTCTTTGATAGTGTAATAGGCCATCTTTCGTAAATTATTACATTTAAAAAAATTATTTTATAAAAAGTAATGGGTCGGCATTACATTTTATAAAAACAGTTATCCAGTTAACTGTTAAGATCGTGTCACGGTTGTGAATTTTCTAAATGGCCACACAGCCCACAAATAAGTAGATTTGAGTGTGGACACAACGACGAAGTTTATTTCTTAGTGCAAATGTTTCATGAAATGCTACACAATGCAAAGTACGAAAGACTACAAAAATATAAATAAAAAGCAAGATGTTATAAACACAGTTAAACCTGGTTGTACTATCCTAGACGTAAAAAAAATTCAATTAAATGTGGTTAAAAAGTGTAACTGTTTAATGAACACTTAATACTCTTTACACTAAAATGAAATGTTATGAAATTCTGATAAACAGGATACTTCTTTGACATATATATTTTACGAATCACTCTTCAATATTTTATTAAAATATGAAAAATATATTTGATAAAATCTGTGTTATAAAATATTTTACAGTGGAATACTGGCCTCACTACAATGTTGCCTTGTTGTCTTGCTACAAATGTAGCTAACAGCTCCATCTGGCTACAAATGTAGTATTGTTGTAGGCTACATTTGTAACTACCTGACTTGACAATCAGTGCCACTGATCTGAAGCAACTCCAACATTCAGGGTGAAGTGCCTGATGCACACCTGTCAGGCTTGGCAGTTTTCTTAATAAATTTTAAACTATAATTTTTCGGAAACTATGGGGTGAAGAGTTAATAAAGTGACATTACGCATTAGTTTGAAAACGCTAATTGTTACCAACCTTTAAAAACCACATAATTCTTATGCGGCATCAAAATTTATGTGATCTAACAGTTGTTAGTCCATAATTATCTCAATGAAATCATTTTACGAAAGCAACAAGTTTCACTATGGTTTTAGCATTTTTTTTCCGTTCAATCATTACCCAGACGCTTATACTCCATCTTTAATGCTTTATTTATTAGCTGCATTATTCTAACGCAATCACGCGTCCTCTCGGCCAGTGTAGTAGCTCCCGCAAGCCCGCTGAAATGAAGTTTGTGCGCTACTGTCTGCGCCTGTAACTTCGCTGGGCTCCGTTCCCGGACATACGTTCCTTAATAATTTCTTTCTTTTTTTTTTGTATTCCCTGACGCCCATTAGATTCATGCCCCGCAATTTGCGCACACTTTATGATGTTTTCAACTTACTTCTTCATGATGAGTATGCAGCCTATGGTTTGCGATTATATTCAGACTAAGCTGTTTTGTTACAACATAGTTGGTCAGATAAACTTAGAATTTCATCTCAAGCACGATGACGCTTGTTTTAATTTTTATGGTAAAGATATCTTTGTTCTAGATCATCATTATATGTATATCTGTTGTAAAGACTAACGAATATCTCATTCATCAATTTTCTTCACACCCTTAGCTGTCACTCCCCCTTACTCTGCATCAGAACGCAATCCAGATTTTAAACTCACAGAATTCTTAGTTGCTAAATTAATAAGAAAGTGACAGCTCATATTTTAGCTTTGGAAATTAGATAAACTTCTGTCCCAAATAAATAGTGTAACTTGAAATAAATCTCTACACCTAACAAGTGTGTATGTCACTTCGTTATGAAGGCGCATAATTATATTTTTTGCTTGGTTTGGTTTTTAGAATAAAATTCAACTCCTGTTTTACATAAAATATTGTATTTTAAATCTTGTAGCAAAATATTTTAGTATCGTTTCATTTCTTTTAAATAATAAACTAACTCTGTTAAACGTTAGTGAACAAACACTGTCGATATATTATCTGCTTTTTTCATCAATAGTTTAAAATTACATCCTCTAGTTTCAATTACATAAATTTTATTTCCATATGAAATAAAAAAACACAACCACTTAAAAAAATAATTGTAAATGCAGAAAAAACATTTATTAATTATAGCAGTAACTTTCCGCATCGTTCGAAATAAATTTTTAAAAATAAATAGTTGTTTAAAAATCTGTACAATTTCAAATATTAAAAATTAAAAAGTATGATTTTTTTCTGTTCCATTATGTATATGGTCTAAAAGTCGACCATTAAGGGAATGGATTATTCCGTCAAATAATTATTTTATGAATCCTAGCTAATATTCATCTTAATTTTCTTCATTTTAAAAAGATTTATTGAAATGGAAAACAGGAAAGTTTATTCAAATCAAGCATTACTAAAGACAAAATGTTACAATGTTATAGAATAATATATTATCTAAATATTTTTTAGTATTTCTCGAATAACTAGTTAACACATGTTGCAGACTAACAGACATGCGACGTTTTCGAATTCAATATTTAAACCCCTTTTTGGTAAAATTTTAAAATTATATACACTTACAGTATGAAAAATTAATTTTTATCTTATAAGCATAACAGATTGGTTTACTTAAAACACCTACTTATATATTTAAAATGAGCATCCCTTGATATATTACATATTTTTAGAAGAGTGGGAATACTGGTCTGGAAAGGATAATTCAATTTATTAAATAAAGTTTGATTACAAACAAATATGTACACATTTTCCTAAATTGCAACAATCTGAATGACTGGACGCAAATTCATCGCACTTGAATGGGCCCACTATATACTCTCCCTACTGGACCTCGGCTTGACAATGGCTCTCAATACCGCTCGCTTCTTACCCCGCACCGCGGTCCCAACACGCTGCTGCACTACACACTCGTCCGTGCCGCGACACCGTCCCCGATGCTCCGATCTTCGCACACAAAGCCCATAGCTCGTCGCCCTCTATCACTCGCCAAGTGTGTCACTCACCCTCTTAACATAACTCTGCAGCTCGCAGGCCAGTTCCCTACTCGTACATCTCGGCTATTCCGATGGAAATGTCTCGTAGACCCCTGAAGTGTCGCGTCCTCGAAGTATCCCGACTTAACACGTGAAACTGCGAGAACAATGGCGACCTAGTTACGCCACTTTACTGACCGTACTCTGGGGACTCGCAGAAACCTCCATACGAGACACAGCGGCGCACCGGACTCTTTGGGGATGCCGCTTTAGGCATTTCCGTGTAGCGAAAGGGGAGGGATGGGAGCTTCCTGTTTCGCGCACTCCCTAGGAATCCCACAGACTGGCCGGCCTCACCTCTAGCAGATTCGTAACAACATGATTGCTAAAGTATTTTTACTTGTTTATAGTAAAAAATTAAATAAATATATTTGAATATATTGTTTTTGCTAATGGATTCGTGTGTAAAAATTTTAAGTTTTGTCATTTGTTCCACAGAAATTTCAGTGATATTGCAGAAATATTTTACTGAAAAATACCTAGTCCGGAATTAACGCATGCAATGTTTACCTGTATATTTAACTACTTTTAACTTAAATGCAATCTATATGTGAGTAATGTTGGCAATCGTATACTTGAGGGAACACTTAAAAAACAGTATTTAAATAAAAGTAGTTTGGCATAATTTATCTCACCCCATGCTGGTTGCTGGTATATCGGGAGAAGGTTTGCATATCTCACGATCATATTCCAAGGTTTGTTCACCTGGAAATGGGTTCCACTTTATTTCAGTGTCACATGACTGTCTGTACTCTAAAAACTTTTTTTTTTCTATTTTCGATTGTTTCAGACCGAGCCAGGTACCAAGCAACCGTGAGGTTGGCCAACGTTACAGCTCTTAAAGACGCTGTGCGCACCGTTACACCTTCCATTCAGGCGACACTGGAGAAGCAGATAAGAAATTATGTAATGTTTCTGTTTTACTTCTTTCTTATTCCTAGGTTTAGTATTTAGTAAGTTGCATTTGCTTACTCTTTCTTAATCTTACTTATTATTACATAATTTAATCTTTATTTCAAGTCGTACATGTATATTACACAACGTGTCCCGAGTATGCAGTGCCTATCATGTTATACCGTTAAAAGCCAGTTTGAGGAAAAGTTGGTCAGAAATAGTTTTAAGTCCCTTTTAGTAAGATTATCTCCAGAAGAGCATATTTACTCCGTACGTGATGGTAAAAAATAACTTTCAAAGTAATATTAATAAAAACCAAACCATTATAAGTAGTATGTATTGGCCGGTCCGAGAACAGATTCAAGTTGCAGGAGCGTAGAAGCGGGTCCACCATTTTTGATTGTGATGTCACGGCCGCCATCTTGGATAACTTTTGAATTTGAGTAAGACCTAAGGTGTAATTCAACATAAAGATTACAGTTTTACGTAAAAACGAAAAACTTAATATTTATTTAAACAATTTTAAAGGTCATTGTACGGCATGGACTTTACAGGTACTGGGTTTGATCCCGGAAAGGTCAATTTACTAAATATTATTGAAAAATCAAGAAATTTTAAAAATATATAAAATATTTTTTTTTTAATATACCCACTAAAGTCAACAATCTAAGAAGTATTGGGTTCGAACCAGAGTTGACCATTTAAGTAAAATATTAATAAAAATCATTAAAAATGCAAATAATATTTTAATGAAAGTCAATATTTTCTCCGTCATTGAATTTCTTATCAAGACTTACCCTCAATACCAATACCAAAACATATATTTCCGCAACGATTACGTCAAAGCAATCATCGTATATCTGCAGACTTTAAAATTGTGATACGAAAGAATAACTTTTAGCGGGTATTGAACCCGAGCGCGCAGATTTATCAGCCCATGAATTTTACCACTTTTTTTTCTAAAAAGATGGGTGGTAGGTACACAGGCAAGTCTTGACAGTCACCAGTGTGCCAATCATCTCCCCCCCCCCCCTTAACGTTGTATTGTTATGTCACCCCGAGTCATTGTGAAATTGTAGTTGTGATTGCAGGTGTATTAAGACAGCACAAATTACTTCCATGTCTTACCCGGGATTCGAACCCAGAGCCCCCGCACCGTAGCCCGGTGCGTTATCGACTGCGCCACGGAGGCCGATTCCACTTAATCACGTCACTGACTTATCAGTGAAAGAAAACATATTGGTTAAATAGGTTTTTTGTTAGATTAAAACTATAACTGACAATTGCGGCAAAGTTGCAATTTATTGCTATGTATTCAAACCCCCAACAAAGCTTCCAAATAAATTAAAAACCTTAAACTTTACCCGTGGTTTAAAACCAAACTTTTTTTTAAATATATCTACTTTTATATGAAACTCCTATTTAATACTATGTTGATGAAGAAGACACCTACTACTAGCGCCGTTAGTTCGCAGGCTTCCGCGAGCTTCACTAAGGTGTCGAGACACGCCAAGGCAAAGGATAGGAAGTTTCCAGACCTGTCTAAATGGCCGTGGTTAGAAATGATATTGTGCTAACAGTGATATGGTAAAAACCTTTTAGCCTCCAGTTGAGTTAAGCAACCGCATTTAGTTTCCAGTGTGTTTGGCACACTATTCAATTGGTATGTTAATTCCTGTTATTGGCTGGAATTGTTTTAAAAATTATGTGATAGTGAACCAGCTCTTCTGCAATTATAGACGAAGGATGTAAATAATTTGGCTTGGCCCATTTTATGGCCTAAGGATATGCTAGTCATATATCCGAGTTGAATACTGTTTAAATATGAAGCCAAAAGTCCCTAAACATTTTTCTAATATTAAGTTTGTGTGGCATAAGTATTACTCCGAAGTTATTCACGTATAGGCAAATAAGTGGTTGATTTTGTAATTTGCCATAGCCATTTTGGAATCTTATAGGTTAGATTAACTGTTCACCAACTGAAATTATATTTCTATTTTTGGCTGCCTGAACCCATATTGATGAACCAGCAAGCTGTGATCATAAATTTAGTCTGCAATAGTTAAAAGCTAAATTCAGAGGTTATGTACTAGGACTAAGAAACCTCTGCTTCTAACCGACTAAGCATAAAGTTTCTTAATTATTTTTGTTTGAACGAAAGAATTAAGAATTGATATCAAGCGCCTAACGCCAATTAATTAATTCATGAATAATATTAAAAAACTTTAAATTTTGACATTTGAGCACCAGCGTAATTTCTTAGCTAGGGAATCACTATTTAATTGAGTTTATTAACGTGGAAAGTACTGTTTTCTAAGTAACAAGAATATTTTATATTATTTTTAATTCTTGTTAGTCTATTTAAGATAACAGAAAACTAAAATACATTGTGTATTTTTTTGTTTCTAAATATGTGTTTTTTATGTTTTTAAGAAAAATAGAGTAGGTATAGTTAAAGCCATAGAGTTGTGTCAGATCTTTAGATGATTAATACTGGGTCTTATAAAGTTAATATTACGAAATACAACCAAAGGTAAATGTGATACGACAATACACTATCTATATAATAAATACTATATTTCTCACACTAACAACATACTTACATTTCTGATAGATCTTCGGAGTAGATACATACCTACCAACTTTACTAGTATGGGTTAGGTTGGTTTCGGTTCGGTTAGGTGAAGTTATTACCGTCTTGTGAAACGAAATAGAGTTAGGTTTAAAAAAGAGGGAAATAATTTTACTGTTTTTCCCTATAATAAAAATTTTTCGTGTATTTATCATGTTTTGAATTATTATTTTTAAGATTTTCGCGTTAAATTTCGTGTCTGAGTTTCAATTTAAAGTTTATTTTCAGCACGAGATAACATGTGTTTGCTCGTTACCGAGGTGAAATGTTTACACATCACGAGCGAGTATTGCAATACTCGCTCACATTTTCTTTTGTCTGCTGGAATGTGCTACCACGATATTGGTTTATTAACTACCCACTAGAGAGTACAAACGTCAATCACCAGACAGTAAACTATTGTAGCGTCCGCCATCTTGTCGGCTATCTTGGCCGCTATAATAAAAATTTGTAATTATTAACATAAAATATATGGAAAAATTCAAGAATTATTTTTAATGTACCTATTAATATACCAATTGAATTTATCGATTACTGTCCTTAGTTCAGTCCTAAGCCAAAGCAAAATGGTAATTTTTGCTTAAATTTATATGAAAAAATAAAAAATCGCCTCAATTAAATACTATCCATAATAATCTTGGTTCTAGATACAATAAATAAAACCTAAAATTCTAAAAATATGTATTTATTACAATAAATCCACTTTACAAGTAAAATCATGTATTCGCATTTTAGTGTTTCTTGATTTTTTCAGTCCTCCTGGAGTGTGAAGCAAGGCCTTTATAATACTCGACGTGTCTTTTCACGGCAGGCCAACTTGACAGTTTATCACCACATAGTTAACGTACCGCATAGTTCTCTATTTTATTAAAAGAAAGTGGTAAGTTGCTTGACGCCTTGCGTTTTTCATGTGCGTAATTAATTTGCCACAAAAGATACAGTAAGGTCATTGTGAATGGGCAACTATTGCTTTGCAAAACCTAATACGCCTTTTCAATTTTCCGTATTGTATAAACTTACTACAGCACCTGTTGCAATTACTTATATCTAACCCTTTCAGAGTTATTATTACAATATTGTGTAATTACACTTCCACAAAGATTCAAGTCTACGACATTGTCACAAAATTTACAATCAGGTTCTTGCTTGCGCTTAACTGGCCCCGTGCTGATTTCCTCAAGTCGCTTTAAGCTTTCATGGCAACCAAACAGTTTATTACACTTGACACGCTGATACAGTGTTCTGTGTAAACAATTCGTGCATCGACGTCTTTCATGCCTGTGAACTTTATATTCTTTGGTAAAGTAGTTTTCACAGTAGCCATGAATGCTTAAAGCGACATGAGAAAATCTGCACGGGGCCAGAGATACACAAGCAAGAACCTGATCGTAAATTTTGTGACAATGTGGTAAAATTGAAGCTTAGTGGAAGTGTAATAGTCTGTATAGTAATAATAACTCTGAACGTGTTAGATACCAGTCAAACAGGTGTTATACCCAGTTTATACTCTATGGAAAATAGAAAAGGCGTGTTAGGTTTTTCCAAGGTTACCCATTATTCAGGACCAAACTCGACCAAACTCTATCGTATATGGCAAGACATTTTCCCATATGAAAACTGCAAGGCATCATGAAATATATCGCTGTCATTTTAATGAAACATAGCACTCTTAGCTGTGTGACATGTGTGGTGATAAACGGGTAAGTGAAACTGCCCTAAAAAGACACTTCAACTAAAGTAAAGGATTTTATTTACACTTCAGGAAGACTGAAAAAATTGAGAAACACTAAATGGCCAATATGTGATTTTACTTGTATTAGAGTAAAATTTACGTAATAAATACAATTTGTTCAAATTTTTCGTTTTATTTCTTGTACCTGGAACATAGATTTTTATGAAAATTTAGGTGATATTTTATTTGACTTGTAGTTTTAAGCAAAAATTACCTATTCGCAATGACCAAGTATTGAACCAAGGACATTAATTGATCGAATCAATTAGTATATTATAATGTAAATGTTTTTTTATGATTTTTTGAATATTTTCTAAAATTTTACTTTGATAATTACAAATTTTCAGTATGGTGGCCAAGATGGTCGAAAAAATGGTAGATGCTACAATAATTGACAGTTTGGTGATGGACATCAAGGGCGCTAATGCCCGGTGGCAAGGGGGGGGTCGCTTCCCTCCTCCTCCCCCCCGCCCCACTTTTAGCACTCAGGGAATAAAAAGGTGTGGTGTAGTCAGATGATTTTCTTTCAAAAAAATATTTTAAAGTCGGTATAAGTAACACGACAAAGTTTTCAACAGGGTTGGAACTGGGACTTATTTATGGCATCTTACATTTGTCTTCCAAAATATTAAAAATACTCCATACCCCTAGGTCTAACACCCCCCCCCCCCCCCTCCTTTTACAAACTTACACATGGGCGCCCTTGATTGACATTAGTGCATTCTAGCAGACAATTAATAAACCAATATGGTGGTACCGCATTCTAGCAGAAAAAAAAACAAGATTGCGGATGCAATATGGTTGTCGTAAAGTCTTAGTGGCAGAATAATAATAATACATGTTTTGGTGTAAGTATGGGGGGTCAGTCTTGATTAGGAGAATCAATGAGGAAGGATATGTTGACTTTTTTACAAAAGCATACGCCGGGATACGAACCTACGAACTCTGAAATCCAGGACTTAATTTTTATTTAACTTAATTTTTACATTTTTTTACTTTGTATTATTTTACTAAATCAATCTTGTCGGGATCATATCCAGTACCTCCTTGTATGACTTAGGGACATTATTTATTTAAATATTTTTTTGTTAATTTTTTAAATTTTTAGTATTTTGATATTACTTTATTTAATTGGCCTTTGCTGGATAGAACGCAGTACTTCCATAGTCCATAACGTACAAAATTCCTTTTGAAATGGGTTTACTAAATGTTTAACAATTATTTCTTTTACATTTTGGGAGTTTTAGTTAAAAACATAATCGGGGTGTTGAATTACACCCTAAGTATCATATCAGTCGTGATCAAGACTATAAGTCATCCGAGATGGTGGCCGTGACATCATAATCCAAAATATTGAACCATCTCCTCGGCTCCTTAACCAAAAACCTGCTCTTGCACCGGTTAATATATATATAACTGTTATAATATTTTTAAGCGTTATCTTATCACAAAAACTAGCATTAATTACTTTTTATAAATGAAGCTGCAGCAAAATGAACGTAGTTGAACTCATATTGGGTTCATAAAGTAATTACAAACTCTATTAACTAAATTATCTTTGTTCCAACTGGTTTTTAAAAGGTAAGCTGAACAAATTTTTTATCGACAAATCACGCTATTATTTATCACTATTTAAAAAGAGGATTTAGTACATTTTTATTTGCAGGAGTGCATATGAATGGAAATAAACTGCGATAATATTAAAAGCACATCAAAATTAATCATAATCAACTCAAACATTATGATAACTTAGATAATTTATTCGATATTACATTAATACAATGCAGAGTATTTTCAAGGAAATAGTGTTAGGCATTTTTTCATAACATCCCTTATAACTACCTATAATTTCCATTATAATCCAATCTATCGATACTAATAAAAATGCAGTAAATAAAGTCCTTTTTAAATACAAAGTATGCACACCTCAGCTATTTGTTTAAAAAAAACTTAGAAGAGTTTCAGTAAATATGGCATAAAGCTACTGTGGGCATAATTTCACGGACCAACAGACATTTGAAGGACTTAAAAGAGAAAGAGAGAAAGATTTAATCTGCGAACAACAAAAAACGTGAGAGGCTAATGGCAAGAGTTTACTAGCTAAACAGTTTTCAATCTCTTGTCAGTTCTCTTCTCACTTTTAAAACGTTATATAACATGAAATTATTATTTTTTAAACTTTAGGTTAAGTTGGAATCTAACTTTTTAAAAGTTTTACTTTATCTGGCTTCTGTTTGGTATGTTTATGAGTCCAAAACTTTGGGTTTTAAAAAACAATTTTCTGTATATTTGGGTTAGCTGCAAATGTTTGCTTTTATTCTCGTAGTAAACTGTCCTAAAAAGGAATATTTGCTACACATACGAGTACGTCCACGTCAGATTAATTATTACTACACCGACGTTAAAAATATAAACCGTTTGTAGGCTCACTGTGAAACTGGGAAGAGCATTAAGCCCAGCAGTGTGAAGAACGTTCATAGAAGTTACCAAATAATTCACGTTGTTCTTAAATGTAAAAGAGTATTTATACATATTTCGTTAGTTAATGCACCTGTATGACATTTTTTGTTCCATTAGATTTTATGAACGAAATTTTTATGTCTTTGCTTCATAAAGTCCATTGCTTAACAATATTTTTAATTATTCTTCCAATACATCTGTTGAAATTGAGAAAAATATCCAATGAGTATGAGAAATCTTTATTCTCCTCATTTACAAAATCTTTATCTCTGAATTTTTTTCGAAAGGTGCCTATGAAATGTGAACGGAAAAAAAATGTTAAATTGGTGCATAACTGCTAGGAGCCTTTCTAACTTGATGCCTTTTTATGATAAAATTGATGGCCTGAGCATTTTACATTAAATAAACATTTTCGCCAATAATTGTAGGATATTTATTAATTACCAGTAGAAAATATAAATTATACCACTGATACACTTTAGTGAAAACATAAAAAATACACCGGTTAATTTTACTCTTGGATAGGCATCAGGCTTCTAACCAAATAGTATGTATGATTTATTATCAGGAAAACATTAATACAAATTTTGGTCTGAAAACTAAATGTATTGCCAATTAATTAAATGTGACTACTTTAAATAAATAATAAGTCTAATTTTGCTAAGCCAATTCTCTTTTAACGTAATTTGATGTCTTTCTTTCTCTTCTTAAAGACAAGAGTACAAGATTTTGGAAATTGAAACTCAGTGGCTGATTTTAAATGTGTTTGTAAATAATGTAATTGTTGCACAGATTTTTGTAACAGTGTCCACAAAATAATTTTAATTCAATTTATAACATTTAACATGATTAAATTACCATTATACATGGTACAAGGTCTAATTTTAAAAATTATTATAAATTATGAGGTGTATTGTAGCAGAATAAATATTTTCATGACTTGTATTTTGAGTCGGGCGCCAATTTCGCAGTCCTACCTGTTTCATTCAGACGCATGAGACACTTCTTCCCATGTTGGATACCAACCCACATAAAGTTACATGAAGTCAAATATTCCAACCCTATAACCTCAGTAAAACAAAAATACATATCACTAATTTTGTATTTATTTAATTCGCCCACATTCTTTCTTAATTTTTAACGACGCCATAAAACCATTTTGGTTTCAATTCCATAGAAAGCACATTTGGATATCTTTTACAGACATGTCACTAGAAAAAGTGATATTATTATCTATTAGGTTAAGAATGTTGTACTGTAAAAGCATACTTCAAAATTTTTCCGAGAATTTTTGTAACACTGTGATTAATGAATCAATAAAAAGAAGGGTAAATAAGAATACTTCAGAAGAATTCATAATGTAACTTGTATAAAACAGTTTAACACGAAGATTATTCTGGTTGCTGGAAAGGAAGCACTAATGGCGCAAAAGTGTGGCATGTTGTTAATTTATGTACATACTCGTGGTGGAAAAGAAAAATTAGTTAAAATTTTGAAAGCTTCGCTCGTATATATAGAATTTTTATGGTGGTCATGATGTATCTCGTTTATGTCTGAAGACTTGGTCTTACACACCATGATGATTTTTTTTTTCGTTTTTAGGTCATTAATTTTATTCAAGGGCTATTTCTAAAATCTTACCTCGATACAACCATTGCATGTGTTGTTCTTCCACAAATATGCTCAAGATGTTATTATAGTCCAGTTTAATGTCATGGGTGTATTGAGGAGCGCAATTCTTTGTTATTACCCTCACTTGCACACCTTTCTTACACCCATGATATTACACTGAATATATTCGTTGGAAATATTTGGGACATAAAAACAACTGCAAGGAAGGTATCTAGTTAAAATTTAAGAAATAGCCCTTAAATAAAAGTAATGATGAAAAACGAAACATCTAGCATTTCGTGTAAGACCGAGCGTTAAGTTATTTCATAATTTTCCGTTATTATTTCTACTAGACTTTTATACACTACAAGCCACGCAAT
Organism: Bacillus rossius redtenbacheri; assembly: GCF_032445375.1. NCBI lineage: Eukaryota > Metazoa > Arthropoda > Insecta > Phasmatodea > Bacillidae > Bacillus > Bacillus rossius. Next base: position 35,232,624 of record NC_086333.1, on the reverse strand, counting down.
ACATTAGTTTAATTTCGCTAGGGAAATGTTTATCATTTTCCGTGAACATAACGAAGAACGAATTCTCAGTAAGACTTATAATTTTCCACGGTTATGCTCGCAGTTATCCTAACCCTACAAGATGCTATGTAAACCAAGAACTCTCCTAGAGTATGATGGGAAACTCAGGGGAAAAAAACACAATATTATATACATTAAACATAGCAGTTTCTTCGCCCTTCGTTTGTATTATTCTCATTTCCATGTTACACTCACCTGGTTTTTTAGTGCCCCATCTAATCCCAAGCCAGTCTGGGTTGACAAGGGCAAATGGGGGTAGAATATCCTTCCCCTTCTGGAGCCTCGCTGCGTTTCCTGCGGTCCCGGCTAGGCGCGAGGTTCAAGTTCGCCCGCCCCGTGTTTGCATAATGTATTCTCGCGAGCCCCTGCTTGCGGGGGTGGGGAGGGAGGGGGGTGTTTCTTTAGTTTGCTCTGCGCGTCTGGCTTCTGGTTGTCGGCGGTTTCGTATTGTGTGGCCAAAGGAAGTGGAATTAACGCAGGCTCCTAAAGCGAGCGCGAAACTTGTGAGTCGTTGGAGCTCTGTGTTATTTCCCATTCCACCCACGGTCATTTTTAAAGCTACATGAGTACAACATCTCCCGGAGATTATCATTCGTCTTATTCTTTACGGCCACCGGCCACGAATTTTTCAAACACGAGAACATTCATGATTCGCAAGTCTGGTGTGCATTCATACACAGTATGTCTATGTATAAAAGAATGTCCCAGTCATAACATTTAATAGTATCAACTGTAAGCGTTGTATAGTGTTGGTCCAATGTAACAATTTTAGAGTAAATCAAAATGTTTAAGCTACGCACATTGGTGAATACTGCTTTGATGATTTCTTGTTGCAGCGCGAAAGAATGGCAGGTTCCCCAATTAGTAGACGGTGAACCTAGAAACTTTATTCGGTCATCGGATGGTGCCCCTCCCATTTGGAATATCCTTATACGAGAGTGGTTGAACTTCGAGGTCCCTAACCGTTTGATTGGTAATAATAGTCGAGACAACAGAGAGCACTTTTTTCAGCTGGCCTCCACGTTCACCTAGCATAAAAGCCATGCGATTTTTTTTTTACTATGGGGCTTTATAAAAGATCGTGTCTATGTTCCGCCGCTACCTAATGATTTGTCGGAGTTGAGACACAGAATTAAAGAGTCTATTGCTTCTATTAATCCGGACGTGTTAACCAAAGTGTGGAAAGAATTTGGCTTTAGGTTGGATTTGTGACGTATAGCTGAAGGTGAACATATTGAAAATTTGGAAGAAAAAAAACAGGTTGGTTTACTTTCTTTTTGATGTATTATATGCTGTAAATAGTCTAACTTAAACTGTTATAATATACCATTGAAACTAGGTAGTTCTCTTATGGACACTTTGTATAATACTTGTCCACTGCATGCGGAAAATACAGCGTGCTAGTCCAGAGCTCGCGCTTGGAGGTTTTAGCGCATTTTCCCCCACCAGCAAGCATCATAGTTATTATTTCTACTCCCGCTACTATCCTTAACTAGAGTTCCTTTAATGCCCTTGAAACTATGACGGTATTTCTGAAGTAAGACGAGTAAAGGGACAAGGTGTCCATTATAAAAAAAAATCGATTAAAAATTTACATTCACATAGTTAAACTATTACATCAATGTTGTATTTTAGTTACATAGTTATCGTACACATGTTTTATATTTTATATTAGCACGCCAGTTTCCCAATTCAACTGTTACGGCTGAAGTTTAGATTATGGCTAACGGTGGGAAGTGGAAGCGTCGCCGATGGTCGACGTATTCACTCGGGGTTTTCCCCTTTTTTTTTTTTTCGTCGTTACATTTTATCACCCTCTCAAACCAGCTTGCCATTTACATCCAGGAATTTATATCAGCAGCTTTCCAGCCCGTCCACCCAATGGCCCCGTTACTCGAGGCGCCGCCTTCTCTGATACGGGACGTAGGCGCGTTTAACAGCGTAAATCACAATTCGAGGACACGAGAGGCGCCGTGGAGCGTGCTGTACATCACGATGGTGTGGGATAAGGCTACTTTAGCAGAGCCTGCTTTTTTTCAGAGACAGTCGTCTTGTCTTGCTTGCAGGCTCGTTGTGAGACTGCAAAGTGAACTCGTGTCATATTATTCTATACAAGGTACTTGTGGTGCTGCAGACGTACTACACTATAACAAAGCATATTTATTTATGTTTCTAAATTGCAGTTATTATGTTAAATATTTCATGGAAAATTTACTATATAATTATAGTGGATTAACTAAGATATTTTTTTTGTTTTTTTCCTATGTAAATATAAAAGATTGACCGTGTAGCAATAAGAAATATATTCACAATTCGAAATTCCTGTTACGTCTAATAATTTATATGGTAAATTCCTGAACGATTTTTATAGTGTATATCTAGTTCTTTCTAGATTATCTTAATTTACATCGCTAGTGGTAGCACACTGAATTAGCCCGTACGCGAAAAATCTCACAGCCTCTCCCGTGCTTGCATTGAGGAGTAAGTGCTTGTAATACCTATGAATGTTTTTTTTATGATGTAAAATGTTTGTTTACAGATTTCGAAATATTTGAGATCTGGCATTGCGAACTTCACTCAACTTCGGGTGTTAAATATCAGGTAAGTATTCCAAACTAAAATTTTATTATAACGTTTATATTTTTTTCTTTATATTTTAAGAAGCATTATTATACACGTTATCTATGGCAAAATAATAAATTATATAGTAAAATGTCTGATGCGAACCATTTTTTATTGACTTGTGTTTTTAATCTCCTCATCAGTTGTGCCATCTCTTACTTCTTTCACACCATCCTTTTCTATGCCCGGCAAAAATATTACACTTCCACATACCCGATAAACTGGAAAAATTTCACGCGATCATGGTTCTTGTGATGACTATACATCGACCCATTAAAAAAATTTAATAAAAATAATGTTTGAACTATGATAGTTGATTTTTTAAGGGGTATTGGCTTAAGTCCCATGTTTCCCCCGTCACGTGGTTACCCCTCTCCATTGCGCGGCTCTGGATGGATCGCGTGCGCGCTTCTTTAAGTGGTGCGCCTGAGCGGTTGAACACCCGCCACACAAGTACGTAGCACGTGTGACAGTCACTTCAGGGGCACGTCCTTTCGTTGTGGGACGCGAAGCCACCACAACACCCATACGTTTGATTCGATCAAAATTCGGTATGTGAGGTTGTTCTTGGTAGTAAACTACTATTTTGTCAAATATATAAAATTGCAAATTGCATAATAATAAAGAGAAGTAATGTTAACACAAAAACTGTTAAAAATCAGCATTTTAACTTTCTTAGTAGTCGATTTCAAATATATAATGTTTAAACAAAAGTATGTGGTTTTATTCGTTCAAATGATTTCTGGTTTGAACGAGTAATGATGGCATTAGGGTTAAGAGGACGAGGTCCTGATGATGGAGTTGTAATGTTGGTATCGGAACTGTCTCCGGCTTCCAAATAAAGGGTCTGTCTGGCAGGACAAACCACGTAGCGATCTACCAGTGAAACTTATGCCAGCAACTTGTGCGTATGTATTTAAATATATAACCATATAAAATGACTAAATATCTTCATGTTTCTACGCCCAAATTATTGATTAAATACATACTTATATTATCGATCTTTTCGATTGATTTTCCGTTTAATTTTATTGGTACGAATTCAACCCTACTTAAAATAATTTTAACTAAACATTTAAACTAAATATTAATAACTCGAATATTTTAAAACTTTTTAAAATTTCATAAAGTATGTTATACTTACCATTTTAAATAAACTATGTTTTTCAATACTAAACATCAGTCAAACAACTAAAGACAGGAATGTGCAACAAAAAAAACGCAAATGACAAAAAAAAAATACTCAAATATTTCCTTTCATTCTTTCACGTTTTTCATTGCTGTTTAAAATTTGTTTCCTATAAGTACCTATTATTTTGTCACAAATCTTTTTTTTTTTATATTTCTTTTTCGTAATTTTTTGGTAAAATGATATGTTCGTACACATTGTTTTTGCAAAAAAAAAAAAGTTTTATTTCCATGTCGATGCTAATTTTCGAAAATTAATTTATTTTATTATATTATTGCACCCAGTCAGTGTTATTTTATTTTTACTCGGTTTTTTTTTGTCGATTCTTTTGTGGTCTGTTTCGTGCTTGTTGTCCTGACTGTTGGTTGAAGTGGTCGAGAACAGGCGCTGGAGACGTGTTGCGACGTGTCGTGCGCAGCTCGACGGGGGAGGTGCGGTTCCACTTCTGGGCGGGCCGCGGGGAGGGCGGCAAGGTGCGTGACCTGCTCAACCGGCTGGTGGAGCGTGGCAGGCTGGCCAACCTCACGCTCGCGCCCACGCACATCGCCTTGCGGCAGGAGCCCACGCTCGCGCTGCAGGTGCGTGCAACGGGAGTGTGCAACCGGTCACTTCGTCTCATTTCATAACTGCTTCATCACACAACCTTCCTGAGGATATGGGGGTTACTCCTGAAAACAAACCTTATATACTTGGCAGGGGCGTAGCCAGGATTTGGGTATGGGGGGTGTTAAGAAGCATGGCCCCCCCGTATTAAAGCGGGGGGTCCGGGGGTCCTCCCCCAGGGAAATTTGGATTTTAAGGTGTAAAATAGTGCTATTTTAGCAGTTTCCGGTACTTATATTAAAATGTTGTAATGGTAAAAATTTTATTAATTTTAATATGAAATTTGTTTGAGTGATGAATAAGAAATTAATTAAAGATTTGGTGCTAAGGGGGGGGGGGGGTTGAACACCTAACCCCCCCCCCCCGGCTACGCCCCTGATACTTGGCAAATTATGGTGATTTTTGGTCTCAGAGAGCTAAGGAAAGCTATCTGAAAGAAATATGGCCGCTAACAGAAGAAGAAGGCGCTGAATCTGGCATCACGAGCACCCCAATTCAAACACTAACTCGGCAAGGTGCATCGTACAAATAACTTCAGAAAAAAGTGCCACATAATCCGACAAGTATACAACAAACATTACAAACTTCACTTTGAAAATATTCTACTGGCCATTACTGAAAATACCAACATCTTCACACAGCCTGCCATTTGTGGCGGATGGCGCAGAACCGAAGTTCATAAAGCTACCGGGAAACTTTATAGTATTGACGGTTTAGTGAATTTTAAAAAAATCTTCATATTTTAATCAAATTCCTTGTCAAAAATCAGGTCCAAAGACGGGGGTTCAGTATATTTTTTTTTCCAAGTTATTTCGTTTTTATTCAAGCCGTTTCATTATATGGTTTAACATTTCGTTCAACAAATCGAATGATTCGATAGTCGACGTAGCTGCTCCTGTAAGGAATTCTAGCGGCGGGTGTGGAATCTACGTGTGAATCGCGTCCAGAAATTTAGTTCAAAACTGAAATGTTCTTATATTTATCACACTCAGTTTCATTTGAAATAATTTTGTTTATTACTTTCATGCATTGTAAATGAGTGCGCAGCTAAGTTATTGAATATTCATTAAACGTGTGAAAACTGTGGGAGTTCAATAATATTTATTTATTCTGAAAGGCAAAAAATAAATACTAATAAATAATTTCCAAGCACAATGCAAAAATGAAATAGTGTTTTCAGCCTTTGACAAGCGCCGGTCGCAAACGGACAGTATTGATAAATATTTTGTCTCGGTCTTTTTGGCTTTCTACCACACCGTCCGTTATTTTCTGTTTACCCTTTTGAAACGGGAACCGGAAACAGCAAATATCACTAGTGTTCTTCTTCTATGCTACCAAAGGACGCAGATTAGCACGAAAAGTTCAAGCTGACCAATGTATTCGGACCAGGGCAGATTAGGACCATCGGCCACAACACGCATGACGTCAGAGGGACACGTGGACCAATCAGTGATTGGTGTCTGTTAGACTAACTTAGGACATTGCAATTGTAGACGGACCTTTACGAATATGTACACTCGCGCACAAAAGTAGTTCATAGATAAAATCAATATAAAGAGTAGTTCCCAAGCCGTTGCTCTAATAGAAAATATACAGTACACTATAAATTGCATACAAGATAACAAATTATACGTCAATTAAAATAAACCAATGCAAACTAATTTTTAAAAATGTATGGGAATTTATTTTTCTAAACGGAATGACAAATACTGTGAGTCCACCAGTTTCTAACGCTGAATAAGTTAGTATATGTTATGTCAGTGTAATTGAGAGTAATAATGTCAGTGATAAACAATCTGAAAGCATTGCCAATGTTATTCCCAAATCCCTGAGCCATTTGTGGGTCAAAGTGGCATGAAGTAAGCGAGCGTTGGCTAAAACGAATGCTTATGAGCGGACATATGTAGAGTCAAGACTAGAAACATCGCCAGAGTAAAAGTGATTTATTTATTTAAACACATTTTGGGATTCCATTGACCTCGCCATTGTTTTGGTATGATTTATTTTATTCTTAAGAATGGTCGAATTTTAATTTTTATAGTGGATTCAAATAAAATATATTGAATTACATTTATTTTACGGTGGCACTGCCAAGTATAAAGTAAGAAAATGTTTAAAGTTTTGCACCACATAATCGTACACAGATTCTTAAACCACAGAGATCTAAGAGATTATATATTTTAAGCAAACGCTTAGTAATAGGTTTGAGCTTAAAAGTAGTGGAATATATCCTAATTTAGCAGATATCATTAAAAAAAATCGTACACAACAGTTATTCATTTTTACATAGGTTGGGATGAAACTATTAAAGAAATGTGTTATTTTAAAGCAAAATGCCCAAAGTCTATCTGTTTGAGTATATATATCTAATATTTATACAATTATATTTGACTTAAATTACATTGTTTTAAAATATTTTCATACCTTATTCCAAAAATTCCATAAACTAGTTTTGGATGTTTTAAGAATATATGTATTTAAAATAAATCAGCGTTTATTGCACTTCATTGAAGAGAAATTTAAAAATTTTTAATACACAATTTTTATTCATAGCATTTACCTTTCAGAAAACAGAAAATTAAGAAAGGGTGAGTTCCAGCACAGTTTCCAATACTGAACGCTTTATTTCTGTATTCAGTTGTATTTTTTTTACATTAGCTATTAATTAAGCTTTTATTTTAATCTTCTATACTAGAAATTTAAATTTTGTGGTAAAATTTATGATATTAATACTTTCAAACCCCAATAGTTTAATTATTCAAATATTACTTTTCAATTGTTCTTAAAGGATGTTAAAAAAATAACTAGATTAACTTTTCATTGAATTTGTTTTATTTTTTTCTAATTCTTGATAGTTATTACACGTTGTGGAATGTGTGTTACGTCTGAACAAATTTTGGCCGGAGTAGTGTTAAGTTCAAAATGTTTCGCGTCGACCAATTACAATAGGTAGGTGTTTGTGTTTTCAATGTAACCAGGACCGGTGCAAGGTAAATTGGCGCCCTAGGCGAAAAACTTTAATTTCCCCCCCCCCCCCCCCTCTACGGTCGGACACCCCAAAACAAATTTTCTTTGCCTCAAAATACATCACGTAAGCCTAAGATTTTGTCAACAATCAAATGTAAGCAGGCTTGTGTTTTTTTTTTTTGTTTTTTTTTTTTTTTTACTTATTACAAATCATAACAGGTCGCCGTGGACTTTAAATAATTACTTATATCAATATAAACATTCCAAACTGTTACAAAAATCCATTTTCATCTAGTTTCAATAATCGTTAAACATGTGATATGAGCTGTTGTGTGTCGTGCTGCGCCGCCCCCAGCTACTTGGCGCCCTGGGCGGTTGCCTAGTTCGCCTGTACGGACGCGCCGGCCCTGAATGCGACATGTATGATGTGTTGGTGACTGGCGGTGCTCCAGAGCGTGAGGACCGCGGCGGTGCGCGAGGGGGAAGCCTTCAACCTGACGTGCACGGCGCAGGGCTCGGCCTCCCTGCAGTTCCGCTGGTTCAAGGACGGCGCCGCCGTCAGCGTGCGGAGGGCCAGCAGGTACCGTCTCTCCGACCACCTTCACGAACAACTCCTTCACGCGAGCGTCGGCCGACGTCCAACTTCTTGCGTCTTGACTTGGCGTTCCCGCCTTCTGTGCTTGAAGTCGAGGGTCCCGACTACCTTTAAAACCGCAGGCGTTATGTGAATAGAAGGCTACGATGGTTGTTTTTGTAAATTTATACACGAGTGTATATATACCTGACTTTCGGGGGGTAAAACAAAATAACACATTTAAAAAAAACACTCAATTAATTCATGATACAGGTATGATATGGTTATAAATCTATCCCTCGTTACTACATATAAACAAGCACAATTTGCTGTTGTGTTTATTTCTTATGTCTTTAAAAATGAATCCTGACTTTATAATTCTTAAAAGTGAAAAGAAAAGAGGCCAATATTTAACACGAGCGTCGGCCAACGCGTCGCCTGAGAATTGGAGTGTTCTATGTCCATTGAAGTTGGAACTGAGATATAAGCATTTGAAATTTCAAACAACTATGACTATCATGTCATATAACAATATAATATTGGTCTTAAATTAAGAACAAACATTTTTATGTGCGTAGACGTGTGTGGATATAGTACAAATGAATACTAATATTAATTTCATGTGCATAGCATAAAAAACCTAAAAAGTGGACATAGATCACTCCAATACTCAGGCGGCGAACGTCCAACTTCTTGCGTCTCGACTTGGCGTTCCCGCCTACTGTGCTTGAAGTGGAGGGTCCCGAGTACCTTTAAAGACGCAGGCGTTATGTGAATAGAAGGCTACGATGGTTGTTTTTGTAAATTTATGGACTTGACTTTTGGAGGATAAACCAAAATATCACCTTTAAAACAAAACACTCAATTAATTCATGATATGATATGGTTATAAATTTATCCCTCGTTACTACACATAGACAAGCACCATTTGCTGTTGTGTTTATTTCATATGTGTTTAAAAATAAATCCTGACTTTATAATTCTTAAAAGTGAAAGTAAAAGAGTCAATAATTTGACCATATTATTACACCCATATTTTCAACCGATTTGTAGAAACTTTGCACAATATTAATTTTATAGACAACAGGTAAATAATATAACAAATTTTTAATACACTAAATGTAGGATGTTACATGAGAGCCAGAGTGTCAGTTTGTTTATTTTTTTAATATGAATAGCATGAAATTAAGTAGTAGTTCTTAAGGAAAAATGTTTAAACAGCACATATCACTTGATAAAAGTTATTATGTGTTTACATGTATAGTAAGTAAAAGGATGTGCAAGTTTGGACCGTATTCGAGTTGGCAGATTATGCATACAAAGTCGTCACGTGCCCCGAATTCGTATTCAAATTAATGGTGCATTTAGAACTTTATCATTTTTTTTATTTAATGAATATCACTATATATATATATATATATATATATATATATATATATATATATATATATATATACACACACCTACACACACACACGGATACCCAATGTCTCTTTAACCTTTTATAAAACAGCTTGTGCGTACTATTAACACATTTTAAATTTTAAAAATAAGGTATTTCAATGGAAAGAAATTGCATGAATACTAGTTTGCCACCATAATAAGCTAAAAAGAATTTGAAAAGTATTTCATTTCAAGCCATTAGTTTTGAATCTACTTGTTTAAGAGCTTTTAAGTGATATATTATTAGCAAATATTAAGAATGTACCTTCGAAGCTGTTTAATTCTATTTCGTTTGTATTCGATGGTTGTTTAGTTGTAATTATGTGTGAGAGTGCGGTGCCAAAAGCTCGCCGATTACAAAAGCACGCACTGCCCGACGCGAGCATTGCCCCGGCACGTGTGTATGTGGCAGGGTGATGTGGGAGGAGGTGGCGCAAGGCGACTCGCAGGACCAGTACGTGTCCGTACTGGGGGCGCAGGCAGCCAGGCGCCTGGACGAGGGCCGCTACACATGCCAGGTGGTGGAGTGGGGGGTGCAGCAGTGCCGGTCGGCGACCCTGGCCGTGCTCTCGGCCCCGGAGGTCATCGTGGTGCCTCGCAGCCTCACCGTGCGCAAGGTAGCTCCTGAGCAGTTGTAACCTGTACCTGGACGAGCTGTTGGAAACTACTTGAAATAACCTGCATTTCATCACTCTTGAAAAATACACAGTCTTCATTTAGTTACAAATTTGCGAGCAGACTACTATACCAAAATACTTAAATATAATTATACATTCATTAAAATGTAAGTTGTTCGTTAATTAAAAACAACATTTTTTTGGGTTTTAGACAGCGTTAATGTATATAAATGTGTTTATTTTTAATCAAGATCACTTGCGCTGATATTATTAATTATCTTATTAATTGAATCCATAGATTTACTAAAAACTTTATTAAAATTATTCCCTTTGTAAAATTCATTACTCTCTCAATTATTGTTACGGATGGCACTAATGATACTAAACTAAACGAGTTTTTACCAAGTCAAAAGAGGTAGTTTCAATAATTTTATATTATCTATCTAAAATTTTCCTTTTAAAATTATGATACAAAGTTTAGAATTTCAGGTTTAGTCGATACCGATATATGAATAGCCTGTACAAATCTAAACATGCTCCGTTTTTCTTATTATAAATGGATATACAAAAATGGTAAAACATATATAATATAATGTGTAAGTTATACCCAATTTCTTACCTATCGTTTTAGTATGATCTGGTGCATACATATATAAATGAAGAAAAAAGTAACGCCTCCTAATCATCTCGGAGTTAAAATTTCGGAAAATGCCCCAAATATTTTTTTCCATATTATTTTGTATTTAATATTAATACCCAATATTTGTATTCACTTCTATTAGTTTGAGAGTGATGGTTGTTTATTTTTAAAATTTATACCTACTCATTTTTCACGCATCTAGTGTTCAATAGCGTATGTAGTTAAAGGTGTTCACAGTAACAATAATTCCTCTTTACAAGATTTAGTACTTCTGTCACGTGTCATAATTCTCCAGTAGCGTGTTATATAAACTGCACTGTTCCTTGGCTCGGGCTCTGAGTGTGTGGCGCAGCTCGGTAGCGGTGGCGCGGCGCTGGTTGCGCTAGCTCGCCACTCCACCGCACGGCTCTACCGCAGCTGTGCGGGGACACACTCACATCACCCCGAACCCTGGCTGAGGCAATTCAGTGGCGCGGGGCTGAAATGTTCTGGAACGCGTCTCAGAGTCTTAGCCTAAGTGTGCGTGATTGGTTGAGCGGTGATCACTCTGTTGGAGAAGGATGGGGGGGAGAGATTTTGCTCCTTTATAGGAAAATAATTCCCGTTTTAAAGTTCGTAAGGCTCACTCCAGGGCAGTAGAGGATCAGAATTTAAGTGTGCAAGTCATGACCAGGGATCTTCAGGAAAATCGTGAGTTCTGTACAGTCGCAACTAAGGGGTGATAACAAATGATGTTTAAGATAATTTTAAGTATCGAGATAAAATGTTTAGGATAAATTTTTGAAATGCTCTCTATTTTACTGTCGTTTACTACTCTTCATTTAATAACTAATTGCTTAATTGGAAGTATAAATTGCTGTGACCTTTAGTTTCAATTGTTAAAGAATGATTTTGGATTTTTTTTCTAATATTTTTTTTTTTCAATTAGGTTTATGTTATTTTTATTTAAACTCCGTTCATAGGTTTAAAAAACTTAGGATGCATTTTGTACTGATTGAATCTTTCGCTGTTGTTTGTCTCTACCGAGTGAGTGTTAATTTCTTAGTTAACGTTTTCCTCTATGCATTGATAAGTTGAAGGTAATTGTGCAGCAGTAAAACCTAAACTCAAAGTTACATTTAACAGGCATTCTTAGAGTAATTTTCATATATACTTAAACTAATTTATCAAATAATCACCATTTGCCGTTTTATATTTACATCCCCCTTTCCTTCGTGAAATAGCCACCATTAAATTAAAGTGTCATGAAGTTCGCCCTTTTAAGTTAAATTTTAGGAAACGGTTGAAATCAGTTTTAAATTTTATTTTGTTTTATTTTAAAAAAAATTAATCATAATTTGTTTGAATATCACCTAAATATTGTACTTATTTTATTTTTATTAAGCCAAACCCACCCTCTCAACCACTTAGAGATCTAATTTAGGATAAGAAAACCGAAATTTTCTCAGCTGGGATGTAAATTTTCATCCTTTTAATAATATTTATATTATTTGAAGATTTGATGGTGTGTATGTATATATATTCACACTTAACCTCATTTTCACCAAATTAGAAGTAAAATTCCATGAAATGGTAAAGAAACGATTTTTACACATGTAGAATGTATATTTTTTTCATAGTCGTACTTAATATCAAAACTCAGCATGATGATCTTCAGAAATATGACTTTTTGATTATAAAATCCTTTCCTCCCCTTAGCGATCAAATTTTAAAATTGAAAAATTCATACAACGTTATAATTTTATTAATTTTCTACATTTTAATATCTATCGGTGACGAGATTTTGGTTTTTAATTCAAAAACCATGCTCACCCCATTTTCACGCTCTTAGGGGTGACATTTCAAGATTTGATGGTATTTTTGTAATTTCTGAATGTGTATTATTTAAACCTAATTTCTTAACATGATATGTTTGGATACATTTATTTATTTTAATTTCAAAACATCAATCTCTTGGTAAAATTAATTTAATAAATTACAACAAAAAATACTCTAGGTTTCTTTTTATGAATTTTTTTTGGTTGAGCTTCTTTCTTCTTGATTGATTTGGTAGGGAGATATTATTTATTTTTATAAAATCATTCTTACCATCTTTTAATAATTACCTATCTTACGCAATTTTATACGTGATAGTTTTACAATTTAAAAAATTTAAGAAAAAAATCACTCCATATGTCTGAATGCACGTTATACGTTCTCGGGATGTTATCTCCCGTTCCACCGTTCTCTTCTTTTCATAAGCCACGTTCCACACTCGAGAGTTCCTGCAGCGGACTTGGCAAGGGGGAGGGGGGGGGACCACGGCACCCGAGGCTCAGGAAAACAATTCATCAGCGTGCAAATACTTTTAGAAAGATGCCAAACTGCGAGTACGGATAGCAAAGCTTCTACAAATTATATGGTTTTTACCTGATTTCCATCACTGCCTATCAGTACCTAACTAATAAGATATATGTTTTTTTTAATGGAATAAGTTATACTTCCTTGGGTTGTGGAAAATTATCTTGATTATAAGAGTTCTCGATATTATTTGTAAACTTAAAAATATATATGGTCTCCTGCAACAATTACCTGCGAAGCTGCAGATTTTGGCACCTTTTAAAAATGCTAAGAGTGAATTTTGTGTGCAGCTGCAACATTAAGCCTTTGACACCAAAAAGCTTAATTTTTCGAGGATTCAATAGGTTATGTCAGTTCAAAAGTCAATAATCTATTTCTCTTCCTTGACAGTAAACATTCTCAGAACTTATCGTCTGAATTAGGCTCCAAAGTATGACAGCGATGAGGTCCATGTTGAGATACTTGAGGACATTTACAAAATTATATACAAAATTTTAACTTTAGGATTTTCGGTACGATTAAGTGTTTGGTTATTATGTTTCTTAAAATTGTTTAGTGCTTTATAGTAAGATTTTCAAAGCAGCTCTATAACGTTTGTGAGATACATTGAAAGAATTATCTTTGTACCTTTACCAAAAGGCAAGGAAACCTTAAAGCTGTAGAAATAAAACTAATGTCTAAAATTTGGTTATGGAATAAAAACTGTTTAACATAAGATTATCCCGAATATTGAAAGGACACCTTCTTACAACTATCAGAGTATTGAGAGTGGATTTTTGCTATAAGGGGAGGTTATTTTTGGCTGAAGGAAAATGAGTAGGCGTGGGGAGGGAGTACAGCATACATAATTTGATCGATGTTTTGAGTTGGGGTCCATTTTTATGTTATTTTATTTTATATTCAAGTATAATAACGTCCAATCCTTGTGCACATTGAAAGATAAACTAATTCTAGAAACATCCATGTCCGAAGAGACACACTGAACTGATTAGAAGCTATAAGACAGAAGCACTAATTCCAAGAACATCATGACCAGACATTATTGTTAAAAAAAAGGCTTGACCGGGGTGAAACGTTATGAGCTTTAAATAAAATACTTTGAAAAACTTTAAAATTATAAAACTCTCTTGAAGCCTACTGAACAGAAGAAATTTCACCGCGGATAACCACAGTGCGACATTATGGATTTATTTGACTCCGCCGGATATCTAGTCCATAATGCCTGTGGCTGAGTTTTCATTTATCCATGAATTAGCTACAGGGAAAAATTATCTCAGTCAACATGAACCCATTAATTACCTCTTTAGCATCAGAACTTACCATAAACTAGACACAAACCTCGTATAGGCCTAGATGTTCAATTATATCGTGATAACATACAATTTAACACCTAAGATTCATGGTGTGCGTTTTGTATTAATTCAATGACCCGTTATATGTGTTTTATGTTCAGCGGGCTGTTGAGAAGATAATTGTTCGTTATGTTGACCGTGATTCAAAACATTAATACGGAAAATGCATGTAAAATTTTAATTTGAAAATCCGTCCATTTAATGAACTTGATTACGTTTGCCATTAAAACTGGAATATGAATCCCGTATTTTATTTGAGCATTTTTAATTCAACATATTCTTGAAGTCATGTAGAGTTTCAATGTATTCTGTTATGATGTAGAGGCAAATTTTTCTAAAAGTGAAAAACTATAAAAAGCGCGTTAAATTTTGTTGCGAGTTTATCTACCTCAATACCTCAAACTTTATTTCGCAAGCATGCTTTGTAAAATTTGTAACTGTAAATGTTGTAACTTACATCGTTCCGTAAGCCATACCTGCAAGTTATATTTTTATTTACTGAAGAATTTTATATGACAAGATGTTAACGTTCAAACATTGCTGGGAGG